>NW_012267274.1:6705192-6733912 GCF_000151885.1 Dipodomys ordii
AGGAAGGAAGGAAGGAAGGAAGGAAGGAAGGAAGGAAGGAAGGAAGGAAGGAAGGAAGGAAGAAAGGAAGGAAGGAAGGAAGGCAGGCAGGCAGGCAGGCAGGCAGGCAGGCTGGGTTCAGCATCTATTTCTCATAGTTCTGTGGAATGAGAAGTCCAAGGTGAAGGTGCTGCAGTCTGAGTGTCAAGTGAGGGCCCATTCTGTCTAAGTGGTCCTTCTCATGGCATCCTCAAGGGCCAACAAACATCCTTGGACCTCCTTTACAAGGGCATTAGTCCTATTCATGACTAGCTTGGTCCCAAAGACCTCAGGTCTTCGCATCATCACATTGGGATTAAGTTTCAACACAAGAACTTTGTGGGGATACATACGTTCAGAGCACAGCACACTGCCTTCGGTATTCAAGGAGCTATTTTATAGAAGAGACTGCCTCACCCCAAGTGTCATGTCATTTCCTCTGAAAGAGAAGGACAGTAGTTTTAAGGAAGAAACAAACTACATTTCCATAAAAGAATCATCTTTTAAGACTTGGCCACCAAAGTAGAGGATGAACGTCGGTGAGAACAGATGCTCATCCCTCAGCGAGAGGCTGGGGGTAGTCAGCAACTTCCCCCACCTCTTGCCACCTGTTTGACAGGTGTCAGCTCAGTCCATCTTAGGATGCACTGATATCATTGATGACTTCAGAAGAGGAAAATCCAGGCCAGGGCTGGTAAGGATAAGCCAAGATGAAGCCCCAGGAGTACAACTCTGGCCTGCCCATCCCCTCGGACACAGAAGGGAGCCCTGTTGATGAAAGATGACACGGGGCTATCCTTACAGGTCCCTTCTTATACTTACTTTGCAGATAGCTGTATTAAAAGCCAGGAGGAATCCCCTTGAGGGAATCAAAGAAGTCAGACCCTTGTGACCCAGGGTGACTGGGAGAGGAGGACCTTATAGAGCCCGGTAGGACAGGCCAACATAGATGAAGGTTAGAGGAGAGACATTTTCACCCGGCCACTGCGTCGGACAAAGCAAAGAGGCTGAGAGGCAGCCTAGGACCAGCTAGAAAACTGTGGTGGCTGGAAGACCAATTCTGCACCAGTGTTCAATAGGCCATAGCTTTGGAATGGTTGACTGGGACCAGGCTACAGAAAGCACTGGACACAAGGGATTTTAGAGTTCATTGGCAGATAAAAGGAAATAACTGAAGGTTTAGGGCAGAGAGTATCACAATAAAAGACCAGTTTAGAAAGATTAGCTTGGGGGCTGGGAAGTTGGCTTAGTGGTAGAGTGTTTGCCTTGTATGCCTGAGGCCCTGAGTTCGATTCCTCAGCACCACATAAGAAAAAAGAAAAAAGCCGGAAGTGGCGCTGTGACTCAAGTGGTAGACCGCTAGCCTTGAGTTGAAGAGCTGAGGGACAGTGCCCAGGCCCAGAGTTCAGGCCCCATGACCGGACCAAAAAGAAAAAAAAGATTAGCTTGGTAGCATGGATCTCACACTCAGGAGACAATGGAACTGAGGCCTAGATAAGATGTGGAGGAACCTAGAAGGCCCTCTGTCCTTTCAATGGGGGCAGGGAGATCAGCCTTCTGGACTAAGGACAAGGCTGCAGATGAGTGCTTCTCTCCATCAATGAGCTTATCTGTATCTTTGCTTTACTTAGTAGGTGTATACTTTCTTGGAGGAGCTAATTTGAATAAATAACACTGATAGGCTGTTTTCTGGTTGGATTATCCTGGTATTCTGCTACCTGAGGGCTCCCCAGGGAGCCACACCTCTGGTCAGATACCCAGGCCCTTTGTGCAGTCTCTCCCCTCAAATCTGGTCTGGGCCTGACCCTGCTTTAACCAGCAGAATGCAGTACTTCCCTGGCAGTTCTCAGCCTCAGCTTCCAGGCTTGGAAGCTTTGCTTTAACCTCTCTGAAACCCACGGCTGGCACAAAGAATGTCTGATTATCCTACTGGAGCATCCAGATGGGAGACAATAGGGGAGAGATGCCCTCAGAGCAGGAGCCACACAAACATGACCGTGCTTGAGCTGCTGAAAGCCCAGCACCAGAGCCATCTAGCTGAACCACAGTACAAATGAGTAAAAGAGCCATCCTGGCTGTTCAAGCCCCCATGGCCATCGGGTGGAAAAGAAGCGAACCAGCCCCACTGGGACTGTCTCTTTTCAAGTTCTCAACCTGCAGAGTCATGGGAAATGACAAGGGCAGTTGTTATCTACGCTACTGAGTTTGGGAGTGATTTCCTCCACAATAGCATGTAATGAAAACAAGGGTCTTCCAAACTCACTAGAACACCTTTCCATAAGAGCCAAGGGGCCAGGCCTGGTAGCCATGCTGATCCCAAATAATTCTACTCCGGACCATAGGATTGGCCTTGAGATGGACGTTAGAGTTGAAGCTGGACTATATTCATCTTTCCTGAGAACAGCTAGGATGGAGATGTATAAACTCTGTGGGCAATGGGAGAGTCGCATTCAATCATGATGGCTGAGAGAGGTGAACGGATAGTAGACTCAGTGCAGGACCCTGCCCCGGTCCTGCTTCCCCTCCCCCACAAGGCCCTCACCATGACAATCACCATTTGTCATGGAAGTGGACGTATCTTGCTAGAAGCTAAAACATATATGTGTATACATGTATACACACACATATATGTGTATATGTGTGTATATATAACTACACGTATTTTCATCTTTCCTTCTTCCTCCCACCCACAAAAAACCCTTCTGAATTAAATGAAGCCCTATTCAGGCTCCACAGCTAGACTGGGATGCAGGGGGTAGAATTGGCTCAGAGTGTAGAAAGGCCAGTCCACAGGCCCTGAGCCCCAGGAGATCATCCCCCTCTAGATCATGCGGAGAAGGTTTCCCATCATGACCGGGAGACTACCTAACCTGAGAGAGGCCATTCTGGGTCACCTCTGAAAAGGCAGGAGCTCGAAGAACACAAAGGCTCAGCCTGTGGTTCAAGGCCTCTCCAGAGGCATGCTAGCAGATACAGCAGAAGGACGCCGCACCAAGTGTCTACACTAGTGTTACTGCAAGTAGAATGAGACCCATGGCTGTGGAAGCAACCATAACCTGACAGCTTCTTCTCCTAATGTGTCCTTAGGCGGTGGAGCCATGGCGGAATCAGGTTATCCTGGCATGGTGTTTCACTGGGACATGGCGGAGCATGACGTGCAGTGTCCAGAAGACAGGTCCCTGAATGTCCTGCTCCCGTTAGCAAATGTAAAGGATCTAAAAACAGAGACAGACAGGATAAGTAGAAAAACTCCCCAAGTATATGTTTTGCATAAGAAATTGGTTTCAAACATCCTGTTAATACCTATATAGAGACATAGATATACAAAGTACTAAGTTAGACATTTATATACCACCCAGATATCAAATAAAAGCAGGGAGCTGAGCAGTGTGGTACCTGCTGATAGTTCCCAGCTATGCATGAAACTGAGATTGGGAAGGATCCTGGTTTGAGGCTAGCCTAGGCAAAAAAAAAAGTCACAATAACTCCATCTCAACCCATAGTTAAGCTTAGTGGAATATACCTGTAATCCTAGATACAATGGAAAGCATAAATTGGAGGAGGATGGTCGAGACCTACGTGGGCAAAAAAACAAGACCCTATCTCAAAAAAATCCACAGCAAAAAGGGCTGAAAACATAACACTGGGGATGGAATATGCCTAGTGAGCGTTAGATAGATGGATGGAAGGAAAGAACGAAGGAGAAAGAAATGAGAGAAAAGGAGAGGGAAGAAATAGAAATAGAGGAGAAAGGAAAGAGTAGAGGGAAGGGGAAGGGAGGAGGGAAAGGAGAAGGGGGGAAGGTGAAGAGGAAAGGAAAAGGGGGAGAGGGAAGGGGAGGAGAGGAAAAGGGAAAGAGGGAAGAGAGGAGAGGAGAAGAGAGGGAAAAGAAAACAGGAGTTCTATGTTGGTATCAGAAAAGGTAAGCTTCAGAGCAAAAGAAAACTGTCAAGGACAGAGAGAGAGATTAATGGCAAGAATCAATCTATCATGAACACTTAACCATCTTTAAAAGCTAGATAGATAGTTAGCATACAATCCAGCAATTACCCTCCTGGAAATTTATCCCAGAAAAATGAAGGCTTATGTCATAAAATCATGATCATAACTGCGTGGCACGGTTATTTGAAATAGCCCCAACGTGAAACAATCAAAAGTTAGTGGAAGGTAAATTTTTGAAAAAACCATGACGATTCATACTGTGGAATACTATTGAAGGAAGAAAAGGAGTAGGCTATTGATTAAAGCAACAACTTTGATAGATTTCATAGGCATTATGCCTCAGTGAAAAAAATAAAACAAAATAAAAGCCAATCTCCAAAAGTCACATAAAATTTAATTCCCCTTTCAGAGCATCCTTTAAGCACAGTTCAACAGGCTAGAGGTGACTATTGTTAGAGATGTGGGGAGGGGGCACAAGGGTAGGTGTGACTAGGTGGGGATATATGAGGAATGAAATACCTCATACAAGATACAACCATCGGAATAAACCAGGTGGAGGGGATGTGGGGCCACTGCATCACCTTTACACCTTCTATAAATTTATAAGTATTCCCAAATACAAGGCTTAAAAATGAGTCAATCCCTCTATGTAGTCATCCCCATCTCCCCCAGGGCTGCTCTTCAACCAACAGTCCAGTCTCCATGACTGCTAGCAGGATCTACACCATCTTTTTCCTTTCTGTTTTCCCTCAAACAGAGCCTGGCTCACAGAACACTCTAAGTATTTGCTAAATGACTGGAATAGAATATACCTTACCTGAGCTCCATCATAAAATGGAGCCCCTGTGGAAGAATGCCACCGGTGAAGGCAAAGGAAGCTGGCTTGGTTTTGGTGTGGTTGGATACACTTGAGCTGTTCAACACCTGCATCTCCAGGAATCTAGCTGTGTATCCTGCTGTATGTACATTTTTTGTATTTTATTTTATTGCAAAGGTGCTGTACAGAGGGGTTACAGTTCTATGAGTAAGGTAATGAGTACATTTCTTGTTGAACACTGTTACCCACTCCTTCATTTTTCTCCCACTTTTCCTTTTTTCTCTCCCTCTCCCCTCCAAAGTTGTAAAGTTTATATGTAAATTTTTTAATAGTTGTATATAAGAATCACTGGTATGTTCTAAAACTATTGAGTGAAAATTTAGTGGGGAGATTTAGATTACTTATGAATTATAAAAGAGAAAGCTCATTGAACAATACAAGCACGACCTTGCTTAGTTGACATTAATCTAAATTAATGTCGCTTGTTATGAGATAAATGAACGTCATGTGCCTGCTGACTCGATGTGCTGAGAAGACAGCATCTGAAGTTTCTGACCAAAAACACAACCTGAATCTAATCATGACGAAACATTTGACAAGCCCAAACTCTGTGACATCCAACTACACAAAACTGACCTGTAGCCTTCAAAAGTTCAGGTGCTCCCAGACTTACAATGGTTTACTTTACAATAGCTCAAACCAATGATTTTTTTTGAATCACACAATGAGGCAAAAGCAAATACCTTCAACAGAAGCCATAATTTGAATTTTTCTGTCAATATTGGATAGCTCTGGTGGGCCACTCCTACTCAGCCACGTGACTGCAAGAGAAAGCAATCTGTATTTTAAATAGGCTACATTGCTGAACTAGGGTGGGTGCTCAGTACTCCTCATACAAACTTCCGGCCTAGGCTGGGTTTGGGGGTGGGAGGTAATGAGCCCATTGTAAGTGGAAAGATATTTGTGTTAAGGTTGTGAGAGGCAAAGAAAGGTTGAAGAGCTCTCCCTTCCAGAACCAAATATAAAAATACCCAGGGGTTAGGAGCAATAGGTGACAATGTTGTCAGACACCTTGTATTCATATCCTGTTTTGTAGAATGGGAACTTCTTTGTACAACTACTTAAAGATAATAATAAAAAGTTTTTTAAATACCCAGGGGCGGGGAGGGGGCGGCGTGCAGTAAGAGATCCTAGGAGGGGGCATTCTGAGAAATTAAGGTCTTTTGAATGTGGACTGTGGGTCCGCTAGTGACATGCACATATCAGTGTCACATTTCCAGATGTTAATCATCATTCTCCAGTGCGCAACGAGCATCACCATTGCCACACGTTGTGGTGCACACCTGTGATTCCAGGGCTTAGGAGGCCAAAGCAGAAGGACCCAGAGTTTAAGGTCAGCTATACATGGAGACTCTATCTCTAAAGCGGGAGTGGTGCACCGAAAGAATGTCTTTGCTCTTAGTAGATACATAATGAAGGACTCATGAGTAAAGAGTAAAGGAAGGGTTGCAGAAATGAAGCACATGTAGCAGAATTGGCACCGTGGCTCAAGTGGTGGAGCTCCAGCCTTGAGCAAAACAAAGCTGAACAAGAACATAAAGCCCTGAGTTCAAGCCCCAGTACCAACACAAACAATAACAACCACCAAAAAAAACCCCACAAATGTGGCAAATTGGTACCAACTGATAAGTTTGGGTAACTGGTAACCCAGGCGGCTCCCTTCTACAGATTTGAAGTTATTTATAACTGAAGAGGCTTCTTAAAGCTCCATGCTCATGTTTGTATATTTGAAGAGTGATAGGATGGTCTCTGAGTTGTCATAATCTACAACCAATCAAACAGGAAGGGAAGCAGGATGGGAGAGAGGGAGGAGAAAAGGGAAGAAGAGGGGAGGGGGGAGGTCCCCCCTGGTCTCCTCACACTGTCCACTGTTTGCCTGAACCACAGTTGGGGGGAGGGGGCCCTCCTCCCCTGGCAGCTGAGCTCCCCAGGCCTGAAGTGAAAATGGTCTTGGAGGCCCGTGAAGCACCTGAGACAAGAAGATAACCAGCGCCTGCCTGAACTGCAGCAATTTGAGCAAAATGGTCCCAGAGGTGATCTCCCTCACCTTTCCTCACAATGACACTCTAGCCCTATTTGGCTCAAGCCAATTCATAGATTCTGTTCATTACTTTTCCTATTGAACTCTTGGTCTACAGTGAAGATCATTTGCAAATAAAGGCTGGGGTTTCAAAAGGGTTTATGAGACAATCAACCAGGCAGAAGTAGAGTCTCCAGTGTCAAACCTGCATCCATCTCCCCATTATTCTTCTTTTTTTTAAATATCACTCATTTTCCCCCTCTGTTAAAGTTGTTTCTATTCATCTTACTTTACCACAGCCCAGACCAATCTTCCTAAATTAGCAGAAGCCTGCAGCACCCGCGCTGAGAAGGGAAGGGGTGGGGGAGACAGACAGACTGGCTGCTGCAAAACTATTTAATTTGAGCTGGTTGCCCCTTCTGAAAAATGATGTCCACATCAGATAAGGAGACAGGCAGTTTAAATTGTTCTATCAGAACTGAGTTGCCTGTTTTTGAAGCTCATTCCAGACAATTGGAAACTGTTCTCTTCTCCTTTTTTTTTTATAAGGCAATTGCCCAACTTGAAGCCTGTTTGTGACTGAAGTAGAGGCCACAATAATTTATACAGTAAAAGCCTCTATCTGGATCAAATTGTATATTTTCTAGGTAACTCTGCTGGGTAAATAATCCCTCTGTTTTATCTTTAATGTCGTGTCTTTATGCATTCTGTCAAGTGAACACTCCCTCGAGAATATTTTACATGCTAGTACATAGGCAACTTGCTACTTAATACATTTAATGTGGTTTGTCCCCTCACAGATGAGAATATTAAGTGCTATATCTTCCTTCCTTAAAGCCAGTTTGCCCTGTGAATGTACATTTGGGCCCGTAATGGGTCTTTTCCTGTTCTAATTAATATGACAACCTAGTATTGTCATCAACCAGTATTTATGGAGCAGTCCTGTATGGCTTGGGCCTGCGCTGGGGGGCTTTAATTAAAAGCTCCTATCTTATTCTGAGGATCTGTGCACGAGGCTCGCACAGCTGTGCCAAGGCAGCTGCAGGAGTGCTAGCTGGCCGCAGGACCATTTGCTATGGGAAAACAATGGGATTGACTAGATTATTACATGACCATTAAAGAACTAGATCAGTGTACATTAACTGAAGTGGAAAGATATTCATGATATATTGGGAAGTAGGAAAACATAAACTGAAAAAAGCAGTAAGGTTAAAATGATCTCATTTTCAGAGAGGAAAAAATACCATATGCATGAGTCTGCACCATGAAGCTTTTGTGTACCCTCTTTTTCTTCTTTTTTTGGGGGGGTCCAGTCATGGGGCCTGAACTCTGGGCCTGGGCGCTGTCCTTCAGCTCTTCAGCTCAAGGCTAGTGCTCTACCACTTGAGCCACAGCGCTACTTCTGGCTTTTTTCTTTTTGTTTATGTGGTGCTGAGGAATCAAACTCAGGGCCTCATGCATGCAAGGCAAGTGCTCTACCACTGAGCCATCTTCCCAGCCCTTTTTCTTTTCTTTTCTTTTCTTTTTTGTCGGTCATGGGGCTTGAACTTAGCCAGAGTGCTGTCCCTGAGATCTTCAGCTCAAGGCTAGTGCTCTACAACTTGAGCTACAGTGTCACTTACAGTTTCTGTAGTTAATTGGAGATAAAAGTCTCATGGATGCTCCTGCTCAGGCTGGCTTTGAACCACGATCCTCAGATCTCAGCCTCCTAATCAGTTAGGATTACAGGCAAGAGCCACCAATGCCCAGCCCTTTTTTTCTTTGTGCCAGTCCTAGGGCCTGGGTACTATCCCTGAGTTTTTGTACTCAAGGCTAGTGCTTTACAACTTGAGTCACAGCTCCACCTCTGGCGTTGCTTTGGTAGTTAACTGGAGATAAGAGTCTCACTGATTTTGTTGCCCCAGCTGGCCTGGAAACCAATCCTCAGATCTCAGATTCCAGAGTTGCAAGGATTGTAAGTGTGAGCCACCAGAGCCCAGCTATGCTTACCTTTTAAAAGTCTAGAATAATATTCACCAAGCTGTAATCCATAGCTACCCCAAGGATTAAGACCAAACCAGGGGGCCAGGAGACCTGCATACTTCATTTCAGACATTGGTATAGTATCTTCACTTTCCATAAATATGTGTGAGTGCAAATGTATATGTATATACCTATATGCATATATATGTGTAAATACATTTTGTAAATTAAAAATGATCTTGTAATAATGTTCACTTCATAGCCAGGTGTACAGTATCTTGGACAAGATCAACAAAAAATAAATAAATAACTGTGCTACTCTCATAACCACGGGAATGCACAGCAGGGAGAGAAAAGCAATGAAGTAAAGCTTCATCACTTGGTGTGTCATCACTCAGTGGACCGTGAAGATGTGGGAACAGTGACACCTCCACCTTCCATTTCTTCACTGGAGATAAGAGGTCCCTGAAGCACACAAAGGTTCCTAGGCAAGAGGAAGAGCAATCTGGAATAACTTAATAGTAATAGTGCAATTCTTCTGAAGGACTTAGAACTTGAAGCTCTACAATGTCCTGCTGTCCTGCTGAGGCCATAAAAATCACCAAAACCCTGGCAATCACCCACGGTGGTAGGGAGTAGAGAGGTAAAAGATGAAAAACCTATTGTAACTTTGAGTGTGCCCTGAGCCTTGTCTGCTGATGTGTGAGTGGGTGTAGAAAGCCCACCACAATGGAAATTAAAGACATCCCCAAGAGCCCGCTCCCCGACTCCTCTTTCTCTTCCTTGTTGGACTTGGGCTTTCTCCCAGGCTACTGCTATGTCTTTAAAACCTTGACCATGAAGGTCATTAGCAACAAGTACTAAATTGCTTCATGGTTTCAGCCAGTGTACCATAGTTAACATGTATCTTCTAGTGTTCTAATATTCCTAACCAGATCCGCTGAAGCCACCTTCTCTCCCTACTAGCTAGCTCCTGGCAACACTTGAGCATATAATACTGTTATTAATTGTGGTTAATTGCTCCTTGGCTGCCAAGAGAGAGCAAGATCATCAAAAGAACAGTTTCCTGGAAGCTAACCTATGTCTAGGTGACAGTCTGGGACAATGGAACCACTGGAGACTCACAAAACATGGATTGAGTATAATTTTCACCATGAGTCTAGGTTGTTTCTGTCTAGAAAAGTACTATATAAAGTTCAAGGCCAAACTCAAAATGGAAGAAGTTCCTGAACTTGATCTCAATTGATTGATAGTGTGTGTGTGTGTGTGTGTGTGTGTGTGTGTGTGTGTGTGAGTTCTAAGGCTTGAACTCAGGGTGCTGTCACTTAGCTTTTTCACTCAAAGTTAATACACTATCACTTGAGCCACAGTTCCTTCCAGCTTTTTGTTGGTTTGAGATGTAAGTCTCAGGGACTTTTCTATCTAGGCTATCTTTGAACTATGATCCTCAGATCTCAGCCTCCTGAGTAGCTATGATTATAGAGATGTAAGCTACTGGCACCAGACTTAACTTGTTTTTAATCTATTGTGGTCTCCCAGGATCCAATGGGCTAGAGACCCCTGTGGATACAAAAATTTATCAAGTCCTTAGTATAAAATGATGTGGTATTTTTGTTGTTGTTGGTCATAGGGCTTGAACTCTGGGCTTAGGTGCTGTCCGTGTGCTCTTTAGCTCAAGGTGAGCACTCTACCACTTCCGGTTTTCTAGTGGTTTATTAGAGATAAGAGTCTCACAGAGTTTCCTTCCCTGGGCTGGCTTTGAACCTCGATCCTCAGATCTCAGCCTCCTGAGTAGCTAGGATTACAGGCGTGAACCACCAGCGCCCAGCTGGTGTGGTATTTTTGTATGACCTATATACAGCTGCCAGTATACTGTAAATCACCTTTAGATACTTATTATGCACCACATAATGTAAATGCTATTATTATTTAGGGAATAATGACAAAGGGTAAAGTCTGTACAAGTTCACTATGACACCATTTTTTTTTTTTTTTGCTAAATTCTTCCAGCCCATAGTTGGTTTAATACAAGGCTACAGAACCCACAGCTACTGAAAGCCAACTGTATTTGTCCAGCCGAAGTGCACACATGTCTATACCTTGGGCAAACCTAATTGACCAAAGTCATAAATCAGATTTTATTCCAACTGTCCAATAACCGGAATAGAATGCCAAGTATCCATACAGATCTCCTCCCATGTGGACCCCAGTTTTCTTCATTAATGCGGGCACTCTTCCACAGTGCCACATGGCCTTGTCATTGCAGACCCTTGCAAAGGGAGAGAAGCCAGGCCCACCAATGCTGACCCGGGTTTATCCCTTGCACTTATACCAAGAACACAGTGAGGACATGTGGCCACGGCGGGGGATGAGGGGGAGACAGAGGGTAGACAGGACATGGCTGGTCTCTCCTCCTCCCACCAGCAGCTTTCTATTCCCTTGCAATCTGGGCACTTGAGTTTCAGATAAAGTGCCCATCTCTCATGGCCAAGAAGAGGTCAAATTAAGAATGGTGCTCTCTTTAGCAACTACAGAAAGTTCTCATTTTCTCATCGAGTAAAGTTCCCTAATGGCTGATATATGAGCCCAATTTCTAACCCATCCTCAATTGGTCCATTTCCCTCTCAGTGGTGCAGGCCCCCCGTGGGGCAGATTGCCACAGACACCGCAGGTGACTGGAGGAGCTAGCAGGAATCAGCTCTCCCTTCCAGGCTTCTTGCCTTTGGTGTTTTAATTCTGCTACCAAGTCCCAAACCTTACAAAGGGACTGAGATGTCACAAGAGATCTTAGACACTTTTAATCAGATGCAGCAGCTCATTTTTTTTAAATCAGTCCCTCCTTTCTAGGCCAGCCAAGAGATGACAGGGTATAAAACTGGATGGGGTCAGGGTTGGAATCTCATACTCCAGGGTCTGAGTCAGGAGGATCTTGAGTTCAAGGCCAGTCTTAACTACATAGTGAGACCCTATCTCAAGTAGAAAAGTGAGGGGGACAGGAATAAATAATATCACTGTCTAACGGGCTCTTCAGTCTCTGTCTTGATGTTAAGGGCAATACTGACATGTACTGACATGTATTCTGTCTCCAGACCAACAAGTCCCACATGAGGGTTCTGGGCTCCCACCTGGGCCCTCCACACACCCAGCCCATCTGGCCTTTCCCAGTCTAAGCCAGGAGTCCCAAGGCACAAGGCACACAAGCTACAAGCCCTCATTCTCCATCAGCAGCTCAGACCACCTCGCAGCACCAGGGCTTGACCTCCCAGCATTTGGGCAGATGCCGTGGCCACATACTTTGGTTCCTAAATCACATGTCTCTTGCTGTAGCTGCCACTGTCACCATTGACAGCTACATCCACTCCAGCCACCACACCTGGCAAGTGCCCAGAGATTTGGGGGCAAAGCCACCCCCTCTTGGCTCATTTCTCCCTTCTCTACCGCTGACAGAGCAAGGTGACACATCCCTAGCATGCTTCCTGTCTGGGAAGCCAGCCCCACAGTCCTCAGAATCTGAAGGCGTCTCAGGCTGACAGGCTCAGATTGCAGTGAGTGTGGCTGGGCTCCGTTCCCTGGTGTGCCACGTGGTATATCACACTCAGATTGCAGTGAGTGTCGCTGGGCTCCGTTCCCTGGTGTGTGTCACTTGGTGTATCACACTCAGATTGCAGTGAGTGTGGCTGGGCTCCGTTCCCTGGTGTGTGTCACGTGGTATATCACACTCAGATTGCAGTGAGTGTTGCTGGGCTCCGTTCCCTGGTGTGTGTCACTTGGTCTATCACACTCAGATTGCAGTGAGTGTGGCTGGGCTCCGTTCCCTGGTGTGTGTCACTTGGTGTATCACACTCAGATTGCAGTGAGTGTGGCTGGGCTCCGTTCCCTGGTGTGTGCCACGTGGTGTATCACACTCAGATTGCAGTGAGTGTCGCTGGGCTCCGTTCTCTGGTGTGTGTCACTTGGTATGGCACACTCAGACTGAAGTGAGTCTCACTGGGCTTCGTTCTCTGGTGTGTCCCTTGGTGTGGCTTACTGGCAAGACCTCCTATGCAGCAGTGGCTGGCTACATGAAGTCATTTCCTCCTCATATTAAAAAGGAGAATCTCAAAGCTCAGAAACTTGTCTGGGGCCACACAGTCAAAATAATGCCTAACTCCGGGACCAGCTCTGGTCCCCCGATGCCAAGCTGCCTCTGCTGATCTTGTCAAGTTTCCATTTGCTGGGCCTGCCTGTGATACTGTCCTTCCTTCCGAGAGTGGGTACCCACTGAGGTCTCCCCACTTGCTCCCTCAGGACATGGTGAGCCTCCCAGGGGACAAGGGGTCAGCTGAGTTTCTCCAGCAGAAGGCAGCTGCTCCCATGGCCACAGCCTCTGTGGAGACGCAGTGGCTCAGTAGCCCCCTGTGGCACCCCATCACCACCCCGCTTACCATCCAGGCTGGTCTGCCTGGCACCCGGGGCCCTGCGCCCACCTCGTAGCCCTGGCCCATCTCCAGGCTGCACCCTGCTACCTGCTCCTCCAGACACAGCCCCCTCCCTCCAGCCTCTTCCCCACTCCTCACTTCTGGCTCCTCTTCCAGGAAGCCTTCCCTGACCCCAGTGCCTTGCCTGGAGGCTACACAGCCTCTCTTTTGTGCCCTGTCAAGGCCTCTCTCCCTGTCTTGAAGCACTGTGGCCCTGGCTGTCTCCCCCACCGGTATGCAGTCAGGGCTGTGTGTTGCCCATGGTGCGCCGGGCAGGGCCCTCGGGGAAGAGAGGCTGGGCAGAGCCTGCCTGAGACTTCTGGCAAGGGCACTGGCCCCCCAAAAGGCTGCAAGCATTAGCCCCTCTGAGGCCCTGTGTTTCCTCCCCGTGCTGCAGACAAAGGCCAAGCGCACAAAAGGCACCGCAGTGCCGTCACCTCTCCAGCGCCGGAACAAAGGCCTGGCACGTGGGCACCGCCCTCGCGCGGCGCCTCTGCGCACCCAGCTTTCCGCATTCCGCGCTGGTTGCCATGGCGCGTTTTAATTAAGGGTAAGGCTTCTCCGTCTTGATAACAGAAATACAGCTCCCCTTTGTCTGTCTCAGGCTCTTTTGGGAACCAGCATGGGGTGTGGAGCTTGGAGGGGGTGGTCCGGTCCCTGGGAGGAGCCCCCGGGGGGGGGGGAGGGCTGCCCCTCTGGCCTGTCCCAGAACCAATCTCCAAGCTGTCACCTGCCCCAGATAAAAAGTCAGGACGGTGCTAGGTGGGTTCTCCGCTTTCAGTCCCTAGTGGGTGATCAAGACCAAGCCACAGTGAGCACAGAAAGAGCAGGAACATCAGAACTGCCCCACCTCAGCCCCGGTGCCTGCAGCCCGCACTCCCTAAGAGCCAGTGCGGTGCACCTTCCCCTGGGCAGGTCTGGACTGAGCAGAAGGAGCCGGGCAGGACCAGCAGACTAAGTCCACAGACGGAGGACAGGGATGCGGGGTGGCCCCAACACAGCGACTGAGTCAGGATTCGAACCCAGGTTTATCCATCTGATCCCATAGGAGACACACTACCAGGGTTGATCTCTTATTTATGTTTGTGCCAGTCCTGGGGCTTGAACTTTGGGTCTAGGTACTGTCATGGAGCTCCTTTTGCTCAAGGCTAGCACTCTACCATTTGAACCATAGCACCATTATTGGTTTTTTCTGTGATTAATTGGAAGTAAGAGTCTCATGGGGGGGGGGGCTGGGCTCAGTGGTAGAGCACTTGCCTTGCATGCCTAAGGCCCTGGGTTCGATTCCTCAGCACCACATAAGCAAAAAGAAAAAAGCTGGAAGTGGCGCTGTGACTCAAGTGGTAGAGCGCTAGCCTTGAGCTGAAGAGCTGAGGGACAGCGCCCAGGCCCAGAGTTCAGGCCCCACGACCTGTCCCCCTTAAAAAAAAAAAAAGAGGCTCATGGACTTTCCTGCCCAGGCGGCTTTAAAATGATCCTCAGATCTCAGCCTCCTGGGTAGCTGGGATGACAGGTGTCCACCAGCGCCTGGCTTGCTTGTCTCATTTTAATGAAAGGCTTTGCATCCATTTTCCACCCACACTGTATTCCACAATCCCCTGTGCAATTGCCACTGATGCTGTTGTATTTTCAGAATTGTTGTTTTCTTCTTCTACTTGGAATTTCTAGCCTACATTTTGATGTCATGTGTTCCCTTTGTCCTTCAAACTCAAGTTTTCCTCTGGTCCTGTACCTTACCTGTGGAAGTCTTTCCATTCCTTACTCCTAGCTGTATACTTTACATAATTTAACCCTCCGTTACTTTAACAAAAACAAAGTTTTATGATTTTTTACACCTTACTGCTGATTTTAAGGGTTAATTTCATCCTATAGTTTTGTGTTTACATAGGGCTGGGCATGAAAAAAGAAAATAAAGATAGCCACATTTAGCAGTGCAAAATAAAACAAAAACAATTCCAGGTTGTCTGACTCCAAAGGCTACCTGTTCTGCCCTGCTTAGACATCTACTGGGTACCAAGCCTGAACTTGGACAAGTATTGAGCATCGACTGTATACTGAGTGTTTGGGGCGTTTAGGGGAGACACAAATAAGAGGACTATTCTGTGCCCCCAGTCGAGGCCAGCACTGCCTGATAGAAATAGAAAGCCAACTACATACATTATTTTCAACTTTCTAGTAGTCACATTAACAAAGGAGACGTCAAAATTATGTTTAATGTAAAAATAATTCATTAGCAACTTACCCAAATATCACCTGAGCATGCTATGAGATCATTTCTATTCCGTTTCCATATCATTACTTAGATAGCTCCCCTCCCACTTTGGCATTACTGAGATTTGAACCTAGGGCCTCCCACTGGTAGGTAGCTGCTGCTCTACCACTTGAACAGTGCCTCCAGCCACTTTTTCATATTAAATCTTTGGAATCTAAGTATATCTCAATTCAGAAATCTTATGCACTTACCATATTGTATTAGTTATAATTCTCCAAATAAACAAAACCAACAGTATATATTAAATGAGTTTTTTTGTTTTCTTGTTTTTTGTTTGTTTTTTGTCAGACATGGGGCCTGAACTCTGGGTCTGGGCACTGTCCTTGAGCTCTTCAGCTCAAGGCTAGCACTCTACCACTTGAGCCATAGCACCACTTCCAGCTTTTTCTGCTTATGTGGTGCTGAGGAATCGAACCAGGCCCTCATGCATGCAAGGCAAGCACTCTACCACTGAGCCACCTTAAATGAGTTTTTTAAGAGACAGTCTCACTATGTTGCCTTGATATCTCAGCTCCAGGCCTCTTCCTGCCTCAGCTGCCCAAGTAGCTGAGACTACAGACATGTACTAACAAACCTGCTGGGCATATAAGAGAGATTTTTTTCTTATATTTTTTTCATTAAAATAAGACAAGAAAGCCAGGCACGGTGGCTTACACCTGTAATCCTAGCTACTTAAGAGACTGAGATCTGTGGATCATTTGGAAGTTAGCTTGGGCAGGAAAGTCCATGAATTGGCTCATGTGATTATGGTAGCTGAACAGCCCATGATAGGCCATCTGAAACTGTGGAGAAGCAGGAAAGCCAGGAGTACCAGTCAATCTGAGTCATAAGACCTGAGAACTAGGGGGGACAGTGGTGTGACTCAATCCAGGGTCAAAGGCCTCGGACCTGCGAATGCAGACCCTGGTGATCTGAGTCCAAAGACTCAAGAACCTGGAGCCTAAGCCAGGCGCTGGTGTCTCACACCTGTAATCCTAACTACTTAGGAGGCTGAGATCTGAGGATCGTGGTTCAAAGCCAGCCCAGGCAGGAAAGTCTGTGAGACTCTTTAATAAACCACTCAGAAAACCGGAAGTGGTGCTGTGGCTCAAGTGGTAATGCACTACCCTTGAGCTGAAGAGCTAGGGGACAGTGCCCAGGCCCAGAGTTCAAGATCCACAACCAACAATAACAACAAAAAAAGAACCTGGAGCCTAAGGTCCAATGGCAAGAGAAGATCATCTCATCCTCCATCATGCTGTTCTATCCCAGTCCTCACCTGATTGAGTGATGCCCAACCACAAAACTGATCAGAATGCTAATCTCTTCCAGAAACCCCAACACATGCACATATAGCCAGGGAAGAGAAAGGGAGAGGAGGACAAAGGAGTGTGGGGAGGGAAAACAGGAAGGGAAGGAAGATGGGAGGGAGGGTGGGAAAGGAAGAGAAAAATAAGTGCTACCCAAATTTTAAAATTCTTTACTATTCAAGGCTCTCTTTGTCTCATGGCTGTTGGTCGAGCAGCAGCATGGGTAAGGCTGGAATCAGGTGCTGTCTCTCAGCCCTTCCTATAGCAGTGAAACTCACCTCAATCACAACCAGGGCAAGCTCATCTTTACAGGTGGTCTGAGGAGGAAAACTCCAGGCTCAAGGAAGAGGGCGCCTGCAGTATGGTAGCCCAACTCTGTCTGAAATCTCAACTCAGCAGTGGACAGAGTAGAGGTCAGGGAGATTAAACATGATGAAAAATGTGGGCGGGGCAAAAGCAGTGACCAGGTGAACCTAGAGTAACAATCACTCTCACCAAGCCTCTCCTTATCCTGTCAAAGATAACCCAGTTCTGGAGGCAGCACAAGTTGCATTAACTCAAAATAAGCAGAAGTCAGTGCTAAATCTTGCTGAATGCTTCTCCAGGCTGAGTATTCTAACACAGATTTACAGCTGCTCATCTATGACCTGACACAGCCCAAAGAAACTGCAATTATCACATCATTTTACACATGAGAAAACTGAATTCAGAGACAAAATGTATCTAAGTTCTCAATGAAAAAAATGTTTCTCAGCTGAAACTGCAAAAAAGGTTCTATTTTCTCAAACCCATAGGGTACATACCTCAGGTTTAAAGGCGTATGATTGACAGTGGTGGCTTTGAACCCTGTACTTCTGTACATCATGCTGACTCTAGAGTTGATCTCCAAGACCCCTGACCAAGAGTCGCCCAGGGGGTTCAGCTCCAGTCAGCATGTCTGACCTGAACCCTGTGTCTCAGGGGATAGTAGGGAGTTGAGAAGAGCCCTAGGCTGGACCCCACCTCCCTGTTGCCTTCTGGAAGAGCTCAGCTCCTACTCACTCCCATGAGTATTGGAAGATGTGCATGCTTGAAGAGAGTCAAACACAAACCCCTGCACTCTGCCTTAGGCTTCAGATTAACCCTCCCAGAGTCTGGAAGAAACACCTTATCCCCATTTCACAGATGGAGAGCTCAGGGCCAGAGTCAAAGTGTCTTGTCTCAGAGTTTCCAAATGGAATATAGAACCAGCTATAAAGTTTGGCTAGTCCAAGATGGAAATGCAAGGTTGACATTCAACACTGTTCAACATTTCTTAAGAACTTCAAGATGGCAGCAATATTACTCTAAACCAAATGTGCCCTTGGAGGGAATGGGCCGCGCTCTCTCCCACAAGCCAGGCCTGGGGGAGAAGGAGGAGCAGAGCATCTTCCAGCATAACACGGTGCTCCTGCCCCTCTGGCCCCTGGCCCACAGGCCCAGGGTGGGGAGGAGCCTCTGGAGCAAGGCTGCAGCCTGAGACGCCTGGACAAAGCGGACCACAGGCTCCAGCAGGGGCCCCACTTTACTGATCGCATTAGCTGAATTCAATTGTGATGCCCTCTAATTACAATCCTTTTCTAGGAACAAGAGGGCCAAACTGAATTAGGAGGGGGAAACAGTCATACTTTCATTCAGAGGGGGGAAAATGGAATCAAAGCAAAATTAGATTTTACTCCATGGGTCCTGGATTTGGGAGGCAGAGGGCTTGCCGTGAGTCTTGCTTCTGATATATCAACTTGCATGTGGCTAAGAGCAACATCTGACCTTTGCTTTCATTATCTGTGAAATGGGACTGCAATACCTATTTCTGTAACCTCTACAAAGTTAGACTATGTGGTCTCAATCTTTGGGGGAGGCTATGAGAAAACACATCCCCCATTTAATTTTAGGGACTCCTGTGTTTCCCTAAAGTGTAAGAACCCTTAGAAATGTCTAGAAAACAGTTAAGACATGCCAAGATAAGGACTGAAAGTTGTTTCCATCATTTTGTGGGACTTCAAACCATTGTAACAGGAATATACTGAATGAGAAAGGCCTTTCTAAAATATTCACAGACTTTCAAACAAACAAGCCAGAGGACCTATGCATTACTTTATTCTGCTCTAGCATGAATATTTTATAAATTATATGCAATTATTAACAGCATCAACACTAGCAAATTAATTATTGTCAATTCATATTAATAAAATTGCATTTTGTAATAAATAAAGTTAGTTTACAGCACCCCATCAGTCTCAGAGGTATTCACATTTGTCAATTGTCCTCTACTTCAGGCTAAAACAAAAGTAATCAAATAACTAATTATTGTACAAAATGTATCACCACTTACACGTCAATGAAAACTCACAGTTATTTATAACCCTGAGGACCGAATATTCAAATTGGTGTTTATTCCTATGCTAAGAGGAATTTTCCAGCCTTTGCCTTTCCACTTACTACCTTAGTCTCTGCCCTCAGCTACCTGAGCCTTGGGGATGGTGTCCAGAGTGAAGACAGTATTGAGGGCTCACCAAAGTGACCAAGAAGTAATTGGAAAAGGACCCCAGATATATTTACATCTTAAATAGTCTTATTCACTCTCTAAAAGCTCCCAAGTTGTAACCTGGAATTGCAACACTGATTCTGCCTTCTATGTCTGTTTCAGAGACAAAGGCAATCCACTTTCCAGAGAAATCAAAATGACAGCAATGCACAGCATGCCAGTAGCTCATTCATATAATTCAAGCTACTCAGGAGGCTGAAATCTGAGGATCTCAGTTTGGAGCCAGCCCCAGGAAGGAAGTCTGAGAGCCTCTTATCTCCAATTAATTACAAGAAAACAACAACTAGAAGTGGCACTGTGGCTCAAAGTGGTGGAGCAGTAGCTTTGAGTGAAAAAGCTCAGGGACAGTGCCCAGGCCCTGAGTTCAAGCCCCATGACGAAAAACAGAACAATAACAACAACAAAAGTCCTGGCAAGGGAGCTGGCACATAACACACAACACAATGATAGTAATGAAAGTCATCTACAGAACCTGCTACAGTGAAATCGCAGGAGCTTGCATCATTTGATGCTCACTTCCAAGTTGGTGTGCTAGTAGTTCTACTTCACAGGTGGAGAAATTAGGGCTCCACAAGCTCAGTACCCATCCAGCATGGAAGTCGGGGAGCCAAGATCAACACCACTCTGTTGACTTCACTTCCCGTAAAGTGGCCATCAGACATCCCAAGGATGCCATAAAGTAGTGGGAACATGATTGACAGCTTGTCTGACCAACCAGGCTGGGGTTTCTCAGGACTGGTCAACAAGCCCCAACACCTGAGAAGCCGAATGTAAGTACCCTACTTACCACACAAGTACCACTCATCAATTGGCTTCTGCCTTAATGCAGAATTACCACATGACTTAGAGCCTATGTTAATTTCCTGGTGTTGCCATAAGAAGTTATCACAAACTGGGTGACTCCTTTAAACAAGAATTTATGTTCTGGGCTGGGAAGGTGGCTCAGTGGTAGAGCGCTTGCCTTGCATGCATGAGGCCCTGGGTTCGATTCCTCGGCACCACGTAAGCAAAAACAATAAAAGCTGGAAGTGGCGCTGTGGCTCAAGTGGTAGAGCGCTAGCCTTGAGCTGAAGAGCTGAGGGACAGCGCCCAGGCCCAGAGTTCAGGCCCCATGGCCGGACCCAAAAAAAAAAAAAAAAGAATTTATGTTGTCACTGTTCTCAACAGAGTAGAGGCATCAGCAGAGCAGTGCACCCCTTGGCCTTTAGAGAGTCATCCACCCTTGCCTCCCCCACCTCCTCCAGCTGCAGTGTTCCACGGCTAGCAGTATCTCCGTAATCTCTGCCAGCAGCACCATTGCAGGGTCACCTCCATGGCTATCTGGGTGTTCAATTTCCTTCTTGTTATGGAAACTCCAGGTTTGGATTTGGGGCCCACCTAATCTATTATCACGTGCGTGTGCATGCATGCACTGATAAAAAAAATTGATGTTTTTTTTTCTTTCATGCAATTGTTTCTAACATATTTATAAGATGATTTCTTTGTTGCTTTGTATGTCCCTCCCCCACATTATAACCCCTGCTTTCACTGCACTTCATGTTGGTTTAATTTGTGGAGGGGAAGGGAAAAAAAACAAATCGTTTAAATAGGGATACATGTGCAACAATAGGGACCCATTGCAACAATGAGATGTACAAGTACAAGTCGTTATGTCGAAAAACGAACTTTACAACTTTGGGGGGAGGAATATCAGGTAGGGGAGGCAGGGAGGGGGGATTATGGGAAGGGATGGGAAGGGGAAACAAAGGAGGAGGTAACAATGCTTGATAAGAAATGTACTCGTTATCTTGCCCACATAATTGTAACCCCTCTGTACGGTATTTTCACAATAAAAAAAAAATTGAACTCAGGGTCTCTCATTCTCATTCATCTTTCTTGCTCAAGGGTGACAGTCCACCACCACTAGAGCCATGCCTCCAGTTCAGCATTTTGCTGATTAATTAGAGGTGAGTCTCACAGGCTTTTATGTCCAAGCTGGTGATCTGATCCTCTAGGTCTCTGCCTCCTGAATAACTAGGATTACAGATCCTAAGTCAGTGCCTTGATTCTCTCTTCAGAGGCCCTGTTCCAAAGAGGGTCACAGGGCTGGGAAGGTAGCTCAGTGGTAGAGCGCTTGCCTTGCATGCCTGAGGCCTGGGTTCGATTCCTCAGCACCACATAAACAAAAAGAAAAAAGCTGGAAGTGGTGCTGTGGCTCAAGTGGTAGAGCGCTAGCCTTGAGCTGAAGAGCTGAGGGACAGCACCCAGGCCCAGAGTTCAGGCCCCACGACCGGACCCCCCCCCAAAAAAACAAAGAGGGTCACATTCTGATTGGACAGTAATAGGAAGAGACACTATTCAATCCAGCATAAAATCCTCCTCCTCCTGTTCTTCCTTTTATGGTGTTGGAGAAGGAACCTAGGGACTCACATATTTCTTGATTTAATTGGGGGATACCTGGCCCTACTGGCCACGGGAGGTGACCTCTTCCATGACTCTCCACAGAACATGTGACAACCTTATTCCTAGACCTGGCAATTCTGATTCCAAAAATCAGGTGGGTTCAGGAGTCTATGTAGGGGCTTCAAGTATTATGGAAGGTAGCCAGGTATGAGACTCTCAAATAGAATAACATAATAGCATAGTGGGAACCAAACCAGCTAACATCAATGAGCTAGCTATGGAGCTGAACAACTCAACATGTCTGCTATCGGGTTCACTCCATCTCCATGACAGGCACCAATGCATTAGTTTTATGGGGAGAGGCATGAAAAGAGCTCCATAAGTTGCCTAAGGCCACTCCCTGGTAAGAGAGGGGCCTGGGCTGGAAGCATTCGCTGGATTGCTATAGCATTCACACAGCCAGGGGCAAGCAGCAAGGGCAAGTATCATCCTCGGGACTTGTGGTACAGGGGAGTTTAGAAAAAGAGACCTCAACTGCTGTTAGCTTGTGCTCCAATAAGACCAAAGGGAAGACTCCTAAAGTGATTCTATTCAGCCCAACCCCTGCTCACTGCACTCCATGGAAGATGCTGTACTAGGACTAAATTGCAGGAAGATGAAAAGAGAAATGACAGCGAGGTCTTGGGGTGGAATGTGGCCAGAGCAGAGCACAGGCCTGCAGGCCTCCAGGGGAAATAGAGGCCCTTTCGGGCTAGGGTAAGTCAGCAAAGGCTGCTGATAAGAGCAGCACAAGCAAAGGTGGCATATCACAGTGTACCATCCACATTTGGTGAATAACAAATGAGGGCAGAAATGAATTAATGCAAGGGAAATAAGACAAAGGGTGCTAGGCAGGAGGGCTGCATGACAGAGCCCAGGGCCCAGGGAGCTGGGAGTTGGAGTTGGAGTGTCACTTGCACACAGTGAGACACAGAGCAGAAAGTGAGGCAGCAGTTAACACAGGAAGGGCTGGAGCAATGGCTCACTAGGTAGAGCACCTGCCAGGCAACCGCATGGCCCTGAGTCCCAGCTCTGGTCATTGAGTTCCCATCAGTGCTTAGCTGTGCTAAGCACTTTATATGCATCTCAGTTAAGGTATGACTATGACACCCATTTTACAGGTGAGGAAACAAACCTAGGGAAGATGAGTCACATGCTCAAGTTCACAGAATTTGTCAGTGGCGTGGCAGCTCCTGAGCTCAGACCTTGATGCGTCTGAATGGGCCCACCCTCAGTGCCATGCTGGGATTCAGAGTTCATACCACTGAGGGGTCATCAGGGAGCTCCTGAGGGAGCAGAGCAGACAGCTGTGCCTGGCACTTTGCCTAGGGAATGGGGCCATGAAGAAAGAGGTTGAGCCTCCTTGGGGAACCCAAGGGGAAGAACAGAGCTCCCCCCAAACAGAAGTTTTTATTTAAAAGAAAAATCCACAGGTCAGATTGTTATTGCAGGCCAATTACACAAGAGAGAAAATTCATCATTTTGGTAAATATTCTCAGTTCCCAGACATGGGAGGAATCGGCCCACACCCATAGGCTCTTTCTATTTATCTAAAAAAGGGACAGTATTGTTTCCAGTCCATAGTGGTTAGATTCAAGCATGGAAACTAATAACAAAACAAAAGGTCTCCAGTCACTCTCATGAAGAGGCAAATATGAAGACATTCACCAGAAGGCATAAGGACACACACACACACACACACACACACACACACACACACACATGCAGCGCACATGGAAAACAGCACTAGGTTTGCTCTTGCCCTGACACACTCAGCCTGGGCAGCCTACTACTGAGCTGCTTCCCCATTTAAGCAGACACTAGACGGGAACATCCAGGCCATTGGCAAGACAGGCGATGGGCACATCCCTGCCACAGGCATCATTACAAGTATTGTGAAGCAGGTGGGAGACACACACATAACATACATGTATATATATACACGCATGTATATGCATACTTCAAAATACAGGTCATTATATTTGGAATGACCCCAACACACAATCCCTTCACTACTGGAAGACCTATCCAGCTTCTACTGCCCTGTCTAAACCATGTAGCCAGATAGGAAAAACTAGAGTCTACCTCTACCCCAAACCCCTGGCTCCCAGGCCACGGCCCTCTGCTTTGCATCCAGCTCTGCTGTTTCTTCCACAGAAATGTTTCTTTGGTAGAGACAAAACAATTTTTTTAAAGGAGGAGGAAGAGAAAGAGGAGGGGTAAGGAGGGAAAGGACAGAAAGAAGAAGAAGGAAGACAAGGAGGAGGAGAAGAAAAAGAGGAAGAGGAGTTGGAAGAGGAGGAAGAGGAGTTGGAAGAGATGGAAGAGGGGGAGGAGGAGGAGGAAGAAGAGGAAGAAGAAGCCCATACATACACATTATTCTTCCTCAAATCAGCAAAAGTAATTGGATCAAAGAGACCAAAGTCAACATGACATTGTCCTTAATTAGTAATGCTCTGACATGCTTTCTCTCTTCAATTTTGCTTTTTAACAGCAGAAAGAGTTAAGCAGAATAACTATATTAACTTTGAATGTCTTGCTTTTAATAGTTGGTGTCACCAACTCCATGGGATTCAAATTTAGTTTTGCCTCTAATGGAAGCATTGTACAAAAAAAAAAAAAAGGTAATTCAACATCCAAAGGAAGAGTGACAGAAGACCAGAGAGAACAGGGGACATATTACTTAACTTTAAGATGATAATTACCAAAGCACAAAGGCACTTATAAGAACATTCTACATTGGATATCATCCAGAAAAATTAAAACCTATGTCGCTGCTTCAATACATCTGAATACTAGGAGTTGCCAGAAAAACATCTATTCTATGAATAATAGCCTCTACAGCACCAGAGGACAGTGGTGCATGACTTTAAAAAAAAAAAAAGAGGGAGAAAAGAAAGAAAAAGGAAAAAATAAAGTCTCAAGCCTCTTCTAAAATGGTGCTAATGCACCACTGAAACTTAATTTTATAATTTACTGGCAGTCAAGATGGCAGGAAATAAAATAATTTGCTATATTCTGAACAACAAACCCTGCTTTTCCTGGGAAGGGGTAATTATCCTCATGGAAAAAAAAGGAAGAAAAAAATACGCCATCTCATATTAAGCTAAAGTCTCATCAAGAAGAGAAAAAGTGCCTCATTACATGTAATTACCAGAGAATTAGAAACATCATTTAACTAAATGAGCGAATAATGCTCAGGATATTGAAGAAACTTGCCTGCACTTCTGCAAAGCACTCTAAGTCCCATTACAAAAATTGCCCCTCTTTAATGGAATAATTTTAGGCCTTGTCTGCCTTGCTTTAAAAATAAAGAGCCTCCGAGAGGCAGAAAGAGGCTGGAACTGCCATAAACAACTGTTGAAAGGGGCTGAAGAGAAGGCGCTGTCTCTCTGGGAGACCAAGACTCAGAATGACTCATAATCTACCATAATCACGAAAATTAAACCCAAGGACTTGAAAAAAGGATTACCTCCTTTTTAATTGTACTTCCTCAAGACTTGTGAGTATGTATTCCGGATAACAGATGAAAGATTTTCAAGTTCAGGTAGAGCTTGCCTGCTCCAATACAAAAGCAGTTACAACCATTTGATGTTCTCTTAAAAAAATAAAATTATAACATACCTGCAGATTGACATTTATTGTGGCTTAATGCAACGATTTTCTAGCCATTCAAAAGCTTCCAGCTTGGGTTAGGATTCCCTCCCCGCTTTTCTCTTTGCTTTTAATATTTGTCAAGACTGAGCATAAAGGCTGTGAATTTAATATAACCATGCCACCTTCCAGCAATACTAACCTGACCCAGGAACCTCGAGAGCAAAGGAAATTGATCCTGATCACCTCTTTCTAAATTGATTAAAGCAAATAAAATTTAGGAAAGAAATGGTATCAATCAGATTCTTAGCAAATAGCTAACTGTCCCAAGAGATAATTTAAAGAAACCAGATTTGGGGAAGCAGTTGCTCACCCCCAAGAATCCTGAGACCCAATAAGGTGGTGACCAAGCCTAACGCTGCCCAGGTACAAGTCAGAGCAATGAAAAGTGCACTTCACTCAGCCATGGACTTTGTGTCAATTGTGACCTCCCCTCCCCCCCCCCAATTTGATCAGTGAGGAAGCTAAGGTCCACTCAAGGCCACAGAGCTCCCTACTCTGGTGGGTCCCTTGTGGCCAAGTCTAGATCTGTAAATGTAAATCCTAGCCACCTCTCAGCAGGGGAGGAAACAGATGTACCTGCACACATGAGTGACAGCAAGAAGAAAAAATGATGGTGTAGGACTGTGAGTATGCTGATCACAAACACCAGCCCAGGGGATGTCAGGCAATGGAGGAGGACAAGGAAGCAGGAAATAACTGAGCCAATCTATTCCTGTTTCCCTGGGCCCTTGGACAGGTCACTCAGAGCCACTTTCAAAGTCTGAAGTGCTGTACCCAAGAAATCAAAAATAACCAAGGACAACAGGTGGTTTCTCAGGAATGGTAACAGCTACCCACAGAAAAGACTCTAGAAAATGAAATTCTGTTTGGAGCTGACAATGGGCAAAGTGCCCTGAGCTTTTTGAGTCAACTCATTTAACTCTAAGGTGAAACTTGGCACTATGAACTTTCCAGACTTGGGGAAGAGGGAAGTCAACCTCCTAACCCAGGCAAATGGAATAAAACAGACTTGGTAGGTAGGCACCTGTGACTCAAAGGCTGAGATCTGAGGATTGTGGTTCTAAGTCAGTCTGGGAGAAAAGTCTGTGCAACTCTTATCTTCAATTAACCACTAAAAGCCAGAAGTTTAAGGGTGGTTCAAGTGATAAAGTGCAAGCCTTGATCAAAAAAGCTCAGAGACAGTGCCCAGGCCCTAAGTTCAAGCCCCAGGACCAGCATTATGTTGTCTCAGGATGATAAATTTCCCACTAATAGCATAAGAAGAGGGACCCAAAATCAGAAAACATCTCCAAAACCCTCTCCCCAGGTCATACCACAGTGAGTATTAACATGGAGTAACAGTACATCTCACTAAACTGTATACCTCAAAGTGTCCTCACTCCAATGAGTCATGAGAATGGATGGCAGCCTCTGTTTCACACCCAAACTTAAAAAGATTCAAAGCCTTTGTGCTGCCACTAGTTGCCAAGACTAGTGAAACTTCTTTCTGACCTGGCCAGGCGAGTGGTGTTGGTAGAACAAAATCTAAGACAACTTATCTGGCCTAAAAGTTTGTAAACAACTATTTGGACCCTTTGGCTCATCAACCTGTTTATTTTCTAATGTACTACTAGAGCAAAATGCTTTAAGTTATAAGAGTTAATTAGTCAAACTGATAGGATAAGCTCATACTTTGGTCGTTATCTGCTCCAAACACCACAGCAATGACTGCTACTGTATGAGAAGAGAAAAAAGCCAGAATCAAACAGTAAAACAAAAATTAAATATCTCTGCTTGGGCCAGAAATAGGAAGCAAAAATAGCAACTTTAATTCTTGCAGAGCAAATAGGAAACTGGTAGGCAAGAAGTAGGAAGCAAAAAGAGAAATCAACAGCAACAGCAAAGGATTAAAATCTAAAATTCTTCCTCAAAATAAGCCAGGAGATCAGGATTATGTCAGTCCCAAAATCAAATCTGAAACATGAATTTATTCATATTAAAGTTATAGTTCCAGCTACCAAACGTGTTTAAAATATCTAAGGAGGTAAGCAAAGGCATAACTTCATTTAAAAACCATTCACCGCTGGGCGCTGGTGGCTCATGCCTATAATCCTAGCTACTCAGTAGGCTGAGATCTGAGTATTGTGGTTCAAAGCCAGCCTGGGCAAGGGCAAGGAAAGTCCATGAGACTCTTATCTCGAATAAACCACTAGAAAACCGGAAGTAGTGCTGTGGCTCAAGCGGTAGAGCACTGGCCTTTAGCTGAAGAACTGAGGGACAGCGCCCAAGCCCAGAGTTCAAGCTCCACGAATGACCAAAACTAAATAAACAAATAAATAAAAATAAATAAAATAAAAACCATTCACCACGCCTGTAATCCTAGCTACTCAGGAGGCTGAGATCTGAAGATCGCTATTCAAAGCCAGGCAGGAAAGTCTGTGAGACTCTTATTTCCAATTAGCCACTAAAAAACTGGAAGTGGTGCTGTGGCTCAAGTGGTAGAATGCTTGCCTTGACCTGAAGAGCTCAGGAACAGTGTCCAGGCCCAGAGTTCAAG
Source organism: Dipodomys ordii (assembly GCF_000151885.1). Lineage (NCBI taxonomy): Eukaryota > Metazoa > Chordata > Mammalia > Rodentia > Heteromyidae > Dipodomys > Dipodomys ordii. The sequence continues at coordinate 6,733,207 of NW_012267274.1, forward strand.
CCCCATGACCAACAACAACAAAAAAACTATTCACATAGGATTGAGGACATGGCTCAAGTGGTAAAGCACCTCCCTAGCAAGTGCAGGGTGCTGAGTTTAGTTCTCATTCCCACAAAAAAAGAAAGAAATGATCAAAAGTATGCAAATATAAAAGGAGAGGAAAGTAAAAAAAAATAGAAATCTTAGAAGTATAAAACCTAAGTGAAATAAATTTTTGACTAAATACAATGAGAAAATTTGTAAATTACATGAGAGTTCTAAGAAATTATCCAGAACACAGCATGGACAGAAAATAAATTTAAAATAGAAAATATTAAGATACATGGAGGAAAATCTGCAAGGTTCAAATATTCATCAAGCAGAAGAATCAAAACAAGGACATAAACAATATTCCGAAATACATTGTTGAAAAACTTCAAGAACTGAAGATTTAAAATACAGTTTGAGTACCAAACAGGTATATTAAATTAGATAAAATAAAAAATAAATCCAGTCACTGGTGGCTTATGCCTAGAATCCTAGCCAATCAGGAGGCTAAGATGTGAAGACTGCAGTTCAAAGTCAGTAGAAGCAGGAAAGTCTGTGATACTCTTATCTCCAAATAACCATCAAAAATGTGATGTCAGGAAAATGAACCCTTAGATATGTATTTTAATGTTTTTTCTTTCATGCATGTGTTTCTAACGCATTTATAAGATTATCTCTT
>NW_012267274.1:6734222-6778315 GCF_000151885.1 Dipodomys ordii
GAGGCTGCAATGCTTGGTAAGAAATGTACGCATTATCCTGCCCATGCAATTGTAACCCCTCTGTACAGTATGTTCACAAATAAAATAAAATAAAATTTAAAAAAAAAGCCCAACTGCACAAATCTGCCATTTCCCTGAGATCAGCCCACTGTCTTTATGAACTCCTCCCACAGTTTCCAAATCCTAGAAATTTTCTTAACCAGATGTTTGCTCTTGAGCCACCTGCTCAGCCTGATGTCTCCCTTAATAGTTTATATTGTCTCTATTAAACCCCTTACTTTCAAAAAAAAATAAAAGCCCAACTGGTAGAGCTCTAGTCATGAGAGAGAAAAAAAAAAGGGTCAGGCATGTGGAGCAAAAATTAATTGTCAACCTAGAATATTTATAACTAGCCAAACTATCCTTCCAAGGCATAGGTGAAATAATGTCTGGAATAATCTGGAATACAAAGACATGCTCAGATTCTCACCTTAAAAATTTACACAGATATTTACATCTATAAACATAATTATATATTTAGATAAACATAATACATGAGTGTAAACACTACTTAGAAGAGGAAAGGAGAAGAGAAAAAGGGTAATTTTGAAATGTATTACGGCTACCTATGAAAATAGCATAAAAAACTCTCACTAAAAGCTGTTGATCCCCTGGGTGCCTGTGGCTCATCCCTGTATGCCTACACAGGAGGCTGAGACCTGAGGATCTTGGTTCGAAGCAAGACCAGGCAGGAAAGTCCAGTTAACCACCAGATAACCCAAAGTAGCACCGTGGCTCAAAGTGGTAGAGCACTAGCCTTGAGTGGAAAAGCTCAAGAACAGAACCCAGGCCCTGTGGTCAAGCCCCACAATCGACCAAAAAAAATAAAAAATAAAAAATAAAGGAAACAGAGCAATGAACCCTACTAAAACTGTTCTAGGAAGGAGGGGAGGGGGAAGGGAAAATGACAGAGGGGGTGAGACTGACTGGAACATATTGTATACATGAGAGAAAATGTCACAGTGTAATCTTCCCTGGAGACCCCTGTGTAATAATGCATGCTGATTAAAAAACAAAGGAATGTATTTCATCAAGAAGAAAATTTAACCAGGGGCAGGGACGGTGGCTCAGTGGTAGAGCGCTTGCCTTGCATGCTTGAGGCCCTGGTTCAATTCCTCAGCACCCATAAGCAAAAAAAAAAAAGCCGGAAGTGGCGCTGTGGCTCAAGTGGTAGACCGCTAGCCTTGAGCTGAAGAGCTGAGGGACAGTGCCCAGGCTCAGAGTTCAGGCCCCACGACCGGACCCAAAATAAAACAAAAACAAAAAAGAAGAAAATTTAACCAAACAGGAAAAACAACTGAAGGAAAAACAACTAAGATTTTTTTAATATCTATATGCTAATACATGTAATTAAACAAACTGTAAAAGTAAGTTAACTTTGGAATTTTTAACTGAAGAAAACTAAAACTATATATAGTAATTATAGTCTAGTGAGAGGGGCATGCAATATAAAAAAATAAAAATAAATTAGTGCTCTAAGGAGGCTAGAAAGACTGAATAACTATGAAATTTAATACCAACATAGGGAAGAGTTAATTATGAGGAATAAAACGTTGACAATAACTATCAACGTACAGCTTCAAAACCAGAAGTGAGTTGGGGAGGAAAAAATGTTTAAAAAAAAAAATCAATCCAACAGAAAGCAAAAAATGAGACATGAGAAAACAAAAGCCTGATAAATTAAAAAATATTCAAATAACAGTGAAATTGAATAAACTCATATCAACATCAATAATCACAATATATAAATGGGTTAAAGCTGTCAAAGGGCTGAAATTATTAGATTATACTTTTGTAACCTAACTACAAAATACTTAAAACTCACAAAACAGATGCCTATGGCTCACATCTATAATCCTAGCAACTCAGGAAGCTGAGATCTGAGGACTGTGGTTTGAAGCAAGCGCATGCAGACAAATTCTCAAGACTCTTATCTCCAGTATCCAGCAAAAAGGCAGAAGCGAAGGCATGGCTCAAACGGTAGAATACCGGTTGTGAGCAAAAATGCTGAGAGTACAAAGTCCTAAGCTCAAGCCCTATCCCAGTACTGGACAAAAAAAAAACAAGAAAGGCTGAAAAATGGTACATACTTACACATGCAAATGCTAACCACAATATAGCTTACAGAGTAATATTGCATCAGATAATATCATGCTTAAAAGAAAGAATATTGGTAAAGTTATTACAAAAAGATATTATAAAAATAAAGTTTTACAAAAACTCAATCTACATTAGATATAACAATCAAACTTGTAGGTACTTAGTAATAGTCTCAAAATAATGAACTCATAAAAATACATTAAAAAACAAAATTACATAAATCAAAAAAATTGAAAGCAGAGGGCTGGGAAGGTGGCTCAGTGGTAGAGCGCTTGCCTTGCATGCCTGAGACCCTGGGTTCGGTTCCTCAGCACCACATAAGCAAAAAGAAAAAAGCCGGAAGTGGTACAGCACTAGCCTTGAGCTGAAGAGCTGAGGGACAGCGCCCAGGCCCAGAGTTCAGGCCCTACGACTAGACCCCAAAAAAAGAAAAAACAGAAAATTGATAATGCAGTCCAAAATTGAATAATATAACTGAACAATAAAATTAACAATCTAATGAGTACAAAAATGCATACTACACCTAACAGAAAACTCTTTGCTGATACACATAAGTCAAATAAAAACAACAAATCAGAAAAAAAAGATTCAGTATCACTCAGAATATTCTGCCTCACTGACTTTAGATTGTAAATGAATAGATTTCAAAGCCCACATTTAGAAATCTAAAGATATGTTTTTCGGTAATTCACTGGTAGAAGAGGAAATTTCAGTAGCGATTACAATGTATTTGGTTGCGTACTTCATGTGCCTTACTTGGAACTAAATATTTTCTATCAAAATTTGTGAGATATTGCAAAAGTTGTGCCTTAATAGCTTTAGATAAATTTACTTTAAAATGAGAAAATCTGAAAATTAGTCAGTTTTGTGTTCAACTCAAGAACCATAAAAACTAAAGAATAAACCTAAATAAGGTAGAAGAAAACAGTAATCAATGAAGTAGAAAAGCATCAGCAGAAACCAAAAACCTGCTGTTAAGATTAAAATACAGACAGTCTTCTACTAAGAGTGGCCAATAAAAGCTATATATATTGTGGTTCATGTTTATAATCCTAGCTACTTAGGAGGCTGAAATCTGAAGATGTTAGGTTTGAAGCCAGGCAGGAAAGTCTGTGAGATTCATATCTCCAATTATGATAAAGCCAGAATTGGAGCTGTGACTCAAGTGGTAGAGTGCAGAGTGCTAGTCTTGAGCATAAAAGAGCAGGGACAGTGCCCAGGCCCTAGGACCAGCACACACACACACACACACACACACACACACACACACTTCTACACATAGGGGTTGAAGGCATGGCTCAGTTGGTAGAGTGCTAGCCAATGAATGAGTAGTGAGTGCAAGTCCCAGTGACCTAAAAAAAACAACCTACATGTAATCAATATAAAGAACAATAAACAGCAAATTTTTTATCACAAATACTATAAACAATAAATTTGAAAATACATACAATAAGTAGCTTTTCAAAACATGTCTAAATTACCAAATAAGATTTAAGAAACAGAAATCCTGAGTGAAACTAAACCACCAATCCAGTTTCCCAATACCTGACATTGAAAACCTACAAGCTTCAGATGCCAGTTTTACCACACCTTTAGGGGACATGCACACTTGTTTTAAATTTTTTTGGACGTAAAAGAGGGGAAGCTATTCAATTTGCTTTACAAAGCAGTCATAAACTTGATACTGCACGTGGAGAGGGTCTACTCAAGACACAAAAACTGCCAGGTGTGAAGGTGAGCACCCATAATTCTAGCACTTGGGAAGCTTAGGCAGGTGGACCATGCATTCAAGGCCAGCCTAATATAGTGAGACGCTGTCTCACTCTGAAAATTAGGGCTCGGTGAGCACTGCGGGAGGGAACCTCACACGGCCCAGTGGGCAGTGGGGTCCACTTGTCTTCCCAGCAGCAGCTGGGACACGCCAGCACCCTACCACTTTCACAAAAACTTCAAGTAGAAATCCACTAAGAACCAGAAAAACACGTTTTTCCATTTGTTTTTTGAGGCAGGAACTGGCTGTGTTGTCCAGGCTAGTTCCCCAATCCTGGGTCCAAGTGATTCTCCTGCCTCAGCCTCCACTGTGGCTGAGACTATGGGTACACACCGCTGTGTCTGACTTCTCTACATATGCGGAAGTCATATTTTGCTTTCTCTAGGATCTGACAGGTGAATTCATGCAAAATGTGAGTCTTAAACAAAGGTACTACATACATCCAGACTAGGAATTCATACCCCAGGGGGACTTTTAACAGCTAGTGTTTATTCAGACTATGCTAAGATGTATGTGTGCTACAGTATACATAAGAATTATTACTTTAGTCATTTTTAATATTATTGTTCAGAGGCATTAAAACTCCACATAATTGTGCAACCACCACCATTATCTAGTCTCAGAACTTGTTCATCTTTCCAAACTGAAACTCTGTCCAGATTTCATCGCAATTCCCTAATTCACCAGGCCTCCAGCCTCTGATAACTGCCATCCCTTGGCGCTGGGTCATTCTACTCACCTCACGTAAGCAACAACAGGGCCTGTGTGTCCAGGGTCCTTGGTGTTGAGCTGTGCTGTAACAGGTGCCAATATTCCCTTCCTTCTAAGGCTGAACACTTTATTAAGCACACACACCACATCTGTTTGTCCATTCACCTGCTCTAGGTACGTGAATTGTTTCCTTTTACTTTGATGATACTCTTATGACCATAGGTGTAGAATCTCTTCCAGTTCTCACTTTTAATTCTTTAGCATGCACTGAGGTACAATTTTTATCATATGGTAATTCTATATTTAATTTGTGTGTGTGTGTGTGTGTGTGTGTGTGTGTGTGTGCCAGTCCTGGGGCTTGAACCCAGGCCTTGGGAATTGTCCTTGAACTTTTATGCTCAGGGCTAGTACTCAACCACTTGAACCATAGCTCCACTCCCATCTTTTTGGTATTCTACTGAAGATAAGAGTCTCACAGACATTCTTGCCTGGGCTGGCTCCTTTAGATCTCCTTAATTGTTAGGATTTCAGGTGTGAGCCACTGGTACCCAGATTTTTTATTGTAAATATTTTCTTTTTCAAATTTAGTACATGGAAACACAACAAATTTGGGGTGGGGATGTTGATGAGCTTTGAACTCAGGGCCTGTGCTTGCTAGGCAAATGCTCTACCACGTGAGTCATGCCTCTAACCCTGTATTTCATTTTTGGAGAGTCCCAGTTTTCCATAGAAACTCACCACTTTACATTCCTACCAGCCATGTACTAGGAGTCCAATCTCCACACCTTGCCAACTTACTATTTTCTTTTTTTTTTTTTTGTCGGTCATGGGGCTTGAACTCTGGGCCTGGGCGCTGTCCCTCAGCTCTTCAGCTCAAGGCGAGCGCTCTACCACTTGAGCTACAGCGCCACTTCCGGTTTTCTGGTGGTTTATTGGAGATAGGAGTCTCACGGTCTCTCCTGCCCGGGCTGGCTTTGAACCGCGATCCTCAGATCTCAGCCTCCTGAGTAGCTAGGACTACAGGCGTGAGCCACCAGCACCCGGCTCAACTTACTATTTTCTAATTGTTTATTAGCGCCACCACGTTTGGGTGTAAGTGGAATCTCATCCTGGACAGCACAATAGACCTCTTAGAAGGTGGGTGTTTATGTCCACATGAGCAGCTCAGTGTTTAAAACCAAATTTCTTTTCAAAGAGATTGGAGGTAGGGCAGGGCTGGGAAGGTGGCTCAGTGATAGAGTGCTTGCCTTGCATGCATGAGGCCCTGGGTTCCATTCCTCAGTACCACATAAGCAGAAAAAAACAGAAGTGGTGCTGTGGCTCAAGTGGTAGAGCACTAGCCTTGAGCTGAAGAGCTGAGGGACAGTGCCCAGACCCAGAGTTCAGGCCCCACGACTGGCCAAAAAAAGAGAGAGAGATTGGAGGGAGTAGCAAAGTGGCAATTGGGGGGACATGATTATACAAACGATTACCTAAAAGACTTTACAATTAAGACTTTACAATTGCATGGGAACCAGAAGCCGCTCCTCTGGCCCTCGTGTCTCTCGGACCTCCATCCCGCAGGGGAGCCCACACCACTACTGTAGTCTCAGTGCCCCAGAAGTAAGTTCTAATTGATCTAACTTATCTTCTTTGAGAACAAAATTCCAAGGTCACTATCCTTGGTCTAGCCAGGAAATTGAGTGCCCCCAAGTATCCACCTCAATTCTACTGCGGGGTCAGGGATGTGGGGAGCGTGACATAGATAGTTCTGGGGTGTCATCTCAACAAAGATCTAACATTTCATATTATCTCACTTTTCTGTCATCACCCACTTACAGACTGAGACTCAGAAATTAAATAACAGCCCAATATTCCACAATTGGTGAACTCTCCTGAACTGAAAGTTCATCATATCATCTATCATAAGATAGATGAATGAGTAAACAAATGGATCTTTAAGAAGACAAAAAATTATCCAAAAGGGAATATTTTGGTGGTCCATGAGGGAGGTCAAGGTCATTGGATTTGCTGTGTCCCTGATGTAGCTAAATTTGGGCCCCTAATTCAAAAATCTCCACCGCTAGACCTACAAGTATAAGGGTCATTCATATTAGAGGGGAAAAAGGAAAAAGGAGGATGAAAGGCAGAAATAGATATATGGTGAGTAGTAGCAATTATTTATGTGGTTTGATAAATCTGAATGTCTGGATAAGTACAAACTCAGCTTTGGAAACACTGCTAGGTCAGAAGGATCATCTTCACATGAAAAAGACAGCAAATTATGTCCTACAGTCCGGACACCAGAAGTGTGTAGCACTTTCACCTCTACACACATGCTCTTCACAACTTTAAAAGCAAAGACTTTGAAAGAATGAACATCCTTTTGAAAAAGGACTTTGTGCTTAACCTCTAGTTCTCTTATTCCTGCGTCAATAAGGGTTCAGATGAGTGAAACTGGTGGCCATAGACTAGGGCTTTATTGTAGGAATCGGACCATGGGGTTGTGAGTGGAGCTGAGGTGGGGAACAGTAGTGAAGGTCTGGAAGTGATGTTGGACATCAACAGTCACTGAGCACAGGCAACTAGGGCCCAGGCACATCCAGCCACCAAAAGGACTGCAGAGATGCTGGAGAGACCTCTGTGTAGCTAACAACCTCCAGGCCTGTAGCAAAGCCACGTGTAGTGGCCACAAACTACAATTGGGCATAAGGACAGAGGACATGTAAGAACTAAGGAGGCAACTGCAACCACCCACCCATCACCACACCAGACACTTATTTTTAAAAAAACCCAGAGTAAAGTCTGTTGCTTTCCTTCAGTCTTCCCAGTCTGTGTATATATATTTCCATTCCCTTTTGACCAACTCTAACCAGGAACCAAACAGGGAAGTGGATGCTGGGAAATGTAGTTCTCAGCTTAAGCAAGTTGACCCAGCAGTCTACCAGATTCCTTTAATATAGAATACTTAAAGGTGATTATACACATCTTTTGGGAGACTGCACATTTTAATCATAATTACATGATAAATATTTCATGGTATATATCTTTGTCATATAATTAGGCATAAAAAATGTAATCTCAAAAAGATACTAAATAATTCAAATAGCTGAGGATGTGATTAAAGCCATGACTGAAGCATGGTCAGAAGGTAACGTTAAGGTCTTCAAATATGATCTCCCAAACCACATGTCTCCTGAATAGTAGTTCAAAGTTGTTGTCACTACTCAACATTTTTCTGATTCTTACTTCAGAGTAGAAATTTTGCCTCAAGAACCCCACAGCGATTCTCTACCATCTTCCTCTCTTCAAAACTATTAGACATGGAAGCTATGTACCATCCAAACAGTTAACAAGATGCATTTATTCCACATCCAGTGGTCCCCAGTCTTCTGAAAGTCGTGTTCAGCTAAACCTGAGCTGGGCCCAAAAGTGGGGATAAGTAGATCTCCTAAGTTTTCACAAAGCATCTTTAATGTTGTGGAAATAAATGGGCCTGCTATTTCATTGCATGTATCTGCAAGACCAAATCCAACTCTTACGTTTCTGGGTACTCAATGAGCTCATTAACACTACTACCAACCACCACCTGAAACAAATGGTACAATGATATCTTGGGCAGGCTTCTGTTTTAAAACCCACGATGCAACAGCCATATTTTCCTACATCAACTCTTGCACAAGTACCTTTTGTTGTCGGTCTATTGATTGAAGAAAGAAGGAAGGAGGGCAGAAGAAAAAGAGGAAGAAAGGCCATATGCTCTGAAGTACAGACCTTTAAGAAGAGATCTTTAATGTCATGGCCACTGTCACATTCAGTCTGCACAGGCTTCTAATCCCTGAGGGTTACAAGGCTCTTATAAAGATCCCTGATAGTGTTTTCCAACCAGTAGTTGGCAGTGATGGATGGCTCTATTAGAACAGCTATGACGCCATGTTTTCTATGTGGCTCTCAGCAGTCAATAGTAAACCAGGCAAGATGCTTTTTACATCTAAATTCTTTGGATGTCTAAGGATTTGGGATACCCTTCATCCAGCAGGCTCTAACATGTTCTTTAATTACTAATTTTTTGTTTCTGAAGAATAAGAGTAATCCTCTTCTCACACACAAAAAAATGACAATTCCTTCTCACAGAAAAATGACAATTCCAATTATAAATAATACAGGCTATACTTTTTTTTTTGTCAGTCGTGAGGCTTGAACGCTGGGCCTGGGCCCTGTCCCTGAGCTCTTCAGCTCAAAGTGAGCACTCTACTGCTTGAGCCACAGTGTCTCTTCCGGTGCCACCGGGCGCCGGTGGCTCATGCCCAGGCAAGGAAAGTCCGTGAGACTCTTTTTTTTTTTTTGTCGGTCGTGGGGCTTGAACTCTGGGCTTGGCACTGTCCCTGTGCTCTTCAGCTCAAGGCCAGTGCTCTACCATTTGAGCCACAGCGCCACTTCTGGTTTTCTAGTGGTTTATTGGAGATAAGTCTCAGACTTTCCTGCCCAGGCTGGCTTTGAACCACAATCTGCAGATCTCAGCCTCCTGAGTAGTAAGGATTACAGGCGTGAGCCACCAATAAACCACTAGAAAACCAGAAGCGGTGCTGTGGCTCAAGCGGTAGAGCACTCACTTTGAGCTGAAGAGCTGAAGGACAGCATCCAAGCCAAGTTCAAGCCCCACAACCAACCAAAAAAAAAGTCTCAGACTTTTGCACCCGGGCTGGCTTTGAACCGTGATCCTCAGATCTCAGCCTCCTCAGTAGCTAGGATTACAGGTGTGAGCCACCAGCACCCGGCCAGGTTATGCTCTTAAGAGCATGTTCTCTCTCTTGGCAGGTTCTTCTCAAGTAGTCAAAGAGAGTTCCTTTTTATAAGCATTTTGTCTCCTTCATTTCAAATCTACTGGATGCTTGCCCTAACAAATATTAAGTAACTAATCTTATCACCTTACCTATTCCACAAAACTCTCACTGGGGAGAAATCAGTTTAAAAAGTTAAAGTTGTTCAGGAACAGCCCAACAGGGATATACACCATCCAAAAATAAAAATAATCCTTCAATATATTCTATTGAGTCTTTTCATTTGGGGGCGAGGAAGAGTCATTTCTTTATGAGAAAAGCTTTTCTGAAATGTTGGCTGTTTGCAAAATTAAAAATTTGCCTTGATCCAATTACAGTTTTACACTTAGATTAGTCCTGTTTCAGTTAACTCAAAGAAGCTGACTAGTTTCAGAGGGCTGTCCAGAATCAGCAGAATGAAGTCTTGGGGTCAATCTGTTCCACTGTTTAAAGCCAAAAAATGCTTTTTTGGAAATATCAAATATTCCAACCTTAGTATTTTTATAGGTTAACTGGACAAATTTCCAGACAGAGGCCATGGTTCGATGTATGGATCACATATCGCTATTATCAATGCATTAATATCAGCAATGAATTCACTCTCCAAGAATTAAATATATCCCCTCTAATCTTACTTCTCCAATTAACTTATCACAAATTCTGTTAGTGGAGTCCAAATAAATGAGATTTCTCTAACTCTGATAGTTTCAAAACCTCAGGGAATGACTGGCAGTACAACTCTGTTTTGAAGTGGTATGTTGTAAAGTTAAGCAAGCAAAAGGAGAAGTCTAACATTCACCGTTATATAAAGAACCAAATCACCAACCACCAAGTATCAAGTTCTGAATAAAGAATGCTCATTCTAGACTTCTGCTTATAATTCAACAAAGGGTCAACAAAGGGCAATGTGTGGAGGCTAGTGGTGGTGATGGTAAACCTCCACTGCCATCATCTTTATACCTGAATCATTCATGGACCACTGAGTTCCATAATACCCCAGCAACCTTAACGAACCAAGAATAAACAGTGCTTCTACATCTAAAGCTCCATAAAGACACACATTGCCACTGTTCTAAGCAAGGCTAAGTGGAAAATGCTAATAAGTCAAAGGCATGCTAAGCAGCCAAATTATGAAGAAGCTGTCAGGCAATGGTCTTAGCAGCAGAAGAAGATACAGGAGTATATAAGACTGAAGACAAATTGGGCTCTTTAAGAATACATGGCTGGTGCAAAGAAAATCTTCAGGAGCCAAGTATTTAGAGAATTATTAAGTGATGTTATAACAAGGTCAGGAGTCTAGGTACATAGGTTTTAAATTACTGCAATAGCCTATAACAGAGTCCTATAAAGGGGATGAAAGGTACTTCATTACAACACTGGAAAAGCAAACTTCGGTGCTTCTGAGACCAGTAGGTATAATTTGTATGGCTTCTTCAGGTTTGTGCTAACTGCACATAGTTGGCTAGTGTGATGAGGTGAAAGAATATTCCTTGGGAAATTAGTTAATGAAATAAACCAAAGGAAATGAACCTCCAATTACTTAAGTCTGACACCCTGCTAACCTTCAGTGAAGCCCCCCCTCCTCACCTCATCGGGTCACTTGGAAAATCATGCCATTGGTATATTCAAGGAAAATAAAACAAAATCTATTGCTTTTCATTTAAAGTGAGTTTGGAAGAGCAGTTGCCAAGTCATGAGCTATATAGGAAATAAATGTCCAACTCAGGTCATGTTCTCCCACTTCCAGGCTTGTATTAATTAAAGAGTCTGTTTACCTTCAGGCTTCTTGGGGTTTTTTTCCCCCAATCAGGACACAAAATACTTTGCAACTAAGAAGCCAGTGCCCTACAGCGACCCCAGGACAAGTTCTGTGGGCATCTTTGGAAAATGAAAGCATTGTTACAACACACCACTGATCAAGGGGAAACTGCCTTTGTTCTCAATGGTCCAATTGGTATTTGTGGCCACCGGGAGCGACAGCTTTCATTTCTCTTAGCACTAGTTCCAAAGCAATGTAGCCAGGTACCATTTTGAAAGGAAACTGCTCTAACTACGCCTAATAGCTTAAGTCAGTATTTCCCCAAGTGAAAGATGGGTTACCCAGAGACATTTCAAAGACTAAGGTGGGAAAGTCAAAGGGAGAACCATGAAAACTACAGCTGTGTTTGCTTCCTAAATGACAGCACAGGTAGTCTAATATATCTAACTTACGGGGTATGATTAACATATGCACACATTTTTCCAGGGGACAGAGTAAGAACTTTGATTTGGTTAGCTATTTTTACCTTTGAAAGATCCAGCAAGTAGTGGTAGGGATAGATCATCCTCATTCCTCTCGTAATGGGGGCTGATCTAGAAAAGGCTCTCAGCTTAGCTATTCTATCATACAACCTTGCTGCTATGTCTTCTGTGTAGAAGTCTATACACCTTTACCAAACCTTATCATCTACACCTGATAGTGAATATGGACAGGTCATTCTGGGATGAATGTTAACCATATAAGCCAACTTTCAAATTTTCAAAACATGGACTGCATGAGGATACAAATTGTGCATACAAAGTATAGACACAGTACTTAAGTAAAAAGAAGGAATGACATGAGGGGGAATAATGTGGACTCAAATGTGCCCAGTCTTATTTAAAATGGGGATGAAGCTAGAGGACAGTTAGTGAGGGCCCATCTTATTGAACAAGCCAAGCTTGATGGTACATGGCCTGTGTTGCCAGTTGCAGAGGAAGCATAGATCAGAGGACTTCAGTCTCAGCTGTGGTTCTAGGGGAAAACCCTACCTGAAAGATTATTAAGCAAAAGTACTAGGTGTGGCTTAAATGATTATCACACCTGCTTAGCAAGTATAAGGCTCTGAGTTCAATTCCTAGTACTGCCAAACAAAATCTTCTAATTCATCCACTCAGGTATTTTCATGGGTGGTTAACAAAAATATTTATTCATGGAGAAATAAAAAAATATATATTCTGAAGGATATATAACAAAATGGTAAAAGTAGGTATTTCCTGAGATGACTAAACTGTAGAAACCGAAAGGGCAACATGGTGACAAGTATACAACTGAAACTAAGTATACCTTAAGTACTATACCCAGTAACTATGCAGTGATAGATACATTAACCCACTGGTAATATTTGCGTGTATGTGTGTAGGTAGTTGGGCTTGAACTCAGAGCCTGGGCCGTTGGCTTTTTTGCTCAAGGTTAGTGCTTGAGCCACACCTCCACTTCCCACTTTTTTTTTCTGGTGGTTAATTGAAATGAGTATCACAGATTCTCCTGCCCAGTCTGGCTTCAAACCACAATCTTCAGATCTCAGCCTATTAAGCAGCTAGGATTACAGGCATGAGCCACCAGAGCCTGACTTACAATGCAATCTGTCTGCAATGTATAAATACATCAAAACATCACATTATATTTTTTGTGTAAATGTAAGGTTTGTATATATAAATATATAATTGTCAATTATGCTAAAAAGAATGTTACCTACCATTAGAGATTCTGATGACATAGAATAAGTTTTAGATTGTTACCTAAATTTCTCCAAAACTATTGCATCCAATTTTTTTTTTGGGGGGGGGGGATTGGTAGTGGGGCCTGAACACCATCCCTCAGCTCTTCAGCTCAAGGCTAGCACTCCACCACTTGAGCCACAAAGACACTTCCAGCTTTTTTGCTTATGTGGTGCTGAGGAATGGAACGCAGGGCCTCATGCATGCAAGGCAAGCACACTACCACTGAGCCACCTTCCCAGCCCCCATATCCATTTTATAATAAATCCAGAGGTCACACCTAGCACATTTGAGTATCTGTATTTCAGTTATATATTATTTTGAAAAAGGGACTGTTTATACCATTCAGCAACATTAAAATGGCACACATTCCTGCGCCAGAATATACAAAACACTGTCATCCCTATTCCTAATGTAAACATGAGCTAGATGCACACAGGTAATTGCTAAAAGGTGCTTCATATGCATTTTGAAAAAGGGCACACTTGTTTGTGAAATGCAGAGATTTTGACCAGGATCTTCCAAGAGTAAAAAACCTGAAAGAATAACCTAGAAAGAGGGAACATCTGAGCAGAATGTGAGGTCTAGATATCCCAGTGAGTATTAACAACTACAGAGAAGCAAGCTCTCTAGCACGCACGCTACCAGAGTGCAAGTGTTTTCTGGGACTGGAACAAGTTAAGATTCCCAAGGGCAGTCAGTGGTATAGTACAAGAGTTGCAGAGTGGACCTGGGATAAAAGCAATCTGGGAGCACAGAGTCAAACAAACTTGCAAGGATGTCTTTACTACTAGAATTCACCAAGCTCTCAGGAGGCTAATGCACACTGAGTTTCAGACAGAAGGAAGCCAACATTGTTTGACCATAGATAGAATCCTATTCTTGAACATGGAAATGCCTTAGCCAACACTAGAGTTTAAAGGGTAACAAAATCAAAACCAGACAGTCTGGCTTCAGAAACATTATCACTGTCTCATCCCATCAACATGAAGGGCAGCCCCATTCTGAAAACAACTCAGTTACAATTCCTTCCCAAGGATCACAAGACCTTGACCTAGCAAGTTAATAAAGGGTTACTATGAGAATGGGAAGAGTAGCTTCCAAATATGGCATGACAGCTTTATGTTGCTTGTGGGGCCTGAACTCAGGGCCTGGAGCCATGTACTTGAGCTGTTTTTTGCTCAAGGCTAAGTGGTTCTACAATTTGAGCCACAGCTCCACTTCAGGCTTATTGGTGGTTACAGGTAGAGTCTCATGGACTTTCCTGCTGGAGCTGGTTTCAAATCACTAATCATCAAATCTTGCCTCCTAAGTAGCTAGGATCACAGGCCTGAGCCACCAGTATCCATGCATGATAGTATATTAAAAAACAAACCCCCCCCCAAAAAAAATCCAGTTTCTCCCAACTGCATACATCAACACATTTGTTGGTAAAATCAGTTGAGTTAGTATAACCAACATTGAAAAGGAGCTTAAAAAACAGAAAGAAAATACATACACACCATACATATCACATGTGGAAAGGGCAAGTAATGTTTTATGCACCCTTGTCAGTTATATATGGCTTGTGCTCTAAACTGTAGCTCCAAAATGTTATTTTTTTACTTGGGTCACAGATTACATGCTTGAAAGTCACTACTCTGTAAGACAAAAGACTAAAGGCAAAGACTGGAAGCTGCACTATTCAAAGAAACCAAAAAACAGTAGCAGTAGAAAGAAATGAAAGATTAACAGAAGAGACACTAAAAGAATAGATGAAAACACCAATGAAATGAGTTAGCATCCCTGAGTAATTAGGGAGAAAGGTTCTATAAAAATAAACAGGCACTTATAAGGGAGAGCCAGCTAAGTAGTACTCAGGGCAGGCAAGGAGGCATACTTAGTTTCAAGAGACAAGAGGACATCTAGATAGAACCACCAAAAAAGCTCCCCAACACAAACTCAGAGACAGGTCCACAGCATGGTTTTAATTTGGTCACCTTTAAAAGTACCATACTAATTACCTTTGTTATACAACAAATTTATGCTGTTCTCAAACCAAGTGGTTATGACTTTTAAAAGCACATAATCACAACAAAGAACCAATATCATCAGTTAGTCCCTGGCTATTACATTATTTACCATCCCAAGGGCTTCACTCTGATTTAGCATTTGATGGATAAGTCCAGAAGGGCCTGTCATTTGGCTCTCTGCATGAAGATGATTTCACCAGCACAGGGACGTAAGAGCTACACGAGCTCTATGGAACTGGCACTGCTAGGAGAGCATCATGCCAAAAGGCACCCAGAGGCTGCCACAGTAGGTCTGTGGCTGTCCTGAGAAGCTGCATAGTTGGCTCAAAAACCCTGCTGATCCACAGAGGGGGCACGCAGGAAATGGCTGAATTCCAACAGATCACTTTATTCACCACTGTATCACCAACATACATCAGAGCATACATAATTAAATAAGGCAGAGTGGACTTCAAGGTAAAATGTCATCCTCAATCTGCCCCTGATGAACAGTGTGTTTTACAAAAGCCTTTTTATGTAGTAAATTACATTAATTACCAATATTTAAAAATCCAACAGGAGGGCTCAGGATCTGATTTATTAGACAGCAGGAAAATAACAGGTCTAGATTCTGCTACAAAAAAGCTCAAACCACTCATTGACAGCAACTAGACTTGCCTAGGGGCAGGAAAGGAAATTTCTTCAGACTATGCACAGGGACAAACTCACCACCCTGAACAAGGTAGTAAAGAGTACACATATAGAAAACAGAGAAATCCACATACTAAATAACATATCCACAATGACTGTCATCCCTTAGGGATCGGATAAGCATGTGTTTGTAGGAAGCAAACAAAGCTTTCCATAGAGAAACCACTTTCACGAGATGATTAGGTGGACCTGAAATGAAGAAAATACATTTCAAAAGATTGGTTCAGATTTTGACAGGGTTTCACTGAAAAACTTATAAGACCCTTTCTTTGTTATCAAAAGAATTCCTAAAAAATACAATGCAGTAAAGAATTAAGTCCTACTCAGAGGCATATACTTACAAGTAATACAAATTAAAAATAAAGAAGTTGTCAAATATCTAACTATGAAAGGTTAGAATACTAACTGGAACTACTTGGAATACGCCAGGCTAAGCTCATGCTCTGCTTTAAGGCATTACATTGAAATGAATTTCATTCTCACTATCATTTTTTTTTCTTTTTAACCTTAATCACCAGCGGCTGGACAACTGAAATGGACAAGAGAACTATATAAATGTCAGAGTAATATGTAAACCTCATTAATGTTTCCAAAAATTCATTTATAGATAGAAACAGGTCCAAATAGATGCCTGTCTAAATGTACTGCAATTACGTTACAATTATTTTTCCAAATACACAGATATGCTCTGTCTTTTCTCAGCTCATTACTGACTCAAACAATTTGCTCTTCTGGGATCAATTGTTTGCTAATAAATAATTGTTTACAGTCCCAAAATGATGTTAGGAGGTTTTCTTATTAGTTTTCCTTCTGCACCCTAATAAGATTGAAAACTAGCTGATTCCCAGGAGTCTAACCTTAACCTCGCTTTGTTTAACAGCCCAGGAAATGATGAACCATCTGCTTCAGAGAATGATGGACAGCCAAGAGGAAATACTGTTTAATTGTAGATTAACCTCCTCATGAAGCAGTCTGAAGCAGCTTTGAATTAGCAACCATAACCAGCAAAAGAAATAAATGGCTCAAGAGTCTTTTCCTCCCCCATTTAAGGTCCAGAAAGAATGCAAAAGGATTTTTATTACTTGTTTTTATTTACAAACATTTACCACCACAGCGGAAACAAAAACCAAAGTCAAAACTTATTCTCAAAAATGCAGTCACTGCCCTTAAATTTTTATTTGCCCAAATACCTTTAATGCAGCAAACCATCAAACCATCTCATGCACTTAAGGGAGTTGTTAATAAGTTTAAAAAAAAAAATCAATAAAAACCTCTTTTTCATTATTTTCAGATTCTTATCTTAAAAGTATTATTTCTCTGGTTTCTTTGTAAATAACAATAAATCCACTGTTGGGGAATACAAATTGTTTTATTATCAACACGGCATTTAAATAAATGAAATCTTGTCAAGTACATGGTGACCTACAAGTTCAAAAGAAAAAAAAAAAAAAAAAGAACAGCATGAGATCAAAATGGCCAGCCAGGATAGAAGACACAAAAGTGACAGATTAAATGCAAACAGTTCTTTATCCAATAGACTTTACAATCGAAAGCTTTTCTCAATTTAGTCCTATAAAAGCATATGATACTAAATACTGAACATTCTGCCTCTTGCCTAGAACTCAACAAATTTAGCAAGGGTGTCATATTCATTTTATTTCAGAAAATACAGGACCTTGAAAACATTCCTATATTCCATAAGCATTGATAACCTTCTTCCAGGACCTCGGGGACAGGGAGACAGCGAGCAGGACAAAGTCACTCGGGTAGGGCTATTATGATTTAACACATGCCTAACAATCCTCTCATAAGCTCAGTAGAGATAAGTAAGTAAAAAAGCTTTTGAGAGTCTGGTAGCAAAAAAAAAAAAATTATTATTCTCATTCAATAGTTCCAACCTAAAGTCAGAGACATCTATGAAAACTTCAAACTGAAGTAAATTTACTATTCTAGGCAAGGCCATGTAACTCTGGGTTTCCAATAAGACCTGAAGGTCATTCATTCTGTGTAAATGTTATAGAAACAACCTTCGTGGAGAGGAAAGATTTTTGGCAGTTCAAACTCCTAAATATCTTAAATAGAATTTACCAAAATAAATTATTCTTGAATTCCTCAACTTAATTTTGAAGCAATGAGCTAGTAATAACTGCAGAGATTCAAATAATAGAGCCTATTCAAGAAGAATGAGAGCTTGACATTCTTCTCTACAAAACAACTAGGCACAATTTTATCCATCAGACGTCTATCAACCTACGGATATTGAAAGCTTGGGAGAACAAGATAAAATCAACTCCAGCCCTACAGTCAGCTGTAATATCAAGCAGGCATCAACAATGCTATTCATGAATTTAGAAAAATTAATAAATCCTGGGTTGAATGCAAGAAAAGGCTCAAATACAGGTGAAGCATACTCACTTGGGTTTTGTTTCAGCATCTGTCACTTGGCGAATGAAGATACCATCTTCAGGATGTTCTGTGTCATCCATTTCATACATATATGATGATGCTATGGCAAGCATGGTCCCATCATTGCTGAAGGCAAGTGATGCGATGCTGGTGGGGTACCGATGGAACTGGCACAGTCGCTTTTTGTTAAATGGATCCCAAATATTTACAAACCCATCAGAGCCACCTAGAAGTCATTTCAAAAGAGTTAAAATGATTCTTAAATCCAGACACAATAAGAAACATCCCAACAAACAGCTAATTTTTAAGGTCACTGAAGTTAATTTCCCCCCAAGAAGTACTATACTAGGGTATCTGCCATAAACATTTTGAAAACACAAATTCTTTAAATAATTCTGCCTTAATAATTAGATATAAGTTATTAGCACACCATACTTTACCTGTGGCAAATGTATTGTGGATATTGTGAAAAGAAATAGCATTGACTGGGTAAATCTGCTCAATATTATTTTCTTTTAGTCTGTGACATTTGAAGGCATACTTCTTCTTCTGTACCTCAGGGCTGGGGTCCAAATACTCAACTGCCACTCGGCCTTCAATAGAGCTTAATACATAACCCTGTCAAGTAGGAACCGAAGGACACAGATGGTAAAATGTAGCTTCCAAAATAAGGAACTAGTTCCCAAATTTAATCTATAATAAAGATATTTCAGAGATGAAAATTACAACGAACTACTTAAGCTGTACTGTCATAATTATGGCAATTCTATAGAACATGAAGAATATCTATGGTGAATTTCTAAGAAAGAAGGCTATCAGCACTTGCTTTCTCCGGCTATCAGCACTTGCTTTCTCTGACTATCAAGCAAACTGCAATCAAAAATGTCAACTTCTTTTATCAAACCAAAATAAGGAAATCGAAGTATTTTAGTATCTTGTTTCCTGTCTAGAAGAAGATTCAAATTTGTTCCCTCAGTTAAAATATAGTCTACATTCAATGGCTTCTACATCTCTAACTGTAAGAACTGTGTTTCCTTCACTGGGAGCATCAATAATCCAAATCGACCAAAACACCAGTCTTCCATCTCAGGCGCTCTACCTCCTACATTTACTATAGCTAGTCAGGTTTGGAAAAAATAAAAAAAATCAGAAACAGTCGAAAATGGTTTACAACTAGGTATTGGTGGCTTACTCCTGGCTACTTAGGAGGCTGAGATCAGAGGATCAAGGTTCAAAGCCTGCTGAGCAGCAAAGTTCATGAGATTCGTATCTTCAATTAACCAGCAAAGGCCAGAAGTGCAGCCATCTTAGGTGGTAGAGCGTGAGCCTTGAATTAAAGAGCGAAGGGGCAGTACTAAGTTCAAGCCCCAGAGGCTTATCACTTCAAGCCTTTTATCACTTCAAGCCTTTCCTTATACTTCCCTGAAATGGCAACATGTTATAAAAACAAGAGAAATAACATGCTAAATAAGAAATGTTTTATATCTTCAAGATAAAGTTTATCCCTAATTTACTTATAGGAAAAGAATTCAGGAAAACCCTAAACTCCCATTATAAAGTAAAGGTAGATCCACAGAAAACTTCAGATATAAAAACATACAAACACTTTATGTAACATAAGCATATTTTAATCACATTTAAGTCTCTTTAAATTTCACTTAATTCTTTATCTTCAATGGTAATGTACCATTTCCTTTAAATTAAAAATTGTTGTTGTTTATGGTTTGGGGGTTTTCTTTGTAGTACTAGGAGTTGAACCCAGGGCCAATGCTTTATCACTTAAGCTACACTGACACACTAAGGTACTAGACTTCTGAGGCAAAGGGCCCAGAGAGGAGCCATGATTACAAACATACCTGCTGTTTAGAATGATTTTTCCCCTTACGAAACTCTTATCACCACTGACCCCTCAACCAGGTCCCCTTACAACTTTAAGGACCAGGTGAGAAGTGAGCTCCCTAAAGAATAAAGAACAAGTTAATCTCATTAAGTGATGATAGGAGAGTCACTCCGCAGATCCTAGAGGCAGTCTCAGTTGGACTCTGCAGGTCGCCCTATAATCCCAGTACTAGTGAAGTAGAGATCCAGAGGATAGTGGTTCCAAAGTCAGCCCAAAACTAGTTGCAAAAACTTAGCAAGAATCTATCTCAACTAACAAGCCAGGTAGCGTGGGACATGTCTGTGCCCATGACTGTAATCCTAGCTTTCAAGAGGCCTAGGGTAGGAGGCATCAAAGTCTAAGGCTGGCAGTTAGCAAAAAGTCAAGACACTACTGAAAAATAACAAAAGCCAAAAAGAGCTGAGAGCATGGCTCAAGTGGCAGAGTGCTTAACTAGTAAATCGAGGCCCTGAGTTCAAAACCCTAATACCACCAAAAATCAGAGAGCATGGTTCAGATGGCAGAGTGCTTAACTAGTAAATTGAGGCCCTGAGTTCAAAACCCTAATACCACCAAAAATCAAACAAAAAAAAAAAAAAAACCCCACCAGTATTGTGAGGAGCATTGCATCTAATTCTATAATTGAGAAACGAAATCTATGAGTATCACGGTTACAAAAACCAAGGAAAAAAAAAAAGCCAGGTATGTGTGGCTGTACACACCTGTAATCCCATCATTTGGGTGGCTAAGGGAGGAGGATCACGAGATCCAGGACAGCCTGGGCTACAAAGGAAAACCCTGCTGTTCCAAAAGGGAAAGAAAAACAGCAAATTCTGTTAACCTGAACTTCCAGATTCAATTCACTGATGTCTAAGTTTGATTTGTATTTGTATTTTTTCATCATCTTCAAGTAATATACAGAGATCAAACTCAGGATACCAATTATGAGTACAATTCACCTTGATCAATGCCACTCCTTTGCATCATGCATGGGGGTTTCTAAGTTTTCAAGCTGAAATACCTACAAAAGTAGATGAAGACCAGTGGCTCCAGTGTCAGAGCACTAATCTTCAGCAAAAAAGCTCAGGGATAGCATCCAGGCCCTGAGTTCAAGCACCAGGACCAGCACACAAAAAAAGCTCTAAAGGTAATGGTCAAATCACTGAATACGAGATCAGTACCTGCTTGTTTGGGAAGGCCCGGATACATCGTGTCTGGTATTTCAGGCTGGACTCCCTGCGCTGCTGCACATAGCCCATGTTCCGTAAGTCCCACACCAGCACTCGGCGGCCTGCTGTACCCACAATCAGCCGGTCTCCAGACACTGAGAGGGTATACACCTTTTAGGAGAGATCAAAAGGTGCTACAATTCATCTATATCCTGAAAGCGGCATTTTGACCACAAAGTCCATTTAATCATAAAACCCTAAGAAAACACAGGTACCAATGTTAGATACTGTGTGAAATCACTCACACAAAATAGCAAGCCCGCAATATTCTTAACACTTCACTAAGCATCATATAAAATATGTTCTAATTAAGTCCACAGAAGTACTTTAAAGACTTAATGCTCTTTATTAAAAAATAAAAATTTCCCAGCTTCCTCATTTCACTTAGAGACATGAAAGGGGAAAACTCAAAATGAGACAGCAAAACCATAAAATTCAAGACCCCTTTAAATAACCTCTTACTTTACACAAAATAATTACTTTTTTCTATGAGACCACCTTTGGGAAGCAGATTTCATTCTGTAACTCCCAGCTTTTCTGAGAGGCAGGAAGGCACTATCCTTAACAAGCACTTTAGTTGCTCTTGGTGGCACAAGCTCAACACCAGAAAGAGGGTGACAATGGCATACAGCAAGGCTAACCACATCTGAGGCCATCACACTCAGTATTTAAGACACAAGTTCATCTTTAGGGAAAAAAAAAATTTTAAGCACTTTAGCCCCTTATAGGGAAATACTTAAACTTCCACAAAAACTACTTGATATTAAATAACAAGTTTACCCGCAAGCATTTGGTGGCTAATTTTAGATAATATTTGGAGACAAGAGGTACCAAATTTTTCCTGATTAAATTATAAAACAAAATCTTGACCTAAGGTCATAACCAAGGTTATTATTTTCTTTTAACAAACATCTGTAATCTAACCCAATATTTCCAACTTTGAAGAATTGCTATTAAAAATATAGATGCTCTATGATATGGTAAGTAATCGCTTAACACTTAGCAATTACACCATAACATTAATAATCACTAGCATGCCAACTTTAAATCATTGGCAAAAAAAAAAAAAACTTAGGTAATAATGAAATGTCACAACAGCAGACCCTACAGTTTGACTTACAATTTAGTAAATAAGGTGACTAAAAAAAAAATGAGAATTAAGATAGGAAATATTTAATGTTTGCATATTTGCATACTCTTATCAGAGAACAAAATGTTTTATGAAAAATGAAAATTAACCTAAGATGTATGAAGTATCAAAGTTCAAAACAGAATCCAGAAAGATCAATTTATAATGGTACAATCATATCAAAAATTTTACCTTAAATCTCTACTATACAGGTGACACACAAGCTTCTAATGGTGCTTTCTATCCCCACTGATCATAAATCAAAGGAAACTACTGTCATGCTACTGACTAGGTATATACATTTATCAAAGAAAGTATTAAAAAAAGTGACATAATGAACCTTGCTGAACCAATAAGCAGCTTGATTCAGTGTGGCTGTCCATTATATGATATTCTGTCAGCAATTTATCACAGTTCTTAACATGTTACATACAACCATAAATCAAAACTAGAAACAATGCAATTATTTTATTCTGAACAAAGGTCTTGCCAGGAGTAGATCCGACTGTGATGTGACAAAAATAATGGCTCTTTGGATGCACTACTGTATATAATGATGGCTAACAGGAACTGAATAGCATATTTACACCAAGGAAACATTTTTAAACTGCTAAAATCATTGATCTTTAAAATTAACTACCATCTGATAAAGTATGATAAGAATAGTTAGAATTCTCACTTTCCTCACACAGATCAAAAGGTTAGAATAATACAAAAGGCCTCCAAACTACATTGATCAGCATGCGCGCGCGCGCGCACACACACACACACACACACACATATGTATATATATACACACATAGAAACATACAAAATACATATATATATATATATATATGAGAACAGTTAAAGCTTCAGATCATACAACCTTTTCACTTAGCATGAAACAATAACCAATTTCACCCTCAACAGTCTATGAATATAAAAATCTTACCTTTTCAGGTTGAGAGAAGGTTCCAGCATTACAAGGAGTTCTGGGATCCCACAATTTAACTGTTTGATCCCAACTTCCAGTAACCATCACATTCACTTCCGGACAGTATTCAACACATCTGATAGGGGCATCATGAGTTCCAACAAGATTTTCTATAGGAAAAAGAGAAAAAAAATAAGTAACACCTGGCTTTATTATCTCAATTAAACAAAGATTCTTCAACTTAACAAACTAAAGGAATATTCAACTATGATGTCTCATTCGACTCCACAGAAATGTCTGCATACAGAAGTCTCTCCATGACTACAAGAAGTTATCCTTTCCTCTCTATTCACTTACACTTCATAGTTTGATTCACTAACATAACGTATTACCAAAGACTACCTTGAATTTCTAATTGCATTAAAATGATGGCATGTCTGCTAATTTCTTCACTGATTCTAGATTTTCTCACCAAGAATCTTGTTTAATCTCTCTCTGCTTATATCTCGTGCAAGACTCAATACATGCCAGGTGTTCAAGAATACCTGTTGAATAATAATAAATGTGCAGAGAAAGAACTCTGGTCTCCTGTATCTTTGCAACTCTCAGCTCTCTTAAACATTAAGCTAATGATAACTAAGGGAAAAAAACCAGAAAGCAAGTTATTTATGTGGTTACAGGACTATTAGAGATGGGCAGAGGCTTTTGCATGAAAGTCCCTTTCTGATGTGACTTTTAATTGCTCATGTTTGGTTTCAATTATTTAGTCTTTCAATTCAATGTACTCAAGCCCAAATAAATTGTCTCAATTATTCCACTTGGTTTTTCACAGTAGGTCAAATTTATAATGCATAATTTACTTCCTACCAGTTTCAACCTTTACAATATCCCATTTATTTAGTTAATTATTGCCAATATGCCAAAACCCATGTAATCTAAGGATACACAAATGAATGAACAGGGCTAGGGAATACAGCTTAAGACTAGAGCACTTTCAAAACACTGGATTCAATTCCCAGGCATGCATACATGCATGCATAAAGAAGTTCTGAGTCTTAATAATGTAACTTTTTAACAGTATAACATTGACACAAGAAACAAAAGTTATCTCATGAAGTTTGAAATGGTCTTCATATAAGTAACAGTTCTCTTAAGCTACAATTTATAATTATATTATTTCCTAAACTTTTGAATAAACCTAAAAGATAATTTAATTATTTAAATTTATTAAATATTTAAATTTATTAATAATTAAACCTAAAAGATAATTTATTATAAAAGGTAAGTTACTGGCAAGCCAAACCACATCTAGGCAGTTAAGTTACATAGGGAAGTACCTCTATGCAAAAGCCTCTGCTGACTGGGCACTTTGTGCCATCTTCCATCTATTCTCCCATTGTTCAACTCTACCTTATGTGTAGTTATCTGTGACCTGGCATCTCCTTTAAGAGTATCTATGTCTAATGTAGGATAAACAACAGTTCAGAGCACTCAGTGTACATATGAGTTCCATTCCCATCTCTACCTCAATGTGATAAAAACAAACAAACAAACTGGGCCAGTCATTTTATATCTGGGCCTCTAATGAGATGAAACAAATTCCACTGATAAGTACACAAGCAAGACTAATATGAACATAATTACTATGTTGTGGGTGATTTCTTTTTGGAGGACTTTCCTCCTCCAATTTAAACTAGCTTCTAAAAAGACAACCTTAAAACATTCAACCTGTTTTGGAAAACCATAATGAATCATAAACCACTACAAGACTCTATCCATGTCTAAAGACAAACACCCATCATTTTCTTTAAAACACTTAGAATGTTGATTTTACTGCAAAAACATATGTACAATGTTTTCTGGTACACAACACATGTACAATGTTTTCTGGTACACTGAATGATTATAATTTAAACAAAAAGGCCCAGAATTCAACCACAAGAATTCCCCCTAAGCACCTTAGTAACTAAGCAATTCAACTAATATTGTCTCTAAGTAAACACTTATAATACCTAGTAACAAAAATCTGATTTTTTTAAAAAAAGTTGCCACTTTACCTTGATCAGTATTTAAATCATGCATTTTCAACTGATGATCCAATCCTCCACTCCACGCATGTGTTGGATCCTACAAAGTTAAAGTTATGAAACATTTAAAAGTTACATAGCTTTAGATAGTATGTCAAAACTCTATTTCTGCAGCCAACTGTTCATGAAACTCAGGGTATCGAATAACCAACCATCTTTGTAAATAAACAAAAGAATAGACTGAAAAAAACCAGTAGGCATGTAGTCACAATAGCGATTTGGCTGTTTTACACCGATCAGCCAGCACTTAAACAGCCATTTCTTCCAGAAGTTGTTTTTAACATGGAAGTCAAATTGGTCTTGCTGCAAATTTCAAGTACCATTACCCCATGTCTAGAAAGTTGACCTATGCCTATTCTTGAAACCCGAAAGCATCCGATAAAAGCTTGCATCTCCCCAATGCAAAATCCAGACCAAACAGACTGAGTTGGCACCTGGTCCAAGACAGGCGTTCCAGAACATCTAAAGAGCTGTCCCATTGAGTTCCCCTAAGCGGCCTCCCACCCGAGCCTGCTCGGCCCAGGCTCACACCGTGTAAGGCGGGGGCAGACACGGAAGCCACCTACGTAGAAGGCGCAGTCCAGCACGGCGCCGGTGTGCTGGTACTTGAGTCGCATGGAGTTGGCGGGCACATCGTAGAGGCGCACCGACGTGTCCCAGGACGAGACCAGCAGAAACTGGGAGGTGTTGGGGCTGAACTTCACCGAGGAGATGCCATCCTCGGGCGGCTGGTTCAGCTTGAACTCGTTAGAACCTGTCATCTACGCACAACAAATGACCAGTCAGCGTCGCCCCAGGGACTAGGGATCGAGGGACAGGCGGGGCACGCAGGCTGGGGCTGGGGGGTGGGGGAGCCTGAGCGAGTCCAACGAGGTCTGCGCCTGCGCAGGCCGAAGCCCGCCACGGTCAAGTCCCGCCCCGCGCCGTCCGGTCCCGGTCCCGCTCCCCCCGCGCCCCGCCCCAACCTGCCCCGGCCCGGCCCGGCCCAGCGCGTTCCCACCCCGACCCGCCCGGCCCGCATCGCCCGCCCGCTAACCCCGGCGGCCACGGCCCGCCTCCTCCCCGCCACCGGAGCTCGCGGCCCCAAACGCTCTCGAAAGAGGATGGAAGCGAGACGCGGTCCCGGCGGACAGCCCCCCGTCCCCGGCTGCAGACCGGGGTCCGCGGAGAGTCCGCTACTGCGCCCCGCCGCCGCGCGCGCCTACCTTGGGCTCCCCGCTGAAGTAGCGTCTCAAATCTCCAGCCGCTGCAGCCGCCTCCTGGCTTCCCTCCGAACGCACTCGGGCCGGGCGAAGGAGGCGGAGAGGAAACTCCGGTACGGGCCTGCCATTGGCTGATTTCAAACGCCAACGGCTCACTCCAGGAAGCCAATTGGTCCGTTCTACTGTCTGAATCAGTCGTCGCAGTCTTTCTGTTCCGGCTCAAAGGGAAATCCTGGCTTTTCTGATCACGTGGTTTCGCCTTGCGACCGTGAGACCCTAGAGCGATTACAAAACTACAACTCCCAGGGTGCTTCGCGTTGAGGCGGGACTCGCTCCCTCCCACGCCCGCGCTCAGTGAGCTGGGAGATGTAGTCTCCCTGGGGCCACCACCCTGCTTGTCTTCTGAATAGTTAGAGGGAAAGATGGGGTGTTTATTGTTTTTGTTTTCTTTTTCCCAGTTCTGTTCATGGCACCCTGCCCTCAGTGACTCAGACACAACCGTTTGCTAAGACTAAATTCTTCTCTCCTCTGGGCGGGCATACATCTGAGAAGTGAACCAAAAAACTTAACTATTGAAAGAAAAATATTTGTTCTTGTTCACTGCACTATTTGCCTCATTTCTTTTCTCACTTTTGGAGTTTGCGCCAAAGATTCGGGGCATCGCGTTTCCCATTGTCTTAAGTTCTACTGACCTTATAGAAACTCGTACTTAACTCTCCACACCACCCTATTCCAGGCCTGGTGAGAGGCTCTGGGGAGATACATTTGATTAAACCAGCCCTTGGAAAGAACTCCATGAAGAAACAAATATTCTGCAGTGGTTTAAAGACCAAGTAGATTCTTACAGAGATATATGCATCTCCACATCCTAAAGTGACAGCAATAAGCCTCTCAGTACCACCATGCCAGCATTTTCTGTTTCTAGAATCCCCCAGAAAAAGGAGAATCAAGAAAGCTACTTCAATAATGAGAAATTTTTTACTCCGTGAAAGAAAAGCAATACCAAATCACTAGAATTTAGTGACAAATTTACCCTTTGAACTCCATGATGTAATCTCTTTTTCTCTGTCTATTTTAGAGGCAGTCATTATGTGATTTTGTTTGTAGTGGGAGGCAACTGATAGGATTAAAGTATTTAAATCTTGAGGTATATTAAAAAGAAAACATTATTAGACACTGACACACTATGAGTTGGATGCACCTCTTCTGACTCTAGACAATAAACATACACAAAGCAACCCTTGTGCTTATTGCATTGGTGTGAAACGTTAATGACAAAGTTCAAAAATTTTAAACGCAGTGCCCTATTTCCATTCTAACTTTAGCTAAATAATTTTATCTCCTGACTTATTTTGTTCTCTTTCCCAGTTGTTTAATTGCATTAGTGTTTCGAGATTCTAAGCATAAATTACCCGTTAATAAAATCTAAATGTATTTCATTATCCAGTGTGTGTATGATTCAGGTCCCTCTGGGCATGTAGTTGCAGCCAGACTCGATTTCAGTTTTAAGAAACGTCAATCTTTTAAATCTAGTTTAGAGGCTGAAGGGAGACCGATGACTTCGCTGATTATTCAAATGAATTGATGGGCTTGAGATAGGAAATCTAGCAACAATGGGAGTCTTGAACAACATTTTAAATACAAAGTTGTGTGTGTTCGTGTATGTAATAGTTACCTGTAAGAGAGAGACATTCCGAGAAACTAATTGCACTGTTATATCACCAATGACTGCTAATTACTGGGCTAGTAAAAACGGTAAAATCGCTACATACGATGAACTGGAAAGGGGTCAATTCCTAAGTGTTAAGGGTAAACTCACTCTACAATTAAGGGCTTATGATGATTAGAGGAAAACACTTCCTATAAGAGAAGGAAGCCTCAAGAGAATATGCGACCCCATACTATTCATCATCATCAAGCTGGTGGCTCACAGCTGCAATCCTAGTTACTTGGGAGGCTGAGATCTGAGGATCACAGTTTAAAGCCAGCAGGGGCAGGAAAGTCCTTGAGACTCCTTTCTCCAATTAACTGCCCCAAACATGGAAATAGAGCTGTGGCTAAATGTGGTAGAGCACAAGACTGGAGCACAGAAGCTCAGGGACAGCATGCAAGCTCTGCATTCAAGCCCCAGAACACACACACACACACACACACATCAAGCCATACACTATGGCTCCTGCCTCTAATTCTAGTCACTCAGGGGGCTGAGATCTGAGGATGACCATTGGAAGACAACCCAGGCAGGCTAGTCCTTGAAACTCTTATCTCCAATTAATTAACCCCCACCCCAAACCAAAAGCCAGAAGTGGAGCTATGGCTTACTTAAGTGGAGTGCTAGCCTTGAGCAAAAAGGCTAAGGATATTGTCCAAGCCCTGAGTTCAAGCTCCAGTACTGGCACCTCCCCCTCAAAAAAAAGTGATCAAACGATAATCTACTAAAATACGGGCCCCAAAATAAAAACTGATAGGAGTGAAGCATTCCTATACAAGAAGTTTCTCTGGAGTAATTTGAGCGTTTCTCCAGAAATGCTCGAATAATAACCTTAGAGGAGTGAGAGAACTTCAGGGAAATAAAATATAGGTATACAATAAATCAGAAATAAATGGACCACACCACTTTCCCGTCTTCCCACCCAAAATAATAGTGTAGTTTCTCAAAGCGCGTCCTAGGGCTCTCTCTGTCAGCATATCACCATAAAATTCAGATAATCTCGATGCTGGCTTCAAGAGACCAGTCTGTCTCCCATCTAAAGACTGAGATCGGTCCCGGGCGCTGCCGCAGCTGCAGCCCCTGTGACCAGGCTTGCACCGGAGCGGGGTGAGCGGCGTTCGCCCCACGTGGTGCGAACCACTCGCCTCTGCCCGGCTCAGCTGCTCATTTCCGACGCCTTACAATAAATAACAGGTGGCTCCTCCAGCCTAACCCCAGAGAAGCCCTCACCTGCGCTCTCAGCCCTGTCAAAGCTGCGGGCGTGTCTAGCCACTGCCCGTCCCAGGGCGCCTTCGCCCCGCTGGCTTCAGGATTCGATGCAGAAAAAAAAGCGATGGCGTGATCAGACTCTCCCAATGCAGACTTAGCCACCAAAGAAGCGCCTTTCGTTTCCTGTCCACGGTCACTTCCCGCGCAACTGTGTCGCTGGGAGCTGGTGCGTGGCTGCGAGCCGGTTGGGCAGCGCTGCCGGAGAAACGCGCCGGTCGCCGCGCTCGCTGCTCGCCCAGCGCGGGAGGAGCGGAGGAGGCGCAGGCCCAGCCGGGGCCGCGTCGTGGCGCAGCGGGCTTCGAGCCAACCCCCCAGCGAGCCCAGCGCCGGGGGAGAGACGTTTTTCGCGTCCCCACCCGGCTCACTTGGAAGGCGGCAGCTTCAGCAGCCAGGCCTGTTCCCCGCCTTCGTCTTTCCTGGCGCGAGTCTAAGTCTGGATGGCACCCAGAGCGCGCGCCCCAGCCCGCGCCACGATCCTTCGCGGGCCCTGGAAGGGTAGGGGAGAGCAGGCCCCAGCTACCTGCCATCCTCCCTCCCCAGTGAGCGACGTGGAGCACTGCTTTAACCCCGGCCACCAGCAACACCAGAACCCGACCTTTAAGAAATACCGGCACACTCTGCCACCAAAAAGCACCAAAAAAGCGCGTTGAACACCTCCTGTGCGTTGTCATGAAGGGCAATCGACCCCTCCAGAGTTAGCAAAGATGTTTAAAATGTGTTTATTTTCTTTTCTCTTTAAAAATATTTACAGATCCGAACTCTATCTCGCCCCTCCCCATCCTCAGGAGGAAGGAAACGAAAAGAGACGGTCAGATCGGCGTCCAAAGCCCCCCCTCCCCACTCCCGAGGGCCCGGCCAGGCAGAAGGCCTGGCGGGGTTACAGACAAGCCGCTGTACGCGTGGAGGGGAGAAGGGGTATGTCTGGTTAACTTGATGTTCGTCTGATTCTTTGGCCCTCTAGTAGCCAAAGCCGATCGGGGGGGGGGGCAAACTCGCTTTCTCGCCGCACCTCTAGAAAACACCCCTGTGCAGAATGGGTTTCCCCCGCGCGTCTCGGTTTGGTTTTGGGTAGAAAGCAGGCGATCTGGCACGAGGCCTGTGGATAAATACCCGACACAAACACAAACCAACAAAGCAGGGCAGAGGCCATAAATAAGAGGTAAATTAACGAATACACATGGTGTATTTCTTAAGATTTCTGGAAACATGCCGCTTGGCTCCGGAGCACCGTGGACAGGTGCAGCCCGCGCCCGCCCCCGCCCCCGTCTCCCCTCTCCCCGCCCGCCCGGATCAGCGGCAGGCAGGGGTGGAGAGGGAGGGCAGCTGGAAGCGGCGGCGGGGCGCACGGGGAGCGGGCGCCCGCGGGGCGAGTCAGTAGTCCAGCTTGTTGTAGAGGTTGTAGAGCGGTAAGGCCGAGAGGTTGCTGCCCGGGTAGTAGAGGGGCGCGGGGAAGGCGAGGGAGCGCGGCACGGGCACGCGCAGCAGCGAGCTGTCCCGGAACACCAGCGGCATGCCCACCAGAGTCTGTGCCGACGCGTGCGCCATGTTGGCCGCTTCCAGCTCGGCCGAGAGCTGCCGCTTCCACTTGTTGCGGCGGTTCTGGAACCAAGTCTTGACCTGGGTCTCGGTGAGCTGCAGGCTGGAGGCCAGGCAGGCGCGCTCCGAGCTGCTCAGGTAGCGCTTCATGTCGAAGGTGGACTCGAGCTGGTACACCTGGCTACGCGAGAACACCGTGCGCGTCTTCTTCTTGGCCGCGCCCGCCTGCCGCTCGGCGGCCGCGCCGTCCCGGGGCCGCTCGGGCCCGGGCGAGGGCGAACCCGCCGGCAACAGCCGCTCTTTCTCTTCCTTAAAGTCCGGGTGCGAAGGAGACAGGAAAGGCGTGCGATCCGAGCCCGCGGGCCCCGCGCCGCCGCCGCCGCCCTTGGGGGGACCTAGGGAAGCAGAGCAGACGGGAAGGCCTTGGAGTTAAAAGAGCCCCGGAGCTCCCCGGCTCGAATGGAGGCTTAGGAGAGGAACAGACGCCTGCAACGCCGGGCCCGCTTTTTCCCTTTTTCTTTTTTTTTGCTTTACCAAACCTCTCCTTGCCCTCCTCTCTCTAGCATCCAGATGCCAACCAAATGCCGCCCCCCCTCCCTGGCCTTTCCAAAGCAACGGAAGAGGGACCTAGAGATTCCCAGATGCTGGGACCCACCCCTCCCCGTGCCTCCACCTTTATTAAAGGCAGCAGCAGGTGGAAGAGGCCTGGGGGTGGGGGCACCAGTAACAGCCATCCGAACCCGTGGGGGTTTTGCCTCCTCCAGCCTTATAGGGGTGGCATCCTTTCACGGGCCGTTTGTTCGCCAATCTCAGCCTAAGGACTTCATCCGAGGTAAGAGGACTCTGAGACACAGCACTGTCAATCACGGTAGAGTGCTGCTACTTGTTTCGAGGAGACAGGAGAAGAAGGGAAAGACGCTGCGGCACAGACGCAACGCGCAGACCTCACTCGCAGACCGCGCGTGTCCCGCACGAAAGTATTCCGTGTGCAAAACGGGGGATCAGGGGCCTGAGCCGTGGGCCCCGCCCGCCCCGGGCCCAGTCCGCGGCGGTCCACTCGCCCTCTCCAGCCCGACCCCTCCTCCCCAAAGGCCCCAGCTGTGCGGGGTCTGTGTCTCCCTCCACCCCTCCCCTTCCTGCCCGAGCGCCTGCCGGGCCTAGGAGGCCCTGGGGCACGCGCGCCCCCTTCCTTCCCCTCGGCCCGGGACCCCCAGCGACTGCAGCCGTGACCGACGGGACCTGGCACAGGGGCCTGGGCGGGGGCCGCGCAGCCTCGCTCCCCTCGGGCGGCCCGGCTGGCGGCGTGCGATCCTTACCCAGGCAAGGAAAAGGAATAGGGGGGTGGTGGTGCTTGGGGCCTGGCTCCTTGGGGCCGTGCGGGTCTGGGCAGAAGCAAGCGGGCGCCTTCCAGCCGTCGTCCGGCTCCTCCTCCTCCGAGGACACCGACAGGCTGCGCTTCCTGGCCGGCCAGCCGGCGGGCTCCCGCGGTGCCTCGGTGGGGCCCCCGCCCAGGATGGACTGGATGGTGAAGCTGGAGACGCCGCCGCCGGCCGCCGGACACCCCTTGCCCACATCTTCCTTGCTTCCCATCCTGGGTTCATAAGAAATCGGAGGAAACCAAGAACTCCCTTTAGAGAAGACGCTGCGGGCGGGCGGGCGGGCAGGGGAGGGGCGGGGAGAGTCCGGGGTGGGGGGTGGGGGAGGGAGGGGGCTGCGAGCCTGGCGCGGCGTCCCTTCCGTGCGGGGGACACGCGCGGGCGCGGGACAGACGGACGCGCGGGGCTCGCCGCCCGCGCGGCTCCAGGTGAGCCCGCCCCGCCGGGTGTGGACGCCCCTTCCCCGCCGCGGGGTGGCTCGCGGGGCCCGGGCGGGCGCGGGGGGGGGCGGCGCGGCCTCATTTGCATAGAGGTTCCCCCCTCCCCAAACGCGGCCAATCGCAGCGCCGCCGAGCGGCCCCGGAATTTTTCAAAAGAAAAAAAGCCCCAGCCGGGCGTGCACGGCGGGCGCCGCTCCCCGGCGCCCCGAGACCCCGGCGGGCGTCGCCTCGGTCGGTCCGAGGACATCTGGGCAGAACGCGCTCCACCCATGCCAGCTTGGATTCCTGGGCTGGGCCCGTGCCTGGGACCTCAGCCTCTCCAAGGACAAGGCGCATCGTGCCTTGGGGCATCGTGCACCCGCACGTCCCCAAAGCCCACGGAACCTGGCACCTCCTAGGGGCTCCGCCTGGCTGTCCACCCCGCCGAGTCCTTCACCAGCCCCCCCCTCCCCGTGGGACAGGCACGGCTGTCACCGGCCCGCGTGGGGTGGGGTGGGGTGCGTTCAAAGCCTGGGTCTCGGACGGACGCTCTCTCCCATCACTGCCTGCGCCCCCCACCCCTGTCACAGGCCACAAGGTCTCGAGTCAAAGATCGCCCGGTTCGAGGCCCGACACCTCCGTTTCCACCGTGTCGGCGCGCACAGGTCTGTCTCCCTCGAAGCTTCTCTGCCCTCGGGTGGCGTCCCTCCCTTCCCCTATCGTGAAGATCGCTTCAGCTGCCGACTGGGACGGGGGGGGGGGCAAAAATCACCCACCCAGCGCTGGCAGCCGAGGCCAGGACTTCCTGAATAAACCTTGACCCCGGGCCAGCCGTCCGCCTGGCCAGGCGACCAGCGAACTTCATTTTGGGTACGCATCGCAGGGGTCAGGATTGCTAATAATAATAATAGTAATAGTAATAGAAGGAGAAGAGGAGAAGACGGAGGAGAAAAGGAGGAGGAAGAGGAAGAGGAGGAGGAGAAAAGGAGGAGGAAGAGGAGGAGAAAATAGGAGGAAGAAGAGGAGGAGGAGGAAAATAGGAGGAGGAGGAGGAGAAGAGGAGGAGGAGGAGGAGAAGAGAAGGAGGAGAGGAAGAGGAGGAGGAAGAGGAGGAGGGGAGGAGGAGGAGGAGGAGGAGGAGTAGTTCGTCCTGGAAAGGAGAAGGGGACGTGGGCTGTGGGGATGGGGCTTCGTTCAGACGTGGCCGGGGTGGCCACGGACGGTCGAACGTTGAGAGCTCCGGTTCCCTCTGGGCGGAATGCCGGCCTCGCCGAGGCCCCGGCGGGCCCGGCTCACCGGCTTCTCCCCGACCCTCCCAGGGCTCCCTGCAAACCCCTGCCTCTGGCTTCTTTAGTTCCCAGATCGTTCGTTCCAGACCCGAGAATCATCTCAGCACTGGAGAAAGGTTCGGGGCGGGGCGGGGGCGGCTGCTGCCCACACAAGCTTTTGGGGGGGACGGAGCCAGACGAAGGCACCCCCTGCACCCCCACCCCGAGGCCTCGGGCCCCTCGGAGCCCTGCCCTGAAGGCGCACCCGCAAAAGCAAGCAGCCAAGAGTGAGCAGGGACTGGGGACTCTGCCCCCCGCCCCCGCCCCCGCGCCCCGCACGCGTCCGGACTCCGCACGGTGACGGTGCCGTTCCTTCGGAGCCCGCGCCGCTCCCGGGTTATGGAGTAAAGCGCTTATAATATCATTAGCCGCGGTGAGTTACCGACTGTAGCCCTGCCCCTGGCAGAACTCTGCCTACTTAACTCCTGCAA
The DNA here is from genome assembly GCF_000151885.1 of Dipodomys ordii. Lineage (NCBI taxonomy): Eukaryota > Metazoa > Chordata > Mammalia > Rodentia > Heteromyidae > Dipodomys > Dipodomys ordii. The sequence goes on from NW_012267274.1 coordinate 6,768,782, forward strand.
GGGCTCGTTAATGGGCTAATTGATTAGGGGTCGGCCGCGCAGCCGGGAGCGGGGCGGGGACCGGGAGGCCGGCGAGGGGCAGGTGCCGGCCTCCGTCACCACATTAACCTCTTCAGGGCTCGGCGGTGGGGTCGAGACACATTACAAATGGTCAGCTTTAATCATGGTGTCAGCTCATTAACCCGGAAGGACCCGGCGCTGAAATACAATTTGTGCGTCCTCTCCTGCGCCATGCCAGCGCAGGCTCCCCGGGCCTGGTCACTGCGGGGCGCGGTTACGGGGTAGAGGGAGAGATTCCAGGAAAGGAGGGTCCAACTCCCGCGCTAACCTGTGGCCTCTTGCAGCCCCCTCGCCCCTCAGCTGGTGTCGTCTCGGGGACTAGAACCCAGGCCAACCTGCGGAGCAGAGCCAGGGTGCAAAGGGGAGAGAGTTGGCAGAAACATTTCTAACCTAGGAAGTACTTGGGTCCCAGTAGGGGCGCCTCATTCTTAATTTTGATCCTCACAGCAAATGTGATCTTCACTCCCATTGTACAGACAAGGCAAATCGAGGCTCAAGGAGGAAAGTGGCAATCCTGGCAGAGCAAAGCAAGACTGTTGAGATCTCTACACAGAGTAAAGGGAAGAAGACTGGTGTTGACACTGAGCCTGAAGAAGAGCTGTGGAAAAGGCAGAAGATGCTAGCAGTTAGGAGAGGGCTGGGGGCAGGTGAAAGGCTGAGGTAGAGAGCCCAAAGAAGTGACCTCAGCCCCGCCTGATAGACCCACCTAGGAGAAACAGTTCCTAGGCCCAAGAACAGCAAGTGATTGAGGGTAGGGCAGGAAGGACCAGAGCTCCAAGAACCCGGCTGGAGGATTATAAACCAGACACCTGTGAAGACAAATGAGCTTACTGCTCCTGTTCCCAGGATTGGGAAGTTAAAGGAGCCATTTGGCCTAGGATTTCAGCCTGTCCTCACACACTCTGAGGGTCTCAACCCTCTCACTCCTCATGCTTTAAGCCATAGTGCACATGGCTTGCATAAGCCCTGTTGCACTCTCATACACTTACACTACTGCTGCTGCTGCTACACTCGACCAAAGAAGTGGGTGGTGGGCACAAAGACCCAGGCAGGAAGGCAGTTCTCTGTTGCTGTGGGTCCTAGCTTTGCTGTGCTTCCCTTGACTGATTGATCACCTGCAGTCCTAAGCACCTATGGCAGTCACTGGGAAGGGCCTAGAAGGTTAAGGCTTGACCTTCTCCTACTGACACCACATATTTTGGACATCTGGGGAGCTCCAAGACTTCAGGAGAGCACAGAGACCTTACGCACCCTCCTGGGCCTGAGCAACTACCAATCTCAGGACCAGGAAACCTATGGAAAACCCCATCCACAGACACCCAGCCCCTCTACCATCAACGCTAATCCTGCAGCCTAAAACCACCCCGCAACACTCCCCAGCTTCAGAATAGCTCCATGCTTCCTTACTTCACCGATTCAGTAGCTGACACTCTATCAGGTGGCCTTCTTAAATCTTTGGGGGGGGGTGACCCCCTCCTACCTTCCTAAAAATCAGGCATAACTGGATTCCAAAGAATGATAAACTTCTTGAGACTGAGAGAACGCTTCAAGTTTAGGTCCCAAGATTATGCCGCTGCTCAATATTAAAGCGGCCCAGAGCAAACTTGCCAAGGAGCCTAATAAAAATTGATCCTCTCTGCTCTGTGGCTGTGGGGAAATAGGCTGGCTGAGCCGGTAATAGTGGAAGAAGGCTCCCTCCAAATGACAGATGAAGTCATAAACAAGTTTGATCTTGGAATCAAGCTTCGATAAATATTAAACACAGCCTGCCCCCCCCTTTTACGCGAGTGGATTATGATATATGGCGCGTCCAAACTTTAAAATAAGGAAATACCAGAGAAAATGATCTCAATAAATTTTCTAAGTATAAACGTTGATTATGTTTCGATTTTCATTCAAGGGCCTCTGCTGTTCGTTCTTTGGTGCAAATGACATCGTGCAATAGGCTTTTGGGGAAAAGGACTCCCTATTTGAAAAAGAGAGCCCCAGAGGTGTACAATTTATGTAATCTGCGGCTGGAAAATGAATTGTGTAATTTATTGGAAAACAGAAAGTCATGAAGATTGGATCAGCATAGCCGAAGCCCAACACCGCCCCCTCCCACATCCATCAAGTTCCAATTAACAGCCTAACCAGAGAGCTTTAATGGGTTTCCAATCTAGTGGCCTGATAGACTCATCAATTCCTCTGGGAGAAATTAAGAAAATCGACCGCCCCTTGGCGACGCAGTGTCATTCCTTTCTGCAACTATATGTCAAATTAAAAACACAATTAAAATTTAAACTGTTTCAATCAAAGGGTGCCCTGCAACCTATGTTTCACTTAATAGAACTTTGATGAAAATCTGATGCGTGCACTCCATCACCAAGGGGGGCAAGGGCGGCAGGAGATGGGGATTCTTTATATTTCTTTAAGACACGACTGCTGGGGTGAGGCACACCAGGTAGGTCCACCTCACTGCAAAGGCCTCAATGTTGGGCAAAATGTGTTCTCTTCCGGCTCTCTCCTGAGCCCTCTAGCTAGCTCCACACATCTCCCTCAGCTCCTTTTCCTCTCCAGCCTCCAGAACCCAGAGGAATTCTTTCAGAACCTTGGAGACCCACACTTTGGACATTTCCAACCCCAAGACGCATTTCCTACAGCGGCAGCTACGCCAAGGATCTGGGCGAGTACAACCAACACGAAACTCTTAGGAACTTTGCAGCCACTAGCTGTCCTTGGCTTCTGGTCTCTAAAACTGCCCTGATGTTTTAAAGAGGCTGTATAGAGTATGGTGTGGGTGGAAGGGGGTGGAGTCCCTGCTTCTGGGGAGGACTATGATGTGTTGCAGTCTGGAACTTAATTTCTCGGCTGCAGCTATCTACAGGGTTCTCCTTGAAGGTATGTGGGCAGGAGAAACACACCAGGAGACAAATGCAGCCTAAAGCTCAACCCAAATCCTACTTGGAGTCACAGGCAGAACTCCAAAGTCCACTCAACCTAGTTATCTCTGGAAGCTCTTTAGCTTCTCTCTCCTCTCCCTGTTTGTAGGTCAAAAGGTCACCATCTTCTGTTCTGCGCGCAGGTGCACATTCAGGCATGCACACTTCCAGTACACCAGGCTCAATGCTGAATCCCGCAAGGACTGCAGACTCGGTGTGGTTTGGGGCAGCAAATAGGCAGGAAGCCAAGGGGAGGAGCCTTGCAGGTGTCTGGAAGGGGAGGGGGAGGGACCCATGCTTCAGGGAAGGGGCGTTGTCCCTAGGGTCTGCCCGTGATGAGCAGGGGAACTCAAGGTTCTTCTGCCCTGGACCCGGTGATGGTGATGTGTGGCCCAGTAGAGAGACCTTTTCCTAGCAGCTCTGTGGAGTTTGTTTAGATCTCTCTAATGGGAAGAGGACCCCTGAGATATGGATCACCTGGAGAAGTGGGGAAAATGGTCTTGGAACCAACTAGGGTCCCACCCAGCAAAGGCTCAGCCCCGAGGCAGCCCTGGCAGAGAGCTCAGGTGTCCCATGCCCACAGACATGGATGTAAGTTGGGGAGCTGGACATCACCAAAGGCCTCCCCAAAAGCATTTGGTCTTCAGACTAAAGAGCCTTGAATCCATTCCACCCCATCTCACTTGCCAAGCTGGTGACCACAGAAAAGAAAGCAAATCCCACAGACCTTTTTACCTCCTCCTTCTCCTGGCTCCACTTCCAGGCTCTCAGGCCAGGAGAGCAGGCCCACTGGAGTTCTCTTCGTGGCCTCTTGACTCAGGCTGGCCAGGGGCCTGCTGAGGGGCGTCCTGCTTAGAATGAGCACAGTTGGCAGGGGGGCAGTTTATATCTGTCTTGCTGTTGTTTGATGTACACACACCCGCTCTATTTACTACCAAATAAAAGAAATACATCTGTGTTGCCAACAGAAACAATTTGTGCGCTGACTCTGCGGTCTCCCGGGGCTCAAAGCTGCTCAGAGCAGCAGAGCCCGGCATTGTGGGAACCTAAATGTGGCCACAGGAGATGGGGGCGGGGGACGGGCGAATGGTGGCCAGCTCAGCTAGTTTAACCAGCTGGCTTGGAAGGAAGCAGTGTGTGGTGAATCTGCTGGGGAGTCTTCAGGCTTTTGTGTGGAGTGGGGAGACTCATGCTCCCAAGTTTCTTCTAGCTCTCCTTCGGATGGGGCCAGGTGACAATCCGCAACATAGGATCAGGTAGAACAAAGTGTGCCATTATGTCTACCCCTTAGTCATCACAGCAAAGCACATTTGTGGCTGGGACATGCAAGAAGCTGGAGGCTAAGTGTGTGTTGAGAAGTAGAAAGGCTATGTGCATGTGCACACATGCATTTGTGTTGTTAAGTGTGAATCTACCAAGGTTGTTTGCACGTGTGTCTGCTTGGGCACTATAGAAAATATGTAGCAATGAAAGTGAATCACTTGTCTTGAAGGCTGAGTAGGGAGTAGATCCAGAAGGAGCAGAACTTGGAGTAAGCAGAGAGACAGTTGGACTCTACAAGGTGAAGGATCAAGCCAAGGATGCAGTGACCTGCAGTGTCCTGGCTTCCTGGCTTCCCCTTCTGGAAAGTCCAGGAGGAATATTAGGAAATTGTCACCAACCCCCATCTCCACACCTCCCAGAAATCTTTACAGACACATGGGGAGGGTCTTTTGGGTGGAGGAATAAGATGTCCGCCAGATGGGACCATCCTATGAATGGTTTCTTGGCTTCTTGTAACATGAAGGCCCTGAACCACCTGGAGAAGAACCTAGGATACTTCTTACTTTGATCAGCTTCACTGCTCCTTAGGCAGAGAAATACCAGGACCCCAACCTGCCCTGAGGGAAGTGGATCTTTCCAACGTGCACCAGCTTGGAGGCGCTAGAGGCCTACTATCACACTCCTATTCCATCTATTCCATGCTTCCTTCGCAAACACTTTCTCTGGGGAGAAGTGCTGCTGGGGAGCGGGGAAGCTCCTGAACAGTAGGGAAAGAGAGGCCTGGGGGAGCAGGGCAAAGGCCAAACTATACCTGTGGAGAACCAGTCATGTCTTGACTTTGTAAAGACCAGGTCAGTCAGGAACCGTTTTCTGGAATCCACACAAATAAAGAAGTATTTTCTTGGCTGTTTGATAACATCGCGTTCTGGCTGTAAAATCTGAGGACATGTTTGCTATTGCAACATTATTTTTAATGAGCTGTTACTGGCCTGTCCTGCAGTTAGTATTGCCAACAGTGAAAAGTATCACCGTGTTTGCAGGTAACACAAGGAACAACGTATTTTTGACCCTGAATTTCTGTTTAGTTTTAATCTCTGACACAAGTCCTCATTTTTATTCCAAACCTGAGGGAAATAGAGATCTATCTTTACTGGCGGTCCAGGCTAACCATGCTGGTTTACTGGGCTGAGAGGAGCAGTTTTCCATCAACGGGAGAGGACAGTCAACGTTTCGGGCACAGTAGAATCAATTGTGTCCATTGAATGGAAGCAGCCTGGCAATGCATTGGAAGGCAAGGGAGACCAAGCAGGCGCTCCTCAGCGGTGCTGCTCTCTGATTGTGTGCTCTCTGGAATCTTCTCAGCCTTTCGTTTTCTTCACTGCCACCCACTTTGGTCTCCCTAGCTTCTTAAAACCTTTAGGGACAGGAGTGTGGGCACACCAGGGCCCCTCCTCCACCCCCTAGGGTTTGAAGGCAGCTGGCGATGCCCAGCTGTTAGGTTGCCCGCAGGCACCTGTTTCTTGCCGCAGACCAGCTTTTCTACAGGCTGCCCACTGACAGGGTGGTGGCCACAGGCGTTGGTCAGGACAGGAGGTCCCAGAAAGGCTGCTTCCCAGACCATGAGTGCTGATGGGCAGGGCAAGTCTGGCCAGAAGAACGGACCAGATCATCATGGCTTCCTCTGATCCTGGCACTTGGCAAGTCAAGCTGCCAGACAGCTGAAGTTCCCCAGCTCAGCTGAAGTCTCCATCCCCTCCAAAAAGTAAGAACGGCCAACCCATGCGCTGTTTAGCCCCCATGGCTGCCCTCCAGCTAAGCTACACTCCAAGATCATGCTTCTGGCACTCCTGTAGGGTCAATGGAGCTGCACACTCTGAGCCCGGCAACCTCTTAACCCCAAGCTCTCTGGGATCCTGCTGGAACCGTGGCTTGGAAAAGAGAGCGAGGCCTCAGCCTTGAACTCGGAAATACTGGTTGTCGTTAAGCTCCACTGTCACTTAGCTCATTTTCTCCAACTACGAAAACCTAGGCCTTTACCTTCCCACCCTCCATTCTTCCCTGCTCCTAAGACATTTCAAGCCACAGAAGATACTGGGCAAAGAGCCTCTTCACGGTGTCAAACAAAGCCACCTCTGTCTCTGCCGCCTGCTGGATTATAGGGGTGTGCGTTGAGGGCAGAGTAGCACAGTAGCAGAGAGAGAGAGAGAGAGAGAGAGAGAGAGAGAGAGAGAGAGAGAGAGAGAGAGAGAGAGAGAGGGGGGGGGGGGGGGGTGGGAGTTTCCCAGACATCTGCTCTGGGAAAATTTACCCAAAGTCATACACTCTTGCAACATGAAAAGCTTCCATTTTCTTTTCTTTTTAATTAATTCAATTTCACAACAACATTAAGTGTAACAATATTTTGTAGAGTTTTTTCTTTTTCTTAAAAAGGGATTAAACCTGGGCAGAGGTGAGGGAGACTAGGGATGATGAGAGGGGACGCAAACTACTGTAGAACAACAGGTGTAGCAGACAGAAAGAAAACAGATTGGGTAGCAGAGCAAGGAACCCTGCGGAGTTGAGGGAGAATTTTACAAGAAATCTGTACATTTATCAAATAAGTTAAGATTCTCCTAAATTGATTGTCCTTCACTTAAAGCGCTCCGGTATGTCTAGCTTACCCCCCTGGGCATGGCTACCTAGCCTTGCTGTCTTTCTTCTTTTCCCTTTCCCCTGTTTAATTTTCTTTCTACACTAATGACTGCCATTATACGGTGGAAAGGGCTGCATCCGTCATGGAAGAAGGAGCAGGATTCTGAAAATTTTGTACAATATTGCACAAGTCTAAGTACAATAGTTCCCGCAGAACCACAACAAAAAAAGTAAAGGAAGGAGATTTTTAAAAAAGGGAAAGAAACAATTATTTCAAAAGAGGGAACAAAGTAATAATGATACAAATTAATAATAATTTACTGACAAGTGAAATTCTCCTAAATAAATAAGACCACTCCAACCCGGCCAGATGTGGAGTTCCGTAGCTGCTGTTTCGTCTCTTCCCTTTACATACTTGGCTAGAGAATTCTTCAGTCACAAAGCCAGACAGATGAAAAGGGTAGTTGCCACAGACCTTTCTGGGAGAGAAAATGGACCTGCGTGGTGATTCTTAGTAGACAGGGCTCAGATTCTGAAAACTGGGGAGGATAACTGGCCATAAAGGGGAAAACCACACCCACGAATCCAGAAATAAAAAAAGAATTACCAACCGACTCTTTCTGTGGATTCTGAAAATAATCCCACAGAAAAAGGGAAAGAACCTAGAGAGGTTCAAATTTTGCGCATCTTTTCCTTTTATAAAAATAAAAACGAGAGAGAGAGGGGGGAGGGAGAGAGAGAGGGAGAGAGAGAGAGCTACTATGGTGAAATGAAAATTCAGGGCAAGGACTACATTTTACAAAAGCTTTTCGGCTGAAAGAGTTGACCTAGGAATGTTGTCTTTCTTTTTTCTTCTTCCTGTTTTCTGTTGACAGTAACCCAAATCAAAAGTAAGAGGAGAAGCGCCTCAAATCCATTAGGGATGAATTAACTGCACGCGCACACGCACACACACATTAAAAAAAATGCATCGCAAATACTTACAAATCGCTACCCATTGGGGGGGAAGGGAGGGCCAGGCGGTGCGCCGCCGCCCGCAGCCACGGTTCCCAAGGCCACCGGACATCTGGGCGCCTTTGGGCCTGGCCAAGTCCATCCTGGGGGGGGGGTGTCCAGAAAGGTGGTCGGGCATCTCCCTCCCTCTCCCCTCTCGGGCCTCAGACCGGCCTGAGCAGCGGCACGGAAGAGACCACCGGGTGCGAATAGTAGACCGGATGCGGGAAGGTGAGCAAGGGCTGGCTGGCCGGGACCGGGGCCCCCGCGGCCGCGGCCGCTGCGCCCTCGGCCGCCGAGTTCTCGTGGTAGAGGATGGGCACGCGCACGATGCGCTGCGCCGCGGCGTGGCTCAGGTTGGCCGCCTCCAGCTCGGCCGCCAGCTGCCGCTTCCACTTGTTGCGGCGGTTCTGGAACCAGATCTTGACCTGCGTCTCGGTGAGGTGCAGCGACGCGGCCAGGCCGGCGCGCTCCGAGCTGCTCAGGTAGCGCTTCATGTCGAAGGTGGACTCGAGCTGGAAGACCTGGCTGCGCGAGAACACCGTGCGCGTCTTCTTCTTGCGGCACGCGGGCTTCTTCTCGGGGCTCTCGGCGCCCTTCTTCCAGTCCTCGGCGCCCGCCGCCGCCGCCGCCGCTGTCCCCGCGCCGGCTCCGCCCGCGCCGGCGCCTGCCGCGCCCGCCGCGGCCTCGCCCTCCTTCTTGCCTTCCTCCGAGTCGCTCTCCTCCAGGATGATCTCGTCCGGACTCTTGGAGTCCAGGAGCTCCTTGTGATCCGGGTCGGCCTTGAGCAGCGGCTCGGGGGAGTCCCGGTCGGTACCGGAGGCCGGAGAGGAGTCTCGCAGGAGGGCCTTCTCCGAGGCTGGGGAGACACAGACAGACGGACGGACGGACGGACACACACGCACACCCACAGACACAGCCGTGAGCGAGGCCCGGCGGGGCGTCTGCGGGCAGCAGGCTCCACCCGCGCTGCCCCCCTTGCGCCCCCCAGCCCCAGGCCTCGAGGCCTCAGTACCCCCTCCGAGGAGACCTCTTTCCCCACGGGGCAGAACCAGGGGCCCCGGGTCCTGGGACCCCCCCCCCACCACTCCCAAGGGCGGGTGTGCAGACGACCGCGGAACGGCTGCCCTTCCTCAGCTCCCCGGCCTAGGGGCCCCCCAAGGAAGATTCGCCATCTGCTTGGGGGGCACCCGGTTCTCCTCCTCCTTCTACCCGTGTCCCCATCCAGCCCCGCTCCAGCCTCTTTCGGGGGGGGGGCAGCGCTGCACCCGTGGAATCTGCTCCGCCGCTTTTCTCACCAAGTGGGACTGGACGCCGGGGCCCGCGCGCGCGCTGCGGGGCGCGGGGCTCGGGGCAGGGGCCCAACCCCGGGTGTGCGGGGTCCCAGAACCACGCTGGGAGTGGGCGCGGGCGGGGGTGTGGGACCGGCCCGCGCAGGCAGGGAAGGGGAAGGAAAGTGCAAAGAGAGGTCGGTACCTTCTGGTCGCGGGAGGTGGCCGCCGGCGGGGGTCAGGGTGTAGGGGTACCACCAGGCCGGGGAGCGCTCCAGGTAGTGCGCGGGCAGGGCAAACCTCTGCGCTGGGATCTCAAAGCGGGGGAAAGCCAGGTCGCCCACCTGCGAGAGCGCGAAGCCCGCGGCGCCCTCCAGGGCCCCCTTGGCGGCGGC
>NW_012267274.1:6778365-6803365 GCF_000151885.1 Dipodomys ordii
CGAAGAGCGTCCGTGGGGGCGGCTGGGGCTTAGGGGGCTGCCGGTGGTGATCGCCGTTGAGCAGGTTCTTGATGGAGAACGGGGATTCCTTGGGCGCCGGCGGTGGAGGAGGCGGCTGCGGAGGCGGCGGCGCGCTGGCGGTGCCGGAGGCGTCCGGCCCGGGCTCCGGCATGGTCCCGCTCTCCTCCTCCTCCGGGTCTCAGGGTTGGGGGTGTGTGGGGGGGCGGGGGAGGAGGGAGAGGGAGAACGGGACCAGGCAGGCGGCGGGGCGAGCCGGCGAGCAGCCGGAAATCAGACCATAAACGGAACTCAACTACGGGGCACCAAGTCGGGGGCCGCCCGGGGCGCAAATCGAGCCGTGGGAGGGCGGGGTGAGGACCGGGCCGGGGCGGGCTCGCAGGGGGGGGGGGGGGAGGGGGGGGGTCCGGAGGGGCGGGAGCGGCCTTGCCGCGGCACCGGGGGAGCGAGGGGGCCCCGGCGGCCGCCGCCGCAGCTCCCGGGGAGGAGGCGGCACGAGCCGTGCCTGGCTTGGGGCTGCGTCAATCCGGCGCCGGATGCTAATGATGAAATCAAAATGTCATCCAAGTTAAATGCGGGGAGTATACGGCGATTGGGCGCGTACAATGGCAAATGGGATTAGGCAGACGAAGGCGCAGCCGAGCCCGGGCCCCGCAGCCGCCTCCGCCAACCACCCCCTCCTCGCCTTCCCTTGGATTTTGGCGCTTTGGCTTTAGGCTATGAGAGCCCGCCTGTTATTGGCTTTATATAGTCCAATTAGGCAGCAAATGAGGACAAACCTATTAGCACAAAAGGATATTGGCTCCGGCTAAAGAGGCACTCGGAGCGCTCCTACGAGCGCGCAGCGAGAGGGCGAGGGACCGGGAGCCGGCGGCGCCCCCGACCGGCTGGAGCGCACTGACAGCCGCGAGCCCCGAGCCGGCGCCGCCTACCCCCACCCCCCCGCAGCTCGGGACCCGCTCCCCGCCGCCGGGCCTGCGGGAGGGGGAGGGGCGGGAGGGTCACCTCAGGGTTACCCGCGCCCGCAGCTGCCGCTTCCCCCGCCCCCAGGGGCTTGGCGGGGGCCCGCGGGCCCCGTCGCACGGGGCCCAGAGGCAGGACGCCACCGCGGCCCGCGAGGAACTCGGCCCTGGCCTACCCTTTGGGGTCCAGCGGCCTCAGCATTTCCCTCCCCAAAGCCTGCTAAGAAGGGGGCCGCCGCGAAGAGGAGAATTTGGGTTCCCCATCCAACCGTCTGACCCGTAGGAAGGGGTGGGGGGACATCCGGGAATGAGTTGTTGCGGGGCGTCTGCGGGCTCACGACTCCGCGCGGTAGCCTTTGGCCTGGCAAAGCCAGCCGGAGGGAGCCGTCCTGGGCGGGAGGGAGCACGGGTGGGCGCGCGTGTCTGCGCACCCGCGGGTGCGCGCAGGTCCCGCGGACGCCCGCGCGTCCCTCGTGCGCCTGCTTGGGGAGCCGCGATTCTGCACCGACGGCCGCTCTCCAAAGGCCACTCCTGTCCTTTGATGCCAGGGCCCTCGACTTGAGCACCAACTTCAGAGTCTGCGGTCCTGAAGACAGCACTTTCCCCCCTGGGAGGCGTGTGCGGCAGGCGTTTGGAGCTACCCAAACGCTTTACTAGTGGCCATGTGACCCGAAGGAGCCACGGAGTCCCTTCCTCTGTCCAGGCAGCCCGTCCCGGGGGCCTCCAAGTCTCTGGAGAAGCACTCCAGGCCTCCGAGGGACAGCTGCACGGAAGATCTTTGGATTCTCCCGGTTTGCAAATGGAGCCCCAGGCCGCACAAAGAATCCGAAAGGCAGCGTCCGACAAATCAGAAATGGGGGTGGGGTGGGGGGAAGGGGTCCTACCTGAAAAATAGCTATGGAATCAGAGAAAGATAACACACTCCTCACCCGCTGGCCCCCTGCCCATGCTGCCAGGACACCTGGTGTCTTCTGTGGTGCCTTCACCTCCCGGCGCTTTCTTATTCGTTAGGTCGAGCCTTGCCTAAATTCATCACTGTCCCGCCTGCACTGACAGACGTGACGTGGCTGTTTGGGGTCCCTAAGAAAGAAGGGGTGTTATTTTGTTTTTTCGATCCTATGGCGCCAGACCCTCCACGACCAAATCTCGGTTGGGCACTTTTAATGTTTTAGCATTCACCTACAGCACCGAGCCCGACCTTTGGCTAGTAAATGGCGCCTTCACGAACAATTGTCATTATTGTTCCTCTGAGTGTGTACAACGCTTTACTGGAATGCAAAACAGCACACCATCCAAAATCTGGGTTGGAACCAATCACCAGCCTTGGACTTAAGTAAGGCGGGGCTCCTGCTCGGATTTTATAGGTAGAGACGGGCATCCAGAGACAGGACCCGGCCCAGGTCATCCAACCAGTGCGACACAACCCAGAGGTCATTCTCCCTCCCCTCCCCCGCCCCCGCCCAACAGTAAAAATCCTTCTTTGCGCATAGACGATGCAGGTCCTGTGCGCACTGCCGGCTTTTTCAGACCCGGTGGCAGAGGTGGAGGAAAAGAGACTCTCCACCCCGCTTCACCCACTGTCGGTGTGCGGGCACTGCGTGCAAACTTGCGGAAGTTCTGTCCCACGAAAGTCTTTAAACTGAGAGACGCAAGGAGCTGTACCTCTGCGAAAAAGGCTGAGGATATAACCTGAGTGGAAGAGCACTTGCTAGGGGTGGGGCTCTGAGCTCAATCCCTAAGATAAAAAAAAAAACTCCCCGTAAACGAAAACCAAACGCCAGGAAGTCCTAAACACACACACACACACACACACACACACACACACACACACACACACAGAGCAAACCCTGGGGGTTCTGTCTAGAGAAGCGGCTCTTGGTTGGTCCCTGGTCCCAGGTCCAGGATGAGGAGGAGTTTGCCCTTGTTGGCAACACTTGTGGTCTTGCGCGCACGTGTGTGTGTCCCTTCCTGAGGGGTGTGCAGGGGTATATATGTGTGTGTGCGCGCGTGTGTGTTAACCAATGGGAGGGATTTCTTGTGCATCCGCATCCCCAGCCGGCCATCTCCGGAGTTTGGGTTGCAGGGCTTGAACAGCAGCACGTTAGACGAACTCTCTGCTTTCCACTTTGAGAAAAGCTCGCACTTTGGGTCGCGGCTGGAACGTCGCAGTTCTTCCGCCCTCTGGCGAGAGGTGTTGCTTCTCCTTACTTGTGACCATGGCTGCAGTCAGCGTCAGGCAAACGGCGCCCTCTATGGGTCATGCTCTGCACCAAGACTCCAGGCTGGCCTGGCACCAGACATTTAAAAGCCAGCGAGCAGCCAAGGAAGGGGGTGACATTGTTAGAAAAGAATTGTATTCATTACCTGACTTATGGAACGGTAACCCCTTTGTACAACACCTTAAGAATAACAATAAAATTATATTTTAAAAAAGCCAGTGAGGTCTCACCCTTCCCTACCACCATTAACAAACAAAACCAGCAGGGAGTTGGTGGCTCATGCCTGTAACCCTAGCTATTCATTCAAGAGGCTGAGATCCAAGGATTGTGGCTGGAAACCAACGGGGAAAGAAATGTCCGTGAGACTCTTATCTCCAGTTAGCCAGCAATATGCTGCAAGTGGAGATGTGGTTAAAGTGGTAAAGCACCAGCCTTGAGCAAAAACGCCAAGTGAGATTGGGGTCACTTCTGCAGGAAGTTCTCCCTGCAGCCAATTCCTTCATCCACTAATCTGGCAAGACAGGCAGACAGGAACATAGCCACAATCGTGTTATGTTTGCCATTTGGGGGCTTCCCCTTTTGGTGGCAATATTGAAATGAGAGGCCACTCCCCCTCAGGACACTCTGCTTCTTGTCTTTAGAAATTTGTGGCAACCGTTTCCATTTAAGCATATGACAATTAAATCGTTGAGGGTTCTGATGCCGAATTAATTACCCAGTAGAAAAGGGATCAATTGTGTAAATATATCATTTATGTAATGAGTCCTGGCTGTGATTTAGATGTCCAGATTGGTTTTTCCTCTAGCTCTGTCCTGAAAACAAGTCTAGCCTTTGAGCTAGGGCCAAACAAACAGCCTCTATTAGGTCTGAATCCAGGGCATTAAGTGGCCCAAATAGATAGGGGGGGTGGGGAGAGGGAGGGCAGGTGATACAGGGGGCTGAGACTGTGGGAAAATTGGAGCAATTTGCCAAAATGAGCCAAGTTCCTTCTATTATTCTTCCTGTCTCTGCAGAAAATTACTCTTCAGAAACAGGGAGTGGAAGTTAAACATCCCCTTAAATGACACTTCAGGCTCAGCCCATTTCACCCCCCCCCCTCTCTACCAGACACTGGGGGCCAATTGTGATGGCCTTTTTCCGGAGAAAAAAGAAGGTATCTCCATTGGGTTTCAGGAGGCAGCGGAGGCCCCCCAAACATTTAACATTCTTGGGATCACCCAAGCTGGCCATCAAGCATGGAGCCTACCAGCCAGGCTCATTGCTAGAGTCAAAGCTGCTCTCAGCCAGTGTGGACAGCTCCTCTGGGGAGAGGCAACGGCTGTCTCAAAGTGTTTTAATCCCTGCACTCTCCACGAGCGTGCATTTGTGTGACTCGCTCCTGTCTCCTGATTCCTGCCTCCCCAGGTGAGGAGGGCCCTCTCTTCCCCATGTTCGCCCTGAATCACATTTATTGGCCGCTCATAGCATGGGACACACAGCCATTCTTCCCAGGGCCCACAGATCCCAGCACACAGAACATCTCAATCATGTGTGTGGAAGGTATCAGCGGATCATCTGCCATCAGGGAGCTCAGAGTGGCAAGAAAGGATGCTACAAAGGCCTGCTCAGCAGGCGCCTTCTGTCCAGCCTCCTAGAGAGCTTCTCTTCTTCAAGCATCAATCTCATAGTTTCCAGACTGCCTCTAGACCTGTCCTTCCCTCGCCTATCACATGACAGCCCTAACTCTGGTTCTGCTTGCGCACTGGAGGTAGGGTTAGAGTCATTCAAGGCTTTTGCTTGAGACTCAGTTTCCTCATCTGAATTTCAAGATCACTACATTGTGATTATAAAATCCTTATCAGCCCCGCAGCAATTCATGAAGTGTGTCCGGGAGAGCTGTCCTGAGGGAAGGGGATGTGACGTTCTCTGTTTCAGAGTGTGAAATGTGGAACAGAAATGGTCAGGAGGCTTTGGCCCTGGGGAATATTGAGATCACAGGAAGTAATTATGCATCAAATGCTTTGTATTTGTCAGAAATTCATTGCTTAATTGATGTTTTATTGCTTCCACTGACACGTGTGATCGGAATAAAATTGCATCTACAGGCAAAGAAGTGGAATTTATTTCTGCTTGTATCTTAATGGGGGAAATAAAGCATCAATTAAACAATGAAGATGACATATATTTGATGTATGATTGAAAAAAGGAATATCAGTCACTGAAATGTTATTTTACAATTTGCAGTTATAGAGCACCTCAAAGTAGGGGCGAGGCACAGTTCACACATTTGCCATTATTTAAAAATAGTAAAAGTGTATCACTGTTAAGTAATCCAGGAAACACTCACTTTTGGCAATATAAGAATGAAACCAGTAAGCATCTTGTCACATTACACAACTAAAGAATATTAGATCTTTCAAAGATTTGAGAAGGAACACAGAGGCCCAAATCATGAGAGGACCTATTAACAGAGCAGGGCTGGGTGCTGGACTTGATCTCCTTGAATTCAGATCTTTGTTTTACAGAAGAGGAAACTGGGGCTCAGAGGCATTGCTGAGGCCACACAGCAGGTACTAGACATAGCAAATTCAGGATCTGAACCCAGGTCAGCCTAACTCTAAGGTTCTCTTTTGCCATTTGGTCCCAGATATTTTGCAGACAAGAGAAGAAAATAAAAGGCACTTGTCCGCGCAAGCCAGAGAAGAATGAGGTGATACTCAGAAGAAAAGCTTTGTGAAAACAGAAACCATGAAAAGACTGGTTGTCATTTAGAAGCGAAAGCCATCAGATGTATGGAGAGAGAGGAAAAAAATGGAAACCGCAGGGAAGCACGCAGGAGTCTGGAAGAGGGGAAGCCAATGCAGATTCAGCCGACTTATGCCACCTTCCCATAGGAGATCTTTAGTTCAAAAGTTAGTTTATAAAGGAGAGGCCATGGTCAATTAAATTTGTAGCTACTTCGTAAAGGAGATCCTGAATCGAGCTGAATGTTTGGAAATCAAGTCCAGATATTCTTGCTTTATCTTTTTATTATAAAACTGGAAGTTTAGTCCTTATTAAAACAACAACAACAACAACAATAAACTTAGGCCCTCCACACACAACCCAAAGGTGCCTATGAATTCAGAAAAACAACTGGAAAAATTCCTGTCACAAAATGATAAAGTGTTAATATCCCTAATGTATAAAAAAGCATTTGTGGATCATTATAAATATATCCAACAGTGATATAAATCCACCCATCCTCCTTCAAAATGGAATGAACAGTTGGGGACATAGCTCAGTGTAGAAAGCATGTCTAACCTGTCAGATTATGAGTTCTATCTGCCAAACTAAAAAAAAAAACATATGTAGTTTGCAAGTCACAGAACTAATGAACAAATCGCAACCACCTTTCTAATATTAAATTAGCAAAGATAAAGAAAAAAAATAAGGATCAATGCTCATGAGGTTGGAGAGAAATGAGCATTCTGATCTCACAGTTGGAAATACAATATGGATAAGACCTTTGCACAGTCTCTAGGACTGCAAAAAGAAAATAACATCCCCATACTTGGATGTATTCTTAGGAATATATCCTAATGAAATACTTGGAAGTTCAAATATATTCTCATCCTGTATAAACACAGACATATATTCTGTTATATGTCATATAATGAAACCAAAACAAACAAATCAAACTGTGCAATAGAAAACCACTTAAGAGCTGGGAATGTGGCTTAGTGGTAGAGTGCTTGCCTAGCATGCATGAAGCCCTGGGTTCGATTTGTATGATAATGCATTTTTTGTATCAACTTAATAAAAATATTATGGAGCTGGGAGTATAGCTTAATGGCAGAGGGTCTGCCTACCATTGGACCCTCAGAACTGCACATCATAGAGTAATAATGATATGCAGTGTACACACAGTTTCTTAACAAAAAAAATCGTAGGTGAATATATCAGAGACAAAGTGTGTGTTTTGGTGTGTGCACATAGGAAAAAGAAGTCTTTGAAAAGAATAATAAAACATTCTACATTCTAAATTATGGGTCAATGGGTAAAATTTAGTTTTTTTATTGTTCCAAATGTTTGAGTTCTGTACAATAAGCAAATATTTTTGTAGTCAGGGAAAATATTTTTAGGGGGAACAAACTGCTTTGAAATAAAACATTGAAAGGAAAGAGGTTGAGGATGAAGTATTACTATTATTTATAACAAATTACAAAATGAGCACAAAGAACTAGTGGGCTTCTATTAAGCACCAATTTGCCTTGAAATCTAGGGACAAAATGACTGTATTTAGTTTGAACAAATAATAGTAGATTGGAAAGTCACTTAATGGAGAAACAGATAGTTAAGGGTAAATTCAGGTGGCTGTGCCCGGGTGCGAGGAGCTAGCTCAGTCAGTGTAATAACAGGTGTGTCCCCTCTGCAGGTTCCAACAGAACATCAGGCTCACCGGGGTTCAGGTGCGTGCAGAGTGTTTATCATTATTTTGGTAGCATTGTTATTCCTAGCTAACAATGGGCTTTAGAATTTGTTTTTTTTTTTAACTGAAGACTTGAGCATCTATTTATTCTTTTTAGAAAGGTAATTGGGTTTTGGCAGAAAGAGGAAGCAAGATTTTTGTTTTGTTTCGCTGTTCTACTCTATGGAGAGATGAGAGAAGAGCTGCGAAGCCTAGATAAGGAGACGAAGGAGGCCAGAAGATGAAGGAACTGTCTTCTTCAGGATTATGGGAGGCTCTGGCCCCAGACAGCATGGCTGTGGGCCGTAGGGTGGGTAGAGATGGAGAGGGTCAGTTTTGCCACAGTTTACAAAAAGGCCATCAAGAGCCACCTAGCCGGAGGCTGGGAAGGGATGTGAAGGGTAAACAAAGGAGGAGGCTGCAATGCTTGGTAAGAAATGTACGCATTATCCTGCCCATGTAATTGTAACCCCTCTGTACAGTATGTTCACAAATAAAATTAAATTAAAAAAAAAGAGCCTCCTAGCCCTCATGCTGCACCCCCAACCCAAGAGTAGCATTAGCTGAGTTCCTTCTTTGAAAGAGAAGAAGATGGAATAATTCAAGAGATAGAGGAATGGAAGACTTGCTCAGAACAAACCAGAAGCTAAAGGTGTCCAGACAGCAGGGGGCACAAAGTCCTGCCCAGTGCCTTTTGCAGGTAGAGTGTGGCTAGTGAGGAACTCTACACATCCTGTGCTAGCAACATCACCACCCTTCCTGTATGCTGCACCTTCCTGCCAAGTCTCCTCAGGGAGCATCTGCCTGGCTAAGTCCAGGTCATGTGCCTGTTCCAGCTACCAGGGTAAGGAAGACAGATTTGCCCCAGTTACTTTAGCAGGAGCAAGATCCAGATGGCAATCCCTTGGATCTGTCTGGTGTTTCCACCGGACAGCGGCCAATGCACGGCCAGTGCCCGCTGCACTACTTCATGATGGTGTGGAAAGAATTAAGTGAGAAAATGCAACGAGGTACTGGTTGCATTATAGCTCACACTGTAATGCTAGCTACTCAGGAGATTGAGATCTGAGGCTTGAGGTTCAAAGCCAGTCCGAGCAGAAAAGGCTGTAAAACTCTTATTACCCTGCAGAAAACTGGAAGTGGAGCCACTTGAATGAGAGCTCCAACCTTGAATAAGAAAAGACCTGAGTACTGGTGGAGAGACAGAGAGAGACAGAGAGAGAGACAGAGACAGAGAGACAGAGAGAGATGGAGAGACACAGAGAGAGAGAGAGAGAGGCAGAGAGACAGAGAGAAAGAGAGAGAGGGAGGGAGAGAAAACGCTTGGCACAGAGCCCAGAACACAGGGTTGTCTACTGTGATCATTGTTACAACATGCATTATTCAGTTAATTACTGCACATGAGACCAAAACTGACCAATTAGAATACACACTGCCAACATCCTGACTCCCTAGAGAGCAACACAAATTTTGTGCAAAAGGAGAAGGCCAATGTACAATATAATGGATTTCTAAAATGACAGCTTTTGCATAGAAAACATTCCATTCAAAAGGAGGGGTAAACCTTCATCTAACCAATAAAGATTTAATCAATAATTAAAGCCAGTAACCATGAACATGGTGTTCCACTGAATTGGTGGATGGATGTCTGAAAGTTCAGATCAATTGGGAAGAAGAAGCTTCTGGAATAGAGGCTTTTGGATTTCTTCTCCATCTTTTTTCCCTCTTCCTCATGACAGATTCTAAGTTCTAGGGGCATACGTCACAGGTGGGAGGGGCTAGGCTTTGAGATTTTAGCTAATCAGGTGTAAGTGGGCGTGCTGTAAATACTTCTGGGAAGCCTGTTTAAGGTTTGTAGAATATGCTGCCCAGATTAGGCCTCCCCAGCCCAGTCTTAGTTTTGGCATCTCGATTTAATGCATGAAGGAGCTGGAGCTGGGGAAGGGGGGGTGGGGCGCGCTAAGCAACATATTGAAATGTCACACAGTGAAGTGTTGAAATTGCAGGACTAATGAGGTCAGTTCCTCTCTTTGAGAACCATGCTTATTGCACCACACCAGATGGCAGTCTCATTTGTATCCCACAAAATGTAGCATTTTCAAGTGCAACAAGTTTTGTCAAATGCATATACCTGTGTAACTACCACCAATTCAAGATAAAGAGCACATGTGTCTCCCTAGAAAGTTCCAGCTTCTTTGCAATTACCCCGTCCCTTGGCCTCAGTCAACCATTGACCTGCTTTCTGTTATTATAGATTAGTTTTGCCTGTTCCAGAATTTCATGTAAATGGACTCATTTGATATCTGCTGTTTGAAATCATGTTTCTTTTGCTTAGCATAACATTTTTGGGATCGAATGCTGGTATTAATTTATTCTTTTGTGTGGCTGACGGGTGTGCCATTGTATGGACGTACCATTATGATCTGTTCACCTGTTGAGTTCCATTTAGTTTGCTCCCAGTTCTAAATGTCTAGGAACATTTCTGTGCAAGTCTTTGCATATACAAAGTCTTTGCATCCCAGAGTAGCAGTATGTTTACAAATATATGAAGTTTACCATTTTTTTATTGTTAAGGTGATGTACAGAGGGGTTACAGTTACATAAGTAAGGTAATAAGTACATTTCTTGTCAAACTTGTTACCCCTTTGCTCATTCTTTCTCCTACTTTCCCTCCCCCACCCCACCCCTATGTTGTACAGATCATTTCCAATGTCTTGTCTTGTGTATATCGCGGTTGCATTAGTTCCCCCTTGTACTTTGTCTCACCATTCTGTTGTTCCCCTTCCCTTCCCTAATTCAAAATAACATAAATACAATACCAGGGTACCAGAATCAAATACAGTGACAACAGAGGATATGTCATAGGGGGAAAAACATCCAAAGGACACAAAAAAATCACATAGTACATTAAAAACAACAACAACAAAGAAAAACCTTTTGTGTCCATGAATTCATTTCCTTAGCATAATCTTATATGGTCAAATGTACATAACTATTGAGCTGTTCTGCTCATCTGCTAAGATTATCTTAGATGTATACTAATTATTGCAAATAAGGGAAACTATGGGACCTATGTTTCTTAGGTCTGGCTTACTTCACTAAACATGATTTTTTCCAAGTCTTTCCATTTCCTTACAAATGGGGCAGTGCCATTCTTTCTGATGGAAGCATAGAATTCATATATATATATATATATATATATAATATTTTCTTGATCCATTCATCTACTGAGGGGAATCTGGGTTGGTTCCATATTTTAGCTATGGTGAATAATGTTGTGATAAACAGTTGTGCTGGTAGTTTTAGCATGGCCTTGTTTGTGAACATTTGGATAAATGCCCAGAAGTGGGATTGCTGGGTCATAGGGGAGCTCTATGTGGAGTCTTTTGATGAACCTCCATACTGCTTTCCAGAGTGGTTGAAAAAGTTTACACTCCTACCAACAGTGCAGTAGTGTTCCCTTTTGGCCACATCCCCTCAAGTATCTGTTGTTATTAGATTTCTTGATTATAGCCACTCTAACTAAGGTGAGGTGGAATCTCAATGTTGTTTTGATTTACATTTCTTTTATGGCCAGGGAAGTTGAGCATTTCTTCATGTGTCTGTTGGCCATTCTTATTTCCTCTTCAGAGAAGTCTCTTTTTAAGTCTTTAGCCCACTTATTAATGGAGTGGTTGTTTCTTTGAGGGTTTGTTGTTGGGGGATTTAATTTTTTGAGTTCCAGGTATATTTTATTTTATTTTATTTTGTGCCTGGTCATGGGGCCTGTCCTGGGCGCTGTCCCTCAGCTCTTCAGCTCAAGGCTAGCGCTCTACCACTTGAGCCACAGCACCATTTCTGGCTTTTTTCTTTTTGCTTATGTGGTGCTAAGGAATCGAACCCAGGGCCTCATGCATGCAAGGCAAGCACTCTACCACTGAGCCACCTTCCCAGCCCCCCAGGTATATTTTAGATATGAAACCTTTGTCCGTTGTATGGCTAGTGTAGATCTTCTCCCAATCTGTGGGCTTTTCATTGATCTTGCTAGCTATGTCCTTTGCCATGCAGAAGCTCTGCAGTTTCATGCAGTCCCATTTGTCCAAACTTTCTTTGATTTGTTGTGTTTCTGGGTCTTTATTAAGAAAACTTCGGCCGGGCGCTGGTGGCTCAGGCCTGTAATCCTAGCTACTCAGGAGGCTGAGATCTGAGGATTGCGGTTCAAAGCCAGCCCGGGCAGGAGAGACTGTGAGACTCCTATCTCCGATAAACCACCAGAAAACCAGAAGTGGCGCTGTAGCTCAAGTGGTAGAGCGCTCGCCTTGAGCTGAAGAGCTGAGGGACAGCGCCCAGGCCCAGAGTTCAAGCCCCATGACTGACAGAAAAGAAAAGAAAAGAAAATTTCCCTGTACCAAGGAGCCCCAGAGTTTCTCCGATTCCTTCTTGTACTGTTTTTAGAGTGTCTGTTTTTACTTTGAGGTCTTTGATCCATTTGGAGTTGATTCTGGTACAGGGTGATAGATATATAAGGATCTAATGTTAGTTTTCTACAGGTGTTGAACCAATTTTGCCAGCATCATTTATTGAAGAGGTTGTCTTTTTCTATCCTATTTTTAGGCTCCCTTATTGAAGATTAGGTGGCTATAGTTCTGAGGGTTCATTTCTGGGTTTTCTGTTCTATTCCATTGGCCCTCAGGTCTTTTCTTGTGCCATTACCAAGCTGTTTTGATTACTATGGCTTTGTAATAGAGTTTGAAGTTTGGTATTGATATTCCTCCAGCAATGATCTTTCTGCTAAGGATTGTTTTTGCTATTTGGGGTCTTTGATTGTTCCATATGAGTTTTTGGTTTGCTTCTTCAATTTCATTGAAGAATGAGTTTGGGATATTGATGAGTGTTGCATTGAATTTGTAGATAGCCTTTGGCAGTATTGCCATTTTCATGATGTTAATCCTCTCAATCTAGGAGTGAAGTTTTCAGTTTTAAAAAGTATTTAATGGTATTTCATTTTGAAAAAAAATGATTCAAAATTTGATTATAAAAATTACTTAATTTTTTTTTTGTCAGTAGTGGGTCTTGAACTCTGGGCCTGGACACTATCCCTGAGCTCTTCCGCTCAAAGCTAGCACTTTACCACTTGAGCCACAGCACCACTTCCAGTTTTCTGGTGGTTAATTGGAGATAAGAGTCTCGCATACGTTCCTGACTGGGCTGGATTTGAACTGCGATCCTCAGAACTCAGCCTTCTGAGTAGCTAGGATTACAGGCATGAGCCACCGGTGCCTGGCTTAAAAATTACTTTGGATACATCTGTTGTTTTTTAGGTAAGATGTGCTCTTGGCTCTTGGAGTGACCTGTCTATGGGATATATATTCCATTAGATGACCATAAATAAAGCTAATAACTTTTGTTTAGCCTCTAAATAGAGTATGTGTATAAGTTTGAACAGGATGCTTCCTTCGGGAGGGAAGATAGCAATGCAGATTGAGTTCTTCTTTTCTTTTTCTTCCTCCTTCTCCTCCTGCTCCTCCTCCTCCTCCTGATCCTCCTCCTCCTCCTGCTGCTCCTCCTTCTCCTCCTTCTCCTTCTTCTTTTTCATCTTCTCCTTCCTCTTCTCCTTCTCCTTTTTCTCCTCCTCCTCCTTTTTCTCCTCCCCTTCTACTTCTTCTTTTTCTTCCTCCTCCTCCTCTTCCTCCTCCTGCTCTATCTCATCTTTCTTCTTCTTTCTTTTTCTTCCTCCTCCCCCCTCCCTCCTCCTTATTCATCTTTTTCCTCTTTTTCTCCTTCTTCTTGGGCTCAAGCTCAAGGCTTTGAGCTCTCTCTTAGCTTTTTACTGAAGGCATATGCTCTATCATCTGAGCTACCCCTTCATTTCCAGCTTTTAGTTGGTTACATAGAATAAGTTTCTCAGATTTGTCTGCCCAGGATGCTTCAAACCTTTACCCTTAGATCTTAGCTTCCTGAGTAGCTAGATTAATAGGCATGAGCCACCAGTACCCAGAGAGGTGGAATATTCTTTTTCTTTTTCTGTTTTGTCAGTCATGGGGCTTGAACTCCTGGCCTAGGCACTGTCCCTGAGCTCTTCAGCTCAAGGCTAGCACTCCACCACTTGGAGCCACAGCACCACTTCTGGTTTTCTGGTGGCTAATTAGAGATAAGAGTCTCATTAAGGGCTGGGAAGGTGGCTCAGTGGTAGAGTGCTTGTCTTGCATGCATGAGGCCCTGGGTTCGATTCCTCAGCACCACATAAGCAAAAAGAAAAAAGCCGGAAGTGTCACTGTGGCTCAAGTGGTAGGCGCTAGCCTTGAGCTGAAGAGCTGAGGGACAGCACCCAGGCCCAGAGTTCAGGCCCACGATTGGACCCCCCCCAAAAAAAGAGTCTCATTAACTTTCTTGCCCAGGATGCCTTTGAACCATGATCCTCTGATTTCAGCCTCCAGAGTAGCTGGGATTACAGGTGTGAGCCACTGGCACCCGGCTGGAACATTCTCAACTTAGAAATTCGAAATGCTCTCGAATCAGAATCAGTGTTGAGTGATTGATTAGATGATGCCACAAGCCATAAATTCTGCACTTAATCTTGTGGCAGGTCACAGTCAAAATACATGTACTAAACTATTTATAAAATTAACATCAGGCAACATGGTATATAGTTCATATGACACCCAAATATATGTTTCATTTAGACTTAGATCTCATCCCCAAGACATCCCAGGATATATATGCAAATATTCCAAAGTACAAAGAAAACCTTACCCCTGGAACACATTTTGGATAAGGAACACTCAACCTGTAAAAATGCCTACTTGACCTGTCATTGTGAGGATTAAGTAAGATGCGGTTTGCCCGAAAGCCCAGCACATCCCATCGAAGTTAGTTGTGTCGTGATGTTAGCTTTCTGATGAGGGGGTTTTACTGTGGAATAAGGCATCTTTTGTATCCTACAGTTGAAGAGCTATCCATCATCACGTTTTATAAGTTGTAGAAATAAGTCCTTTCAAAATGGATTTGCTTCAACAGTTCATATTAGAATTGTTGACACTTCTTGGAGTCATCACTGTTTAAATGGCGACGTGTAACTCAGCAGGTGGGAAGGCTCCTGGCAGCATTAATTGTTTCATAAATAGTGTCAAGATGGAATTTTTCCCCCTTTGCCTTAAACCAAGTTACTGAAAAACCAATACTATGCCATATGTTTATACTTTTCTTGGCACATAAACCAGATATTTTACAGACAGGGATGGGCCATAAAAGGCAAGTACTCACTCAAGTCACATGTTTGATTCTCCATCAAAGAAAAACAGCCATAACCATCTCAATTCCACAGAAATTTTATCAGAATTAGTTGTAAATCTTGAACATTGGCAGCAGCACGTTAAGTATAAATGGCTTCAGAACTAAAACAAAACAAAAAGACCTTTTGAGATGAGTTCAAGAACAACTTGCTATGTGATCTGTTTTCTTTCTTTTTCTTCTTCTTCAAATCTGGCCTTTAACTGATAATCCTACTTCTACCTCCTAACAGCATGGATTACAGGTGTGCACCACCACACCTGACTTTTATCCTGTTTTCTCAGCAGAGCAAATCAGTTGGATAAAGCACATTTGACATTATTAAGGACAACCATTGTTAATTGTCACCATTACCAGTGGTAGACTTGATGACCCATGAGAATTTTTAAAGTTGAATTGTGAAGAGTAGATAACCTTGTGAAGGCCTGGCCAGTCATTTTCCATCAGAGAGGAATTGTGTCATGTGTGCATTCAACCAAAGTACCTTCTACATAAGCCAGAGGGTGAGGGGAGCTGACCCTGCCTGAGCATGCGCCTATGGGACTGTACATCCCAGGTCCTGCTTTTCTTTCTAAGTCTTGCTCCTTTTCTGGGAGTATGAGAATGGCTCCAAATGTTGTGTGTGCCTTTCTAGGATTTCAAGTTGTGCCTTCTTCTTACTACCTGGTGCTTTGGTACAGCCAGCTCCTTCTTCTCAGAGGAACCCCAAACCCTGTAGCCCTGGAGCTGGGCTAGTAGGGAGATGACACACTAGTCTCTCAACACTCCAGTACATACGACTGGCACAGCTGTAGTTGGGCTGAGTCAAAGAACTCTCCAGAGAGATTCTGCCAGTTTGTACCACATTCGTGTCTAATAGCTGCTCCTACTCTGCTACCCCTATTAATTCACAGTCCCACCTCTAATCCAGGTTTTAGCTGGAGCCACTTCAATAACCCCAACCCCTAGCCCCAGCCCACCTCCCCTACAGGGCCGAGTCAGGGCCTTCTCTGCCTCTTGGTGATTTGTGTCCTTCCAAAGTGAGTGCTGGGGCAGGAGGGCTCAGGGATGACCAGTCCGCTGCTCCCCTGGGTGAGGAGACCTGTTTTTACAAATGCAGCCACAGAAGCACAGCGCAAGGGAAGCTAGGGTTGGAGCGGAGGAATTTCAAACAAGGCCACCATTTTACTCCTGGCAAACTATAACCTTCAGAGTAGAACTCAGTGTACTTGCAAACATTACGTTTTCTTTTAAAAGAGATTATCAGAAACTGTTGACTCGGTTCCCTGTGGGAAGGCGTGGCATGTGGGTAGCTTGGGCTGTTTTAAAATATATAGTATATTTGAATTTAAGAGGCAGTAGGGCATAACAGTCACTTTAGAGAGTGGATTTGAATCCCAGCCACATTGCTCAGGTTCACTGGCCATCCAGCTTCTTATCCATGAAGCAGGGTGCTAGCCACTCTGTCTGTGTGCTGTGGTTCTTGTACACCTAGGGCCAGCCACGAGTGCTCTCTCTCTCTCCATAGGAATGTTAGCTCCTCCCCTTCTACTTGAACTTTCTGATTTTGCCTACTCCTTTTACTTTAAAGAGCTCAATGTGTGTTATCTGCAACAGGGTTATCAATTTTTCTTCTTTCTGCAGCCTCTATTTATAACATGCTGATAAAGCACTCAAAGAACAGAATGAGGTAGGATATACTAGTGCATGCTTATAATCCCAGTATGCCAGAGGGTGGAGAATTCCAGGTCAGTCCGGTCTACACGGTGAGTGTGAGGCCACTATGGCTACATGAAATCCTTCCTGTCTCCAGACCAAACCAAACCAAACCCCGAACAAGACAACACACAGGGGGATGAAGTCTGAGTTTAGTAGCAGAGCACATGCCCTAAGTTTGATCCCTAGCAGCAATCTTTCCATTAAATAAATAAGTAAAACATACAATGTGATTGCTTCAACGCTTGTATATTAGATACTCCTAACCGTGGGTTGGCTGGGGAGGGAAAGGTCTTTATTTTCTGGAGTCAAACAGACAGAAACCACACATGAGGATGGTGATGGCCACTTGCCACTGGCCCCCAGGCAGTACATTGCTGCCCCTTTATGGCTGGACCACTTCTAGCCTCCCTGGAAAACTGATGGGCAGGCTGGCAAGGGGACTTCTGGGGGTCCTAGGTTGGAGGAGATTCATTCCGGAAGAAATCAGGCTCTCTTTCTCCTCTCCCTGCTCTGCCAGGCCTGCTGAAACTTCTTCTCCTCTAACTTATATTTTAATTAAGAAAGTCATCCTTCGGTGAAAATTGCAAAATTCTCATACTTAAGAATCAATAAAATGTGCACGGTCTAAAATGAGATTAATAATGGCCAAACTGTCTATTTTGGGTGCAATTATTTATTCATCAAAGAAAACCAGCTGCTTAAAACCATAGTTCATCATGAGCGAGCGAGACACTTCCACTTCAGTTCTGTTGTTAAAATTCCCTTCTATTGCTCCATCTGGTGTTAAATATAAAAAGCAGGAAGGTTCATTCTCTACCTGCATACATTTTAAATAAGAATTTCAACATTATCTTGTCCATTTAAAATAATTGTATGAAAATCTGAAGAAATATGATCTTGTAAAAGCTGCAGTCTGACGCACCCAGGGAGTGAGGGAGAAAGAGCAGAGCCATGATTATTTAAAATTCATGGAGCCCGTGACAAGATTAATTGCCAGAGGTTTCTTTCTGGGACAGTCCTGCAGCCTTGAGGCCGGAGGCTGAGGCTGGGTAGGGGGCTCAGCTGGGGTTCTAGCCCCAGCAAGTGCTAGAGGAGGGGTCACGTTAGCACCAGTGTGGACCGAGGCAGGACGGGAGGCCCCTGGGGCTCTGGCTCTGCTTGCATCCTTACTAGCCTGGTCCTGGGAAAGGAAACAGAGAGTCTCCATGTAAGTTTTGGGCAAATCTGAGTCCTTCAAGTCACCTCCCCTAGACAGGGGCAGGGGTTGTAGAACACCGTGGAGGAAGAGGACAGAGGGGAAGAGCAAAGGACAGGACAGAGAGGACATCAGCTCTCCCTGCTTAGGGCTGCAGCTGGAGTGTCAATAATTTACCATCCCATGTAGTTATCGCCAGCTCCCAAGAGGAAACGTAAAAGGGAACTGAAAATACGTCCAATTGTTGCTGTCTGCACCTTCCAACTAGCCCCCGCCGTGGTGTGTGGTGCGACTTTGTCTATTCCCGCTGTGTCACAGGACGATACAGTCAGGGCTTCAAACAGTTCAAGTTCATTTTACAGGTCTGCGGGGCAGAAGTCCACAATGGGTTTCACTGGCATAAAAAATAAATAAATAAGAGGGTAGTGGGCTGCATTCTTTCTGGAAGCCCTTCTAGGAGGATCTTCCCTTTCTTTGACTTTTCCAGTTCCTGGAGGCTGAGAGTTTATGTCTCATGGCCTTTCCTCCACATTCAAAGCCAGCTGGAAGGACTGGGTCCTTCCCATATCCGACCACATTCACTTTCCTCTTTCCCTGATAAACACTACCAGATCAAAGGAGAGTCCCAAATAATAGCTCCATTTCAATATTTTAAACTTGATCAAATCTGCAACAACTCTCTTGCTATGTAACATATTCACCTGTTTGTGTGTGTGTGTGTGTGTGTGTGTGTGTGTGTATGTGGGGATCATTCTGCTGGTGACCTTGGACAAGTCACTTAGTCTTTGTGAGCCTCAATCTCTGTCTCTCTATCTGTCTCTGTCTGTCTGTCTGTCTGTCTCTGTCTCTGTCTCTCTCTCAGATAGGTCTTACAATGGTAGCCCAGGCTGGCCTCTGGCTCCCTTTCCTCCCCAGTTCTGGGATTACAGATATATGCAACCACACAATCAACTAGTTTAGCCAGTTTTGCTGTTCTTAATTCAGGACAGTGCCACCTACCTGGTGGTTATGTTTTGAGTATCTAAGAAGATAAAGCAATACACGTGTTTTGCAACCTGTTACATTCATTACGGAGAGAAGGGATTTTGGGTGTATTTGAAGAAACTCAGTTATAGAGACTTTTCTGAAAGACATGCAAGGCTGAATTGTGTCAAGGATTCTCCTTAGTTGAACCTATTTTCCCCCCTCTCTAAACTAGTTTGTGTTTGTAGGCAGCCTGGTTCCTGCTTTTCCTAAAAATCACAAGCTGGATTCTAGGGAGCCTTACGTATGCACCTACAGCCAGGGCATTTCCACAGACCCTTTGTCAGTCCCTTTACTGAGCCCAGAACAGAGCTGGAGAAGCGGGGAGCCCAAGGTCCACACAAAGGTGGGTGTAGAGAGTACAGGTCCTGCCACGGGGGAGGGGAGGCTGGTGCTACCTGAGGAAGGACGCTGGACCACAAGTCCAAGTGTTAGCTCTGTCATTTTGTAGTTGACCTTGGGCAGGTCATTCCTGGCTGTCACCTCCATCTCCCCACTGGTAACCCAGTGAGGGTGGAGAATGGACCTCACCCTTCACCACTCACCATTCCAAGGTTCTGTTTGGACAATGAAGCCAGTGGGGACTTGGTTTCAACAAGTGCCTAGTCGATTTGGGGGTCACCTTGTGGCTTGCTAATCCTTCAAAGCAGCCATTGTCTAGGATCCAAGGATCTCTGTCAAGAACTGGGCTCTAATGCATTCCCAACGAATGTCCATGGATCATTGTGTTAGACCCATCTTTGGTGATGGTTCAAATACACATTCCTGGGCCTTGTTTCCCTTTCTGGGCTGAAGCCAAGGAATCTGCATTTGAACAATGGCTGTCCATGCGATTCTGACGTGCTTCCAAATCTGTACACTGCAAATAGAAAAACTGGGCTCACTGAAATTTCATTTGAATCCTTCCACCTTGTCCCTTGGTCTCTAAGAGCCTCTGCTGGCCTAAGAACCACTAAGAGCCTCTGCCTTCTTATTCAGACCAAATCAAGCATTGACTTTGCAGCCCTGCCCAGTGCATCTCTCCAACACTCCATGTCTTTGAGTCCTATCAGGAAAGAAATATTCCTCTCGGAAAGGAGCTCTTGGAATAAGGAGTTTCCACATGGGAGAAGGCATGAAAAGGAAGGACACTCACTGGTCACACCTCCATATTTCCTTCCTGCAGGTGAGCCACCACCTGTCTCCAACATGCCTGAGGCTGCCCGTAAGTCCCTCATGCCCTCCCCATCTTTCCCTTTAAACTCTGTCATTTGTACAGCCTATTAACCTTTAACTTTATGACTACCAAAGATGAAATACTGGCAGCATTTAAGGCTGAGAATACTCCAGATCTACCTTCTTCGTTTGCAACAGGGGTGAAACGCTTTCTCTTAAATCAGTCATTTTTAATATCAGTCACAGAGACACTATCCATGGAGAATATTTTTGGCTCTGCACAGAGAGCTGATTCATAATGAATGGGACAGTACTGGATCCCCCCTCCACATCACCTTCCAGAGAAGCAGTCCTTCTCTCGTTCCTGGGAGGAAATATGTAGGTGCTAATAAGCACTCATGGAATGCATACCATGGGTATATGTCTAGTGCCCAATCTCCAGTCCTTCTAAAGTCCTTGCTGAAACACACACATTTTAACTCCATCTTCAGAGGAGGAAGCTGAGGGTCCTAGAGGTTAAGCAGCTAGCTAGAGTGACTCGGCAGCTACTGACGGGTGGGGCTCACACTGAATGGAAGCTGAGTGGGTTGGGGTGGGGTCTACTGTTGCACTTCTGACACCTTAGCATCCGGCACTTAAGGCTCAACATAACTTTTTGTTGAGTGCATGCATTCATGAATGAATGAACAAAGGAATAGCTGAATGAACCAGAGGCCCGGGCTGATGGATTCTCCACTGCTATTGAATGGCAGTACCACATGGCCAACAAACTCAAGGCTGATCTGCTGTGGGGCTGCTCGGGGTCACCTGATCCAGGATGGCCACACAGTCATTGTGAATCTGGAGTTGCTTCATTGCTGCTTCTGGAGCCTGTTCTCTATGAAGCCACCTGGTAGCCAGGATTTTTCATGAAGCTTTGCTCTCACAGGACACAAATCTCTGTGCTGAATCTGGGCCAAGGCTCCCTCTTGGAGCTAAGCAAACAGTCTTCTCACCATCCTGGAACTAAGCTTGTGGAAAATCAGGTCAGAATATCTATCCTTGCATATTCTCTCTCCCTCCCTCCCTCCCTCTGCCTCTGTCTCTGTCTCTGCCTCTGTCTCTGTCTCTGTCTCTATCTCTGTCTCTGTCTCTGCCTCTGTCTCTGCCTCTGTCTCTGTCTCTCTGTCTCTCTCTCTCTCTCTCTCTCTCTCTCTCTCTCGTCGGTCGTGAGGCTTGAGCTCTTCAGCTCAAGGCTAGCACTCTACCATTTGAGCCACAATGCCACTTTTGGTTTCCTGTTGTTTCATTGGAGATATGAGTCTCACAGACTTTCCTTCCCTGGGCTGGCTTTGAACCGTGATCCTCAGATCTCAGACTCATGTATAGCTAGGATTACAGGCATAAGCCACCAGTACCCGGCTCTCCCTGCATTCTCTAGCTGGTGACAGAACTCTGTTTTAGCTGTCCCTACTTTCTGGCTCCAGCACTGTCCCTCACAAGGTGCGAGCAGCAGGAAGCAGGGGGCTAGCTGGGCAGAGCACAGAGCAAGCTAGGGACAGATGGAGAGGCGCAGATCTAAGTCAGGCATTAGGCCCCACTGGGCTGTCCATAACTTTTTAACATTTATGTAAAAGTTTCTCCGCTTGTTCTGGTGCCATTTTATGGTTAGTCCAAGGCTAGTCTGAAAGATAATATATTGTGACTGTTATATTATTTATTTTCAAGCCAACTTATTGATTATTGCGTGCTGAAAATGACAAATGGTGTCTGCGCAAGGCACGGTCAGCAGGTTCTATTAAAGAAATGATAGTATTGCTCATGGATTGTTAAAAGGTTCAGTTTAGGTTCTTTATAGGTTTATATCCATCACTATTTAATGACCAAATGATGAAAAATATGAGCTGTGGGGACAATTTTTTTTCTGTGGGAGTTTTATGTCTAAGCAGTTAGCAAAATAAGACACTCCATTTTGGTGGGAGAGTGGGGTGGTAGCAGAGGGAACCCTGAGATTTTATTTCCTCTGATTTAATAACTTGTAATAATTAATGATGCAGATATTTAATCAAGCAAGAAGGTGCTGAGAAAGCAGAATGCTGCCAGGCCAGGAGATAAGCCATAAGAATCCAGTATCCAGGGCTCTTCCTGGGGAGGTTCCTACAATCGGCTGGTCTCCACAGCTGATTACAGCTATCAGCTGTATTCTATGACTTGGGAGTAAGGAGCTCCGCGGCTCATGCCAGGTCAGGAGCAAAGCCCAGGCCTCAGCAGTACTGATCTTCCTTGTTGACTACAAAGAGCTTCATCAAAGCTGCCTGGCCCGGTTGGAAGTTGAAGAGTCCTTAAGGGTCGAGAAAAGAGACAGCAGAGCAGGCACTGGTGGCTCAAGAGGCTACTCAGGAGGCTGAGATCTGAGGATCCCAGTTCAAAGCCAGCCAAGGCAAGAAAGTCTGTGAGACTCTTATCTCCACGTAAGCACCAAAAAGCTGGAAGCAGAGATGCTGTAGAGTGCAGCCTGGAATGAAAAGGCCCTCAGTTCAAGCCCCAGTATGGGTACAGAAAGAAAAGAAGAAAAGGTAACGAGCTTTGCCCATAGATGATGGTCCAGAGATGGAAAAGTCAGCAAGGGAGGGAGCTGTTATTTTGGTCTCTCCCAGGTGTAGGTGCCTAGCACTCAGTCATAGAATTCAATACACAGAACCACAGGCTATTCTCTTGGAGACAGCCAACAGTGTATGTTGTTGTCTTATATCAATAGCTGAGTCAAGACTCTGCAGTGGGAGAGCACTGAAGCAGGTCAGGCTGGAACTCCTGGTGCTTTCTCTCTCTTGGGGGTTCCAACGGAGCAATATTCTGGAAGCTTGGGCCAGCAAGGAGGACTGTTGGATCCTCCTCAGGAATCCTATCTCTCCAGAAAGGCATCTGGCTGCTAGGCCATCTGTTTACTCCGAGAAGCAGGCTCTCTTCCGAGGTTCTCTTGGGAGGTACCACAAGGCCTTCTTTCCTCCAGGATCCTCAGCCTGTTCTCAAAGAACAGGTGCTTCCTGGAAGTGGGATGTAAAGCCAGTGTTGTAGAAGGTGGTAATAAGATTTGAAGATGTTTACCTCATCTGGCAGAAGCTGACAATCATCACCACCAGTTGGTGTTTCTTATCCTGAGTCCTAGCAAAACTATACTTACCAGCCTTCCTTGCTATTACTTGAGCATGCTACTCCTTGATATCTGTAAACTACAGGCTTGGTTCCTAAAGTTTACCTGCATTCTATTCATAGTCTCTCTCTTTCCATTGACTTGATATTCATGCCCTATATGACCTGAAAACCACACATTGGAGTTGCTAGAATCTGCCCTCTGAGCCCAATGATGATAGAGAAACAACATGGTGACATTCTTCCCTTTAGCTCTACCCCGTTGTCCACTTGAACCACTTCAAACCCTTCTCACAATTGTGAAATCAACTTGTTTGCAGGACCCTGACTCATTTCTGGAGTCTCTTAGTCTATTTCAACTAACAACTGGTTCAGGACTGTAATAAAATTCTGAATTCACTGCAATCCTTCCAGAGATTCAACTGAAACTTTCTTAAGAGAAAAGAAGTTTTTTTTTGCTTTGGTAACAGGTAGGATGCAGATATAGTGCCTTCAGGTATAAGGTATATCTAGATCCTTCCTCATCTAGATTCTTGCTCTGGGATCTGTTTTACTTTCTAGGTTAGCAAGAGCCAATCCTCATTTACCCTTATATTTTTCTAAAAAGTTTCTGACCCATGATTGGCCCAGCTTGGGTCATGTGATCACTGCTGACCAAATCACAGTGGTCAAATAGTTGCCACCCTCTGATTGGCCAGGTCCTAACCTCTGGCTGAGATGGTGGTGGGGTATAGAGTGGGTATGAGCAATCAACATGACTGGCTCCTGCACTATAATCTTCCCTTGATAATAGGTTCTTTCTCACCTTTCAGACTTGCATTGAGGCAGAAAGTCTTAATAAGAGAAGTCATTTGATTTTCCTCAGGCAGTGAAGTATCCTATGAAAAAAAAGGCTTGCCTGGATAATCTGTACACTGTCCTCAATCTCTCTGATCTTCAGATTCTGCAATCATTTGTTCTGTGGGGATAATCACACCACCCTGTGTCAGAAGACATACGTAGGAGGGTGGAGCATGCTGGAAAGAAATGCAAGGGAGAAAGATTGCTATTTCCACACATCCTCCTCCCCCATGAGATCTATCTCCAGGGGCTGCATCGCCAAGTACCCATCTCTGAGGAAGTTTGCCATCCTCCCTCTCTCATGCCATTGCTCCAAAGAGACACAGGAGAAATCACCCAGGAAGGCTTACTGAGTCCCAGGGGGTTGTTACTGTATCAGGACATGAGAACCCCTTGGAAGGGCAGGGGAGGGCCCAGCAACTATTTCAAGCTTCATACCCAAGGCTCTGGTAACAATTAATCATGTCAAGCCGGGCGCTGGTGGCTCATGCCTGTAATCCTAGCTACTCAGGAGGCTGAGATCTGAGGATCTCGGTTCAAAGCCAGCCCGGGCAGGAGAGACCGTGAGACTCCTATCTCCAATAAACCACCAGAAAACTGGAAGTGGTGCTGTAGCTCAAGTGGTAGAGTGCTCAACTTGAGCTGAAGAGCTGAAGGACAGCGCCCAGGCCCAGAGTTCAAGCCCCACGACCGACAAAAAAAAAAAACAACAAAAAAAACCAAACAATTAATCATGTCATTTTCTCCTTAAATTAAAATGCTTTTCTGTAAGGACAACATGACCATATAGAAATGGTCTAGACTTTGGAGGGGGTCCCAAAAGTAGAGTCTTGGCACTACTGTGCTCGCTGACCAGTTGTTCAAGCTCTCAGTGCCTTTGGGTACAATAACCCCTCAGGGCAGTTGAAAGCATTAAATGAATCTTGAGTGTGAAAATACTTATCACATTGCCTGGCATGTAGGGGGTACCCCATAAACCTCAGCTTCCTTCTGCCAAAAGTGTGAATAAGTGAAACTAGAGCAGGCAGTGCTTGTTTCTAGTTGGATTACACTTGCTCCAAGA
>NW_012267274.1:6808365-6907738 GCF_000151885.1 Dipodomys ordii
TATATAAATACTTTTGCCGCTGTATTGTATTTTATTTTTATCCTTTGCATTTTATTGGTACCAAACTACTCGTGCATTTCCAGGGCTCCCATGCGAATATTCCTATTTATTCCATGATTATTTATTGAAAGCTATCTCATGCTCGGTTACTTTGCCACTTTCTTTGGCTTTAAACATTAAAGAGAAGCAGTATATTTTCAAATAATTTAAACAATACTTGATGAGTGAATTCTCCCTTTTGCCCTGCCAGGATTTTGTTCCTTCTGGTCAAAATTGGAACACGGCTATCTTTGCAATTGGAACACTGCTGTCAGATTGCATGCAGATTAAGAAATGCTCCCATCTCCCGGTGGGCTGATCTGAACAAAACAGGCTTTGCCTTTAATTCAAAGAAAGTTTTTTGGTCTTGGAGGAAAAAGAATAGAGCTGAGAGGATGGACCAGCATTGTCCAATAAAGCTTGTGGAGGTCATGGAAATACTTTACCGTACAACATGGTGTTCCTAGCCATACATAAGTTGATTTAATTTTAATTAAAAGTGTCCATATGTGACTAGTGCCCACAGTCTTGACAGATGACCTAGATGGTTGTGCTGATTGGTTTGTTTGGCAAGGGAATGAAATGGTGGGATGTAGCCAAAGCCGTGGTGGCTCTGGGAGGGCTGAGGTTTGAAGTGAGAAAGCTGGGACCATTTCCAGCCCTACTCTGTGTTGTTTAGTGACCACAAGGTCATGGGACCTCCCACAGCACGAATTTCCTCATTAGTAGAATAATCACAAGGGGTTGGAGGCATGGTTCAATTGATAGAGCACTAACCAATGAGCAAGAGCATCAGGTAGTGAGTTTGAGTCCTGGTATCTGACCTAAAAAATAAAAAGTAGCCAGGCGCTGGTGGCTCATGCCTATAATCCTAGCTACTTGGGAGGCTGAGATCTGAGGATGGAGGTTCAAAGCCAGCCCAGGCAGCAAAGTCCATAAGACTCTTATCTCCAACAAACCACCAGAAAAACAGGAAGTGGCGCTGTGGACAGCTGAAGGACAGAGCCCAGGCCCAGAGTTCAAGGCCCACAACAGACCAAAAAAAAAAAAAAAGAAAGAAAAAAGAAAAAGTAAAATAACCACCATAATTACCAACTTTATAAAATTAATGTGAGGATATGGGGATAGAATGTGTTTACTATTTATCCTGTGTGTACACAGTATAGACACAGTGTTTTGGAGCAGAGCTTGTAAAGTATCTTGAACACTTAGTGTTTGCTGTATAATTTACAAGGATGATCTCATCTGATCTATCTGGTAGCTCCACTGTGCCCACACTACCATAGTTAGCATTTGTGGTTCCCATTTTAGAGACAAAGACACTGAGACTCAGAAGCAAGCTCTTTATTTTTTTTTTGTTCCCCCTCTCCCCTGCCAAAGTTTTAAAGTTCGTGAAAACAGGGGTTATACTGTGGGGGAGGGACATATAAAGCAACAAAAAAGATCACCTTATAATTATGTGAGAAACAATAAGAAGCAAGCTCTTTAGATGTGAGCAATGATTGATTGCAACGATCATGTTCAATTGCAATGGTCATTTCCAGTTGCCATCATGCCTTTGGTCTTGGAGTAGGAACCCTGTTTTCCTATGGGGACTTTCAGGAAGCAAGCGCCCACACACTGGTGACACACCCAGAAGCCTTCCTGACCCCGCCTTTCTGTCTCAGCTCTCCTGTTGGGGCTTGAACTCTGGGCTTGGGTGCTATCCCTCAGCTCTTCAGCTCAAGGCAAGTGCTCTACCGCTTGAACCACAATGCCACTTCTGGTTTTCTAGTGGTTTATTGGAGATAAGAGTCCCACGGACTTTCCTGCCCAGGCTGGCTTTGAACCATGATCCTCAGATCTCAGCCTCCTGAGTAACTAGGATTACACGTGTGACCCACCAGGGCCTGGCTCCCAGGTTTCTTTGATCTAGTCATCCTGTGATAGCCTGTAAGGTGACTGGCTCCCCCAGAGAATCTCACTGGACTTTAGTATAGGCCCCCTTGTTGTCTCTAGAGGTGCAGGGCCCACTCAGTGGCATCTGATAGGTGTCTCATGGTAGGCCAACTCCCCAAATGACTTATTCACACCAAAGAATAAATAAGCTGTAGGCACCACAGTGGCCAGGTAGTGGGACAAGAGTAGGTTTGACCAGTGACGGCTAGGTGGTCACATCCATGAACAGCTCCAGGGGACAGGAGGTAAATACCTAGTGACAGAAAAGATGGGCATGACTTGTTTCTACAGCTCCTACCCTCCTGTACAATGGTCCTCGCCATGTGCACATTCATATTTAAACCTCTGTTATAGCTGAGGCCACAGGCTTCTGATGAGAGCCCTCAGTGACCGTGGGGGGCATTCATGGGAGGGGAAAGGGTCAAAAGGAAGGATCCTGAAAAGTGATGCATGTACATACATATACAGGAAGGCAACATGATAAAACAAGTCAGACACTACTGGAGAAAGAAGGAGGAGGAAAAGTGGTTTGGGAATATAGTGGAGGGAATGAACTTCCACTAAGTACAGTGTATGCATTTATGGAATTGTCACAATGGAACCCTCTTGTATTATTATTGTATGCAAATTAAAAATTAAAACAAAAGATGTTCCAACAAAACAACAGTTGTGCTCCCAACCTGTGTATTTCTTCAAATGGTTATTGTCAATCACTTGATCCTAGACATGTTGTGGTAAAGGCTCATTATCTGGTGTGTGTGTGTGTGTGTGTGTGCATCTGTGTGTCTGTCTGGGTCTGTGTGCTAGTACTGGGACTTGAACTCAGGGCCTCTCACTCTTGCTTAGTTGTTTTTTTTTTTTTTTACCCAAGGCTGGCACTCTACCACTCGAGCCATATCTCCACTTCTGACTATTTTTTGCTTCATTGGAGATAAAAGTTTTGGGAATTTGTCTTTCAGGGCTAGGTTCAAACTTTGATCCTAAAATCTCAGCCTCCTGAATAGTTAGGATTATAAACCTTGGCCTAGTTTATTGTCTTATTATTTAATAAAAAGATTTCACCTAACACATTCTCAGTTGATTTCAGTGAGTCGTCTAACATGTTTCAGACAGGCTTTTCTCATGTAGGTGACCCAGGCATTGGGCTTTCTGAAAAACCTATTTTATAGGTCTCTGACACTAGTACAGAGATAGTAGGACTGTGACTTTGGGGCCTTGAGTGCAGTGCTGACCCTGGACTAGTATGAGAAATATTAGATTGGTTTGGGCAAAGGGTGGACATGATGTCCTAGGTGGAGGGCTCTGTGTTTGCAGACCATCTGGACCAATTTTTTTTCCCTAAGTACTGTTTCTGGCCCTTCATAGTTTGTCAAGAACATTCACATTCATTATTATCAGTTTTGATTCTTCCGGGTCTCCCTGGAGCCGGTGTATGGTTGTGATCCCATTTACAGAAAGGGGGGAATCACTCACAGGAGGCCCTACTCATGGCTCAGCCGCAGGGCTGGGGCTCAGACGTACTTTAGGGAGACATCACAGGTGAGTTCTGCTGCCCTTTCTTGGGAGGATAGCAAAAAGAGAGGATTGGGGCCTAGCAAGGGGGCTGCAGATGCAGTCCACAGCAGCTGGGTTTTGTTGCTTTTGTGCAAGGTCTGTATGTTCTCGGGCAGTTCTGCTTGTGCTGAATTTAATTATTTGTAACGAAGCATGTTCACAGCCCCTAGTAAAAGTTCGTGTAATTAGAATGCGTAATGATGTAAGAACCCAAAAGCTCCTCCAGGGAGTCCCCTCCTCCCAGGAAAGGTGGAACTTCCGGAATGAAGCAGCAGCTGCATCCTTGCCAAACACCCCTATAATAATTAGGTTGCATTAACGACGCAATGCCCGTAAAATTGGATTGTTTAAAAATAATGAAACTTTGAACAGCAAAAAAGGAATCTTAACAATTAAAGATTTTCAGAGGATGATTAGGAGAAGATCTCCTTCCACTTCAAACGGATTAAAATGTCACCCAAGGAACTAAAGGCTGGGAAGAAACGAAAGGGATGTCTTTGTCTCCTTTGGCTGGGTGGACTACGCTGAGTCCTGGTGGACTGGTCAGCTGTAGGCCAGGTCCGAGAAGCTCACGGGCTCCAGGGCATTGCCAGGCGTGGCAGCAGGGCTATGGGATGAATTTGGGTCCCACAATGGAAACAGCCCACTGTTTTGTCCTTCTGGCTTTGATTCGAACACTGAGATGAATCAATGAAACCCACACAAGACCCCCAGCCCACTCCCACTGCCATCCCTTGGGACCTTTCTTAGAACCGTCACTGAGGAGTCTCCCTGTCCCCAGGTTTAGGCCCAGGATTAGAGAGAGGATACTTTGTACCCTTCCCCAAGAGGATTCATGAACATTCCTGGATCTTTTCTAGAAAGCCCTGGTAACCACCAGATGCTAGTGGCTCATGCCTGTAATCCTCACTAATCAGGAGACTGGGATCTAAGGATTGTGGTGGGAAGCCAGCAAGGGTAAAAAAAAGTCTGAGATACATTTATTTACAATTAACCAGCCATTACTTGTGGCTCACATAGTGCCATCCTTGAGCCAAAAACAACAACAGCAACAAAACTGTGAGGCAAAGCTCAAAGCTCCGAGTTCAAGCTCCAGTACCAACACATGAAGAAAAAATTGTCTTGGAAACTTAACCAGTGAATGTCAAGTCACATCGTGGCTACTGGACCCACTGCTGATTGTGGAGATTTTCTGCTATCTGTGGAAGACTGCGGTGGGTCTTGAGTGTCTGTCATTCATTAACTCATTCATCATTTGCTATTTCCTGAGCGTGTTCTCTGGGGCAGGCCTGAGTATGCAGCCTCAGTTATCCAGGCATTTCCAATGAGCAAGGATACAAGAGGTGACACACAAAAGTCCAATGAAGAGCACCAACCAGATGAGTGACAAAAGGTGGGTCAGGACAGCAGTGGTGGCAGTAAGCCAGGGACCTCAAGAGAGGGGGCCCAGCTGGCACAGGTGTGTGTCTCAGCCTGGTGGCAACTCTGTTTTCTGGCTAACGTTGCTCCCTGGCTGTTTCAGGGTGAGTGGCCGTGATGGAGTACTCTGTTCTTCTAAGTCAGTACTCCTGGGGGAAGTGTGTAAGCACTCTTCTCTACAAAGGCAGTAGGACTACCAGGAGACCCCTGCCCTTCACCAGCCTCTCTATTCCTGCCAGGTCTACTGAATGGGCCACCCGGTCCCAGTTTCTCCACTCTCTCTCTTTTCTTGTCCATGCTGTGCTGTCAATGCTGGGCTCCATTGTGGATGAGGCCAGGAGCGGTGTCATCTGGTTACTTTTGCTGGAGTAAAGCTCCCAGGTACACAGGAGCTTCCCCCCAGGAGGTTGCAGGCATTGGAGGAGGCCCAAGCTTTTGAAGGAAAAGACACTTCAGCTATATCTCAGTTATCAGGGCTTTTTCAGGCCAGTGTTCCTGGGGCTTCCATGTTTGTCATCCAATTGGGTACAACAGATGAGAGAGGGGTATATGAGAGCGGGGTGATTTGGGCTCCTCCACCCCCCTTGGATAACAAGACTGATTGAAAGACATGACATTCTGCTACCTGTAGGGCAGCTGCTGTGGTTCCCAGGCCAGGCTAAAAGCAGTGGACACCCTCTGACATTAACGCATCGACTGTATTTACAGGGTCCTTTCTGAGCTTTGGGAATGAGCTGCAGTGTGAGCATGGTAGAATTGTTTCTCATTCCCATTATGTAGTGAGCGAGAGAGTAAGGGAGCGAATGAGAGAGAGACACAGTTGCTATTTTAGATGTGAAATGTTCTCTCAGAGCTCATGCATTAAAGGCTTGGTCTCTAGGTTGGTGCTATTAGGGGGTGGTAGAAACTTTAAAAGGCAGGTCCTAGAAGAGGACATTGGCCCTTGAAGGGACAGTGGGACCTCGGCCCCTCCTCTTCTTCTTCTTCTGTTGTTGTTTTAATCTTAGGCTATGAGGTGAATGAGCTTCCTCCTCCCCATAGGCTTCTACTATAAATGCCACTTCACCACAAACTCAAAAGCCATGCATTGCCCACCATAGGGCTGGTCCCAACATTATGAGCCAAAATAGACCTTTCTTTTCAAGTTGATCCCCACAAGTATTGTGTTAATTATCTCTCTGAAGACCTTGTTTGCAAATGCTGTCTCATTTTTGAGGTGCCAGGGGATGAAGGTTTCAACATATTAATGCCGAGTGGGATATGCTCAGCCTGATGACCCCCCAGAATGCCTTTTCCTGTCCCCGTGACATTTCCCACCCCTCCTTCAAGGCTTCGTTCCACTGGGACACCTTCTCTGTGAAGCCTGTCCGTGTTGAATTCCTCCTCCCTGCCCCCACCCCAGTAGAGGTTCTTCATGGCAGAGTAACATCATAGTGACGTCTCACCATGCAATTTTACAGTCACACACCAGCCCCGTGTTCCTTCCCGGCTGAGGCCTGGCATGGAGGTCATGATCATGAGATATCTGTCAATTGGACTAAATAGCAGGATCCCCTTCTTTAGGTCTTTCTTTTTCTTAGAGCTCCTGGT
This sequence comes from Dipodomys ordii, assembly GCF_000151885.1. Taxonomy (NCBI): domain Eukaryota; kingdom Metazoa; phylum Chordata; class Mammalia; order Rodentia; family Heteromyidae; genus Dipodomys; species Dipodomys ordii. The sequence goes on from NW_012267274.1 coordinate 6,814,906, forward strand.
CTGTGTTGAACTCCGAGGCCCTCCAGGTTGAATCTGGGTCTTGGGAGACTTAACAGAGGGGAATCTACCAGCTTGCCCATTCCTTGATTCCTTACTGGACCACTGTAGTTTGTTGTTGATGTGGCCTGAGAATTATTTACCAGGGATACTAGTAGGCCCATTATCCTTTCTCAAAGAGGAAACACAGTAATATTTATTCCCATAGCTGGAATAAAGCAATATCTTCCCTCAAATCCTAGTACCCCAATGATGCAGAAGGAACTGCAGGGCCTGACTGCCCTGTAGGGCCAATAATGCCTCTGATTACCACTGGAGCAAGTTAACTTTTGTGCTGGCAGACATTACTAGTGACTAAGATGCTAGAGGAGTCCTATATCTGTACTGTCCTTGGAATCCCTACCCAGCCTTCTTCTGTTTTTCTTCTCTACAGTTAGTGCACAGTGACAGGCTCTGTTCCCCCGAGTGACCTTAGGCCACCCGGCCTCTCTGTGCCCCACAGGTCTTTACATGCAGGCCATCACACTTGCCATGGCAAGTTTGCTAGGTGCTGCAGGGCTTCTTGTGAGACCACAAGATCTGACTCATGCAAAAGAGAAAGAGAAAGCCATTCCTTAATACACTACTAAGGATCATCTGCTGGGTGCTAGTGGCTCACACCTATAATTCTAGCTACTCAAGAGGCCGACATTTGAGGATCGAAGCCAGCCTGAGCAGAAAAATATATGAGATTCTTACTTTTAATAGACCAACAGAAGCTGGACATGGAGCTGGGGCTCAAGTGGCAGAGCATCAGCCTTGAGTGAAACAGCTAAGCAAGTGTGACCCTGAGTTCAAGCCCCAATTCAGGCACACACACAAGCACGCACACACGGACATCTGTATGAGAGAATTCTGTCTTCTAGGCTATAATGGGAACAAACTGCAGGAAGACACACTTGTGATCTGTGACAATCCTCTCTGCCCCCTCTACTTTGTTCAAGGAGTCCAGGACTGGCTCATCCAGCCAGGCACAGCTGACGCTCACCCACAGGCCTCAGTCAGGCTCCTGGGTAAAGCCATCGGCATGCAAGTGTGAGGATAGACAAGACATTTAAATTTTACCAGCTCTCAGTTATGGGCTTGACATAGAGAAATGGCTGCAATTCTTTTTATCAGCAGAGAGAATAGGCATTAAATGACAAAATATTATCCAGAGCTTAGATTCAGGAAACGTATAAGTTTGGAAGCATTTCATGAGATCTAAACTTGGAGCAGTCTGGTGGCACAGTGGGCCAAGCCTCTCGTCTCCAGGCCGGATCTTGAGCTCCTTGTCTACCTTTATATTTATTGTTTGGCCCAATCACTTTATTCATCCGTCTGTTCATCTGTGTCAACCCATTTTTTTAAAAAAAATTAATTCTTATTTATAGACTGACCTTAATAAACTCTCTTCAAGTACTGCTGGTTTGTCACTGTCACAGATGAAAACATTATTAATGATGGCTGGCTGATGGGGTGAGCACTGCCCTTTAAACTCTCCTGCAGCTGCCGGACTGCAGAGCCCGGGCTGGGAGACGGGCAGTCGAAGGGGTCGAGGTCAGCTGAGGGGCCCATTATTAATGCGCTTTCCCATCCCTGTAGCCTGCTACACCCGCAGGTGGAACCTTCTGCTCCTGCACTCGGAAGACCTCCCCATCTCCCCAAAGCACTGGAAAAATCCAGAGTCCAGAGCAGCAACCCTGGACTTTTTATTTAAAAGAAAGAGAAATAAAGAATGGTGGTGGCTAGAGAAGGAGAGTATGTCTGACCTTGTGCATGGGTGGGGAGTGACGGGGAAGTAGGACCAGGTGGGAAAAGGAGGATTCCCCTCCAAGAGCTGTTCTGGCCTGGAAACAGGGAATGGGGCTCAGTGGAGGGCTTGCCCAGCACTGGCACGACAAACAAAGCAAAAAGCACTCTCAGAGAAAGACTGGAAATTTACATGGATCACTAGTGGCTCACGCCTGTAATCTGTAATCCTAACTACTCAGGAGGCTGAGATCTGAGGATCATGATTCAAAGCCAGCCCAAGCAGGAAAGTCTGTGAGACTTCTCCAATTAACCACCAAAAAGCTAAAAGCGCTGGTGGCTCATGCCTGTAATCCTAGCTACTCAGGAGGCCAGGAAAGTCCATGAGACTCTTATCTCCAATAACCCACTCAAAAACCAGAAGTGAAGCTGTGGCTCAAGTGGTAAAGTGCTTGCCTTGAGCTAAAGAGCTCAGGGATAGCACCCAAGCCTAGAGTTCAAGCCCCACGACTGGCAAAAAAAAACCCACTAAAAGTGGGGCTGTGGCTCAAGTGATAGAGCACCAACCATGGATGAAAAAGCTAAGGGACAGACAACACCCACCCTGGTTCTCAATTTAAGTCCCAGCACCAGCACACACACACACACACACACACACACACACACACACACATGGGGGTGAGGGGAGAAAGAAATAGAAACATTGGAAACCTGGATCAGGTATAGCAAACACAGTATCCAAGGTCCACAAAAAATGTGATTTTTATTGCTTTTAAAAATTAGCAAAAAAAATGGGGCTGGGAAGGTGGCTCAGTGGTAGAGCACTTGCTTTATATGCCTGAGGCCCTGGGTTTGATTCCTCAGCACCAAATAAGCAAAAACAAAAAAGCCAGAAGTGGCGCTGTGGCTCAAGTGGTAGAGTGCTAGCCTTGAGCCGAAGAGCTGAGGGACAGCGTCCAGGCCCAGAGTTCAGACCCCATGACCGGAAAAAAAATTAGCAAAAATGAACATAATAATAAGGACTACCTAATAATGAATGCAGCCTAGATTGTATAGTCACAAAATGCTGTTACAAACATAATTTCAATTGTGTGTGTGTGTTGTGGGGGAGACCCACACATCCAAAGCACACAAGACGGATGAATGTCCAGACAGAGTATCTAGTCCAAGTGGTTTTAAAATAACATTCATCCTCTTCTTGGATGGCTTATCCACAGTGTCATTAAAAACATGTCCTGGCTTTGTGGCTTTTTCTTGATGCCAGATGCTGTAAACATTACAAAGGGTTGGGCTAGGCAGGGTAGAATAATATTGTATCAAATTGTAAATCAAGGCTGTTTCCATTAGCCTCAAGATTAGATATCTCTACATTAAATCTTGGGCACATGCTTAACAGATAATAGTTGCTAGCCTGATTGGGAAGCAGATTAGAAATTGTGTCTGTTGGTAGAGGACCAACCCATTTGAAATGGACATTCCTGCCCCCTTCCCACCGAGACTTGAAATAAGCATTCCAATTATTTGGCTAGTTTTCCCCAATACTTCTCATTTTCACCTCCCACGTTTGGGTATTAAAGACCTAGCAGAGGGAGGTGGCAGCCGTGGTTTTCCCAAGCACGTGGCCAACTTGAATGTTGGAGTCTTCCCTCACTATCCAACCCAGAAGTGGCCACGTAAATCATGCTACGTCCCCATTAACGTCTCATGTTGTTGCAGGGTGGTAATTTTGACAGCAAAATAAGCCACCAAACTGCATATGCTATTGGGTGACATGTAATTTTAACTTCATTCAGGAGCGAGACTTTTGAGACATTGCTACCTGCCAGAGCCAGCAATAAAGCAAGGATGTACAGGAATGTGTCAAATAGAGAGCCTTCCTAAATTACGCCGGGAGGCCCAGATTAATACATTTAATATATTCTGGTCATGAGTGAGGGGCTCACAGTAGAGCAACTGCTCCTTCAGCGATATCATTCATGAGAATGAACTAGAGCCACACTGACAGCTTGGAAAAATGCCCCCACTTTTCAAACTGTACAAATGGTGGTTGGACACAGTAACTCAAAACTGGACACTTCATTTCAAGTTTAAAGCTAGTGGCCCAGCCACAAACTATTACTCCATCTTCTTTATTTGTGGCCCATGGTTTTGTACTCTTTAAGAATCAAATAAATACTGGTGTAATGGTTAGCAACTGCCAGTTCAACGAAAAATACTGCGAAATTCACCAATAAGTCTTTTTCCCACACACACAAATTTATGTCCCAAGAACAGAGCCCATTCCTGCCACAGGGTCTGGATAGTTTTTTTAATGTAGAGGGAGACTCACTTTAGTGATAAGAGTTTAAACCTGAACTCCTTTTTCCTTTCTTCTGGCTCATAGATCTAGCTCTGGGAGCAGAGGGAGGTAAAATCAATATATGTAAGTGGAGGTGCATTAGCTCAAACCATTCGCTGCTTGGTGAGAACCAGGCAGGACTCTTTAGCACCTCCCCACCCCACCCCCCCAGCTGGACTCAGCTCCTGGAATTGCCACCCGTGCTGGATATCTTCAAGGCTGGTTATGGCTAAGGCCCTGGTGGGCACCCACAGAGTCTGGCACTTCACAAAGTCAATATTGATGACCCTGTCATGGTATATACAAATGGCTCCTATTTTCTGACTGCTTTGTTGTTGCTTCCTTGTGTAAAAAGTACTTTATCAGTATATTAGCTCTCGTACTGTGCGATTAATTCATTTAAAATGCACAGTTTGAGGCCTGGATTGGCAGAGCCCTTACCCAGCATGTGCAAGGCTATGAGTTTGGTTCTCATTTTAATCAATCAATCAATCAGTATTTACAATCTAACGGATGTTTTAGGTATTTGCAGATAGGTGAGACAAAGCATCCTATTATTGTTACCATTATTATTATTATCATTATTATTTCCATTCCATACTCATTGGCAATCATTCCCTATCTTTCATAATTCTTCCACTTAACCTGAAGCAGTTGCTAATCTATATCTTCTGTCTCTGCAGATTTGCCCATACTGGACATTTCAGGTAAAGCGGGATAAAACAGTACATGATTCTTTGGGTTTGGCTTCTTTGACTTAACCTAATGCCATCCATGTTGCAACAGGAATCCATACTTCATTCCTTTGGATGGCAAAATAATAGATCACTGAATGGATATACCACATCATATCCATGGACCAGAGCAGCTACTCTCTCCTAGTTGCTGCACACTCCAAATCTTCACAGTAGGCCTGCTATGCATCAAGCCAAGTACGCATTTATCCAGGGCTCCAAAGTGTGTGTTTATCCAGAGCTCCAAAGTCTTGTGATACTGAACACTGGCACTGTCAACTCATGGTTAGTTGACAACCAGGACACTGAGGCGGAACTAAAGCAAGAGACTCAGGAATTTTACTAAGACAAGGGCTCAGAATGTAGCTTTCTGTTAAAGGATTTTCTGGCTACACAGTGAGCAGGGAAATTCCAACCTATCTCCATGAGGAGGAAGGGAGCCGGGATCCTTCAGAAATGTCCCTATCTCTAAGAGATGGAGTATTCCCTGGCAGTGCTCACACAGGGCAGGCAAGCTGGGAAAGGCCCAGAGTGGGGTTCAACAAGTCTCCTCTCAACATCTACCCTTGGGTGAGGAGGTTGACTGTGTCTAATCATTGCACTAAGGATAGAAATCCTATCATCAGCCCAGGTAAGACCAGGAGAAGCAGTTCCAACAAAGATGGCACACCAGGGGCTGGGAAGGTGGCTCAGTGGTAGAGCGCTTGCCTTGCATGCCTGAGATCCTGGGTTCGATTCCTCAGCACCATATAAGTAAAAAGAAAAAAGCCGGAAGTGGCGCTGTGGCTCAAGTGGTACAACGCTAGTCTTGAGCTGAAGAGCTGAGGGACAGCGCCCAGGCCCAGAGTTCAGGCCCCACGACCACTCCCCCCCCAAAAAAAGATGGCACACCAGAGCTGTGGGCACTGTGGCTACTGCCATGGAGGGTTGCCAATGCTAGGCAGAGGCTGTAGGTGCTGGTCTGATGTCTGTCCTTCACTCCTTCCCCATTGGGAGAACTCAATTGTCCCTAGGCATCAGTGTGTCCCACCAAAAGGTTACTTTTCCTAACGTATTTTTCTCTTCTCTACTCTTCTCCTCCTCTCTTCTCTCCCCTCATCCTCCCTTCTTTTGCTCCCTCTTTTCTTTCTGTAGGGGGCTTACACTTAGTGTCTCATACCACACCCGCTCATAGATATTCATTCATACATACTTTCTTGCTCATGGCTGGTGCCCTACTACTTGAGTCACATCTCCAACTTGGCATTTTGCTAATTGGAGATGGAGTCTTGTAGACTTTTCTGCCCAGGCTGGCTTTAAACTGGGATCCTCTAGACCCTAGCTTACTGAGTAAGATTACAGGCAAGAATCACTAGTCTCCCTTTTCTTCAAGGTGTGGCCAGGGAGAAGAAAGAAAATGTTGGTAGGCCAGGATTATGGGTAATATCTTCTTTGGAAATTAAAAAGCAAAACTGCACTTTTCCATCTCTTTTCTGTGAATTACTTGTGTCATCTGCTGCTGGACTACAACAGTTGTGTCATGTCATACATTCTCTTTTGTTGGTTTCTTTTGTTCATTATGTTCATGAGATTCATTGAAACTGACATGCAGAAAGTTAGCCTACAGAGCATCCCATCCACCTGTTGATGACATGGACTTGTTTCTAATTTGATGTTATTAATGTTAAAAAAAAACTTGTCCTTCCCTCCCTCCCTCCCTCCCCTTTCTTCCTTCCTTCCTTCCTTCCTTCCTTCCTTCCTTCCCCTTTTGTCCTTCCCTCCCTCCTTCTCTCCTTCTTGGTCTGGCCTTGAACTCAAGATCTTTCTGCCTCAGGATCCTGGGTGCTAAACTTTCAGGCATGTACTGTAGTACCACTCCCAGATCTAAGGACACCCTTACATGTCTTAGCATAAACATAGGCACTCATCTCTGCCGGATATATCCTCAGAGTGAAATTGCTGAGGGCTTATGGCCTGTTCATCTTTCACAGATCTCAGTAACATATTTTCTAAGGCATTCAAGTCAATTTACAATCTTATAAGCAGTCACTATTGTAACACATCTGTGGACACTTAGTATGGTCAATCTTAGATTTCGTTCTTCATCCAACCACAAAGATACCTTACTATAGTTTATTTCCTCAATGACTAATCTGAACACTTAGTAAAGATTTAAAAGATTTTTAAACTAAAAAAAGCAAAACTGAGAATTTTTATTAAAAAGAATTCAAGCGTAAAGAAAGATGAAGAGGCTAAAGCAATGGGTATGCAAATATGCCCATCACAGGGATTTAATAGTTGTTAACATTTTGCCATATCTGTTTATCCCGAGTAATTCAAAATTACTTACAGATGTCGTGGTATGCTACCGCTGTATAATTTATTATGCACCTCTGGAAGAGAACATTTTTATATACCCACAACATCTATCAACCTAACAAAATAAATTATTCCTTTCATCTAGTTAATTTTTGAGCAGTATCTCAGGTTGGTCTCAAACTTGAATTTTTCCTGTGTCTATCTCAAGTGTTGTGATTATAGGCATGCAATAGAACCACACTTGACTAAACAGGATTCCTTTCTCTTATCAAGATTTAGCCCAGATTTAATGCCTGGGGCGCGGGGGGGGGGGGAGAAATGGCTTCAAGACAGACTGACTTGGGTTCATTAAGGTGTTCTTTTGCCTCTTCTCCCTTTATTCTTCAGTTTTTTTTAAACCACAAACATGAAAGCTGGACCTTCAATGACTCTCTTGTGCCTCTGAGACCACCTTGATTATTAAAAGCCAGCATGGTGGAGCTGGTGTGGAGGGACATGATTAAAATTTCAGTTACTGAGGAAGCAAAGGGCAGGATGATTATGATTTGGAGGCCAGTCTAGACAAAATTAATGAGACTCTACCTCAAAAATAAACTACATACAAAAGGATGAGAAGCCTGGCTCAAGTGATAGAACACTTACTTGCCATGCACCTTGGATTTAATCCCTACTACCATGAAAAAAAAAGCAAACCAGAAATTATACTGGGCAAATTATAAATAAAATCTTGTAACTGAGGCCCTGGTGTGGTGGTCAAAACTCTTTGGTATAGACCACCATCCTGCCTGGCCTGTAACTCCCAGACAGCTCAATTTGAGCTCTACACTAAATCCATCCACTTACAGGACAGAGACCTAAGCTTCTGAAGCCAGATCTTAGGAGATGTTCATGCTGGGCTATATAGTCTCTTTTCATCCTCGTCCCCTTTTCCTTCCTCCAAGTGTTCTTCCTTCCAACCCAGCCTGCAGTGGTATGTGACCTCCAGGAAACACAGGAATCAAACCCGGAGTGACTGCTCCTCCTGAGCAAAGGGGAGACACCACAGACAGAACAGAGAAAGCAACCAAGATACCAGGCATCGGGGCAGAGCCTAGAGGAGCCGTGAAGCTGGTTGTGAGAACGAGTTCATTCCCCTGACCTAGGGGAGAAGGGGAGGACTGGTTGGCCAGAGCATCCGCAAATGCAGCCATGGAGCTGGAGCTCAAAGGCCCTGTGAATGAGATCAGAGAAAACCAGGACCCAGGCTGCATCAGCCAAGGGCAATGTGCATGTGCAATGCACATTGCAATGAGCAATGTGCACACACAGAGGCCAGGCCCCCGGCTCTCCTTGCTCCTCCTGGGGTCTGCTGTTGCCCAAGTGCTCAGCAAGGTGCAGCTGGAGTGGACTAGACCTGGTGGGGCCACAATACTGTGCGCTGGCCACCCCATCCGAGCTGGCCGCCGGCCTCCTCAGGAGCATCTGGGGCATTATCCTTCATGGATTCAAAGGTTAGGTGCCGAATCCACCTTGCTGCTGGCAATGAAGAACACAGAAGATGGATGGAGCCTCCCACTCGCTCTATGTTAATCCTCTGTGGGCCCAGTGGACCAGGAAATGGCCGGCCATTTTCCCCGCCATCAACACTAAGAGATGCTGCCTCAAAGCATGTGCGTATCTTTAATGCCATCCCCTCGTTGGGGCTCCTTAGTGCAATTGCTCCAACCAATTTCCATGTCTGCAGACAGCATGAAGAATGGGGTGAGTGATGGATAAGCGGGGTTTTCTGGGGGAGGGGTGGCAGGTGGTGAGGAGTCCTTGCTTACAATTGTACTGTCCAGGCTTAGGGCACTGCCTGGGACACCTTGGGCCAGTCCCTGTACCTCTTCTCTGCTGTGAGAAACAGACCTCCGAGGTCTCTGAGCTCTGGTTGGCACAGGTGGGTAGCAGGCTGCTTGGAGGGTTGTAAAGCTCCAGGACTAGAACAGCACCATCACTATACAAGCCAGCGCCTTCGGACTCTCTGCTGAGTCTCCATGGGTACTGGGAAAGGTAGGTAGAGAACATTGTCTGTAGCTGCAGCGTTTAGATTCTGTGATTCACTGGTCACTGTCCTGGGGCTGCCCCCTCAGATGTCTTTCAGTCCCTCATGTCCAAGCCTTAAGCCAAGCGCCGTGAACCTGATCCTAGTGCTCCTTTCCTTCTAACTACCATACCAGTCATAAAGGTTTAGGTGCTTGCTTGCTTCTGAGAGTTTACTCAACCCGGGAAACACCCCTGTTCCAGGATAACACAGACATGCTGACTCCATCCCACCTGGAACTTGGAAATAAATGCTCAGAGAATATGTGTGTGTGTGTGTGTGTGTGTGTGTGTGTGTTTACTTTGTGCTTATACTGGTTAAAGACATGTAATGAAACTCTTCAACATTGAGCCTCTAATATAACAAGGAATTCATTTGGTGCACTAGTGGCTTATACCTGTAATCTTAGCTACTCATCAGGATGAGATCTGAAGATCATAGTTCAAATCCAGCCCAGGCAAGAAAGTCTGTGAGATTTCACTCAACCACCAAAAAGCCAGAAGCAGAGCTCTAACTCAAGTGGTAGAATGCCAGCCTTGAATGAAAAGCAAAGGGACAGCACCTAGATCCTGAGTTCAAGCCCCAATCCCCGCACCAAAAAAAAAAAAAAACAAAGAACGCTGGTGTCCCAAATACTCTGGTGTCCCAAAGTGTTATCTGGCATGCATACACAAGGTCTTTGTCACTCAAGAAACTTGGTCCTGGGAAAATCTGTCTTCTAACTGATCACACATGAATCTCCTTTCTTAGTAAATGTGAAAACAAGAAGATTGATATAGAATATGTCATAAAACTTAAATTTGCCTTACGACTTACAAAAACAAATTCATCTTATTTTGCAATTAAGGCTTCAGCTTCATCTGTAATCTTTGAGTGAGCAACGAATGAATGAATTGTTACATGTGTGTGGGGGTGGGTGTGTGTAGGCTTTTCAGCAACAAATTGCATGATGGCTCACTCTGGGCCTGTCTTTGTGGTTGATTTTCCCAGCATGGTCTTAGAGAGTGTCATTTTGTAAAATTATCCCAACTCCTCATGCATTGTCACAAGGGCATATCTTAATCCTGGCACTCAAATCACTCTCTTTTTGAGTGTCTTCTGTGTCATCCCCCACATCTACTTTTCCCCCCTTAAACTCAAGAATGGCTGGTTCCTCATTTGTCAAGGGCTTTGCATAACATTCAAATCAATCTGCAAGATCATTTTCATGATGCCATGAAATCCTGCAAGGGTGGCACAATTTGCAGCTTCATTTTGCAATCAATTTGTACCAGTTTTGCAATGTATTTCTGGAACACCTGACAATTAGTGCGACGGACAATCACTGAGAAGAGATGAGATGGGTTGAGCAGACAGACATTAGAGTTGGCAGAAGGGGGTGTCTGCATGGAAGCTACTTTCATAGAGAGGCCTTTAGTGGAAGTAGCATTATGGTGACTTGTTGTCCTGGGCAGGCAGCCTGGAGGACAAGGTAATGGATCCTAGGGTAATGAGGAGCCACAAGTGGCCTTTTATACACTCAGCTCTTTCTTCCTCCTATAAGAAACGTGCCTTTTTTTCAGTGTTTCTCTGCTGGTTCTGAACCATGTCTGGGAGAGGAACCCTGGTACAAGACATCAGCCTCAGGAAAGGGTCAGTAGAACTCTGATGAAAAGAGCTCTGGATCTGTGACCTCTTTAAAATGGGTTCTAGAAAGTTCTCTGAATAGTCTGGAGAGGGTTCAATCTAGGAAAGCTCAAGGAGGTGGTGATCTACATTTGGGAAATTCATTTCATTCCACACGGGTAGAATTTCAGGCTTTAAGTATTAATAGGAATAAGTATTTATACTGCATAGGTACTTAATGTTGACAGCCAGGTATTGCTGTAAACATTATTAATTCTCACTAGCCTGTTAACTTTATCCTCATTTTAAAGTTGAAGAAATAAAACCATAGAATGAGAGATACTTTTCCAGGACACACAAGGGGTAAATTGTGACCAGAAATTACAACCAGGCCATCTGACTCTGCCTAGACTACATATAGATGACAATATTTCATTGCATACCATGTTAGCTTTTCACTGCTGTGACAAATACCTGAGAGAAATGAATAAAAAGGGGGAAAGATTTATTTTGGCTCAGAGTTTTTAGCCTATGGTTATTTGGTCTTGTATTTCTGGGTCTGTGGTAAGACAAAGCATCATAGGAGAGAGGGCACAGCGGGGGTGGGGGGGGGAGCTGCTTACCTCTTTATGGTCCGGAAGTAGAGAGAAAAAGACAGAGACAGAGACAGAGACAGAGAGACAGAGATCAGAGACAAAGACAGAGTAGATAGATAGACAGCTAAAAGAGCCCTCTAGTGGCCTTCTCCAAGCAGGCCCCATCTTTTAGCACCTCTCAATTACGCTATCAAATTATGAATCTCTCAATGGATGAATTCATTGATTAGGACAGAGTCCTCATGATTCAATCTCCTCTCAACCATTGGACCCACAGCACATGATCCTTTTAGGAAGAACACTTGGCACCTCCAAACCATAACAGACACTAACTTAGGTTTTTTAAAATTTTTTTCTTTCGTGTTTGAGTATTGCTGAGGGTAACACTGAGGTGCTGCCCATACAGGATCATCTCACCTGCTCTCACAGCTGAGGTGAAGAAATGAGACCCAAAGGATCTTATTCCATACACCCAATAATTTGCCCAAGGCAGCCCTCTAAAACAAGAGTAAAGTACATTTTAAAATCTAGTCTCCTAAACCTTTAACAAGTCTGCGTTGGGCTTAATGATGAATCCATGAAAAATATTCTGATTGGAAGTCAGAAAATGATGGTCTATGAAAGCTGTTGTCACTCTGTCTCAACAGGCACAGAAGTACTTCCAGAAAGATGCCTCGTTTCTTGAGACTAATAAAATAATTGGGTTGAACATGCTCAATACAGGCCTTCCCCTACCAGTGAGCTCTTTTATAGTGACTGAAAAGTCACTTTTTTGGGGGCTCATTATCCCTCAAGATCTTGTGCTGCTCATTTGCATATGAAAGAGGAAGTTCATAAAAGCCCTTTCTTATTTTTGAACACAGGTTCAAATCAGGGGCCATTATCATCCTATAGAAAGGCCCAAATGGCATATGGATCATTCTGGAGAAGGGGGTGAATGCTTTTTAAGAGAATTGTTTTAGTTTTTGCAGGAAATTAATCAGAGGGATGGGCTTTGTGGAGCGGGGAGCAAATCTAATCTGTCCTTTGTTCGAATTTGCCTTGCTCCAATTCCTACCAATTGTAGACAACACGCTCTTTTGTTCAGGAGACACTTGTTACATGCATAATTAGAGACTGCAGTAGCTGTGTTTAAAGAAAAACTGTTTTCCAATGTAATGTGTGATCTTGATAATAGTATTTTCATCAAAGGTAGCAATTACATTCATTAAGCTGGGACTGGCGTTCAGGCAAGGAAATTAAGTGGAGCATGAATAAAAAAACTCCCCTCCCCCCTTTTTATCTCTTCTTTCTGAGTGAAATGCATCATGGTGAGCAGTAACTGGGAAATACAGAGTGAATATAAAAAAATAAAGTCCTCCTTAACCTTTCTGAATAATGACCCCACAGATATCCTAGGGACAGCAACTATAGATGCACTTTTCAAATTAAAGGGCTTTATTCTGGCTTAATTTCCTATGCAAGTTTTAAATGAGCTCAACATATGATTCGGGTCTTTAAAAGCTGCTAGGATCTTTAGGATTAACTCCTCGGTCCTTTTCACATACAAATTAATAGTTTTTGTGTCCTCCAAGAAACCCACAACAAGGCATAAATCAACCAATTTAGGAGAGAGACAGGGCTGGTTGCCTATTTTTAATTACACCTTTAACTATCCATTAGGCTTCTTTATTCTTTAATTTTGAGGATGTGGTAAATGAAGCCCAGAGATTTAGGATGAAGAAATAGTATAGGGAGAAAAGAGCCCTGTGGATCCTTGAATCTGCTGGGCTGCAGTGAGAATGTAGTCTCATTCTCTGTGTGTGTGTGTGTGTGTGTGTGTGTGTGTGTGTGTGTGTGTGTGTCCTCCAGCAGATGTTCTGGGGTTTTCCTCCTTGGCTTAAAAAAAATGTCCTTGCAATGCTTCTAAGGGCCTGATGATTTCAATTTTATTCAACAGAGCACAGTGCTAGTGAGGTAGGTATTCCTGTGGAAACTAGGTGGAAATTCGCCACCTCATCACTAATCCACCAACGCCTGCAAACCTCCCATGTGTGATCTGAAAAGCTTCCTGGGAAAATGAAAGCAGGCCACAGGCATCAATATGGGGAATCCCTCTTTTGGTGATTGGGTAGGATACAGTGCTCCAGCAAAAATCACTCTCTCTTGATTGATTGGCCCACAGATGCAGATCACAGTGGAGTGGACACAGAGCTTGACTGGCCTCCGCATTTTCCACTGGCTGCACAGTATGACATAGCAGTGGCCTTGGTGGGTGACCTGGAACCAAATGGGTCAGGATATTTCCCTCCCTAAGCGGGTGCTGTCACTTGAGAAAAAGTGGGATTTCAGAAGTTTTCCACATTGATTTCCCTAACCCACATGTTAACATTTCATTTTATGAGACATGAAATGGAAGGGGGTATCACGAGACACACCCTGGTCTCCCAGCTGGCATTTACTGAATGGCTAGTTATAGGCCTGGTACTCTGCCGGAGGCTGACACACATCTTGAACTTCCTCCTTGCAGCAACCCTTTGAGGAAAGCATTGGTGAACTCATCATGGCCAAATATTTTATATTTTAGGAAGCCAAAGCTTACCTAGGCCACGTAGCCTATTACCATGGTCTGAATGTGTGTGCCTTTCCAAATCCACATACTTTAATTCCCAACAGGGTGGGATTAAAAGATAGGCTCTGCACTTCTGAGCCACTCACAGCTCTTCAGAAGCCCAGAGACATTTGAGAAACATCGGTACAGAGAACAGAAGGAATGGGAAGGCCAAGTCATGGTGAAATTGCAACCTAAAGGAAAAGAAACTGGGAAAGAGTCAGGGAAAAGAGTTGTCACGAGAGGCTAAAGGGAAGGAGGGGCGAGAATGCTGAAAGGAATGACTCTGATCAAAATACACTGTATTCATAAACTGCGTTGCGAAGTGGCAACTCCTTTATAACTGCTTAAAGATAATAAACAAACAAACCAATGCACAGGGCTAAGGAAGAGGAAATGTATCTGAAACCAACAAAGTTGGAGCCAACAGATTAGGCCACCAGTTAACAGTAAAACGGTGAGTTTTGAGGACACTTCAGATCCATTAACAACGTGAGCAGGACACACTGGTTGCAGGGAGCAGGCTATGTGGAGGAAGGAAAACATTGTCCACGTTTTCAGACCATGGGAATTTGTTCTTTGTTTAAGGAGAGTGAAGCAGAAGCATATCACTCCCTCCTTCTCTCCCTCCCTCCCTCCCTCTTTCCTTTCCTCTTTTCCCTTCTTTCCCTCCTTTACTTTTTTTCCCTTTTCTCCCCCACCCACTCTGTATGACACCTATATACACTAACCAACTTCCTGATTTAGAAGCAACTATTTCCTAAGGGGTTAGACAACTTTTTCCTACAGGATCAGTTGATAAATATTTTAGATTTTGTGAGCAAGAGGCAAAATTAAGGAGATTATATATGTATTTATATATTACTTAACACATACCACCATTCTTAGCGTACAGTCCGTAACAAAAATAGGCAGAGAGTTCATCCACTCAATTTATTCTCTGGGTCTGAGTCCTCTGACTGCAATAGAAGTTTGGAAATTTCTTATTCTCCTTGTAACAAAACTTTCAATTCCAGGGCGTGTTGACATTTGAATACTTCAGGCCAAATTACATAAAATCATGTCAAAGCACAATGAAAGACAAGACCTAAAACCCAAGGCCAGTGCAGACGGCCTAGTTTGTGCTGTAAGTGTAAGAAGGCCTGGGAAAGCCCTTCAGCGAAGGAGGACCATGTGGTTTTGATCAGAACAAGCAGTGACACTTGGATAGGGCCACCATTTGCCCACCAACATCAACTCCTCTGGGGGCCGGGCTCCAGCCCTTGCCTACCCTCCTATGGGACTAGATGGAGGTGCCTATTTGTCAGTGGTTATTTGAGGGAAGCAGAAAGATCAGTTAAGAAAAAGAGTGTTTGAAAATGAAAGGTTTCAATAACGCTATAGGTAGCATTCATTTTATTTCCATTTACGGAAGCAACATTGTTCTCGTTGCAGAAATTCAAATAGTAGAGATGTTGCTAATGACGCCTCCATCTCGGTAGAGTCCCTCAAATTAGGTGTGGTAACATTACTTTTCAAGTTTTTGTGTTTTTTCCCCCTAAGAATTTACATATAGTACTTGCTTATACACAGAAGTAAAAGTAACTGTTCTGTTCTGCACCAAATATTATGGCGTGGCTCATTATTTTCAGTACAACTTGCTGTGATTTTTATCTCCATTCATTGTTCTTTTTTTCTCAATTGCTAAAGAATCATCTTGTATGTCCTCCCAATGTTTGTTTAGTCATCTACTTGGCCAATTCCAATTCTTCACTACAAGATTGAACATCTGTAAAGGGAAAATCTGAAATGCTTCTAATTCTGAGTTGAGTGCCAACAAGATGTGGAAAATTCCATTCCTGATTTTGTATTACAGGTTGCAGTCCAAGTACAAGCATGTTATTGTATAAAATTACCTTTAGGCTGTATCTATATATCCAAATATGTATATCTATATGCTATTGCTTACACACATATATATAAGGTGCTTAGTTTTGAATTCATCCCTAAGATTATCTCATTATGAATATGCAAATATTCTAAAATCTGAAAAAAAAGTGAAATTGGAAACACTTCTTGCCCCAAGCATTTCTTTTTTTTTTTTTTTTTGGGTCCGGTCGTGGGGCCTGAACTCTGGGCCTGGGCGCTGTCCCTCAACTCTTCAGCTCAAGGCTAGCGCTCTACCACTTAAGCCACAGCGCCACTTCCGGCTTTTTTTCTTTTTGCTTATGTGGTGCTAGGGAATCGAACCCAGGGCCTCAGGCATGCAAGGCAAGTGCTCTACCACTGAGCCACCTTCCCAGCCCCCCACGCATTTCATATAGGGGGTTCTCAGCATGTACTTCAGACCTATAGAAAGGTATAGGAACCTTTCTATACCTCCTCCTAGAAACAAAAATAGCTGGGCTAGTTATGTTCTGCTGACCATTTGTAATTTGTATTTTCATTTTCTAGTCAGTCCATATTATTTAAAGTCATTCTTAGCTCTTTAAAATCCTTATCTTTGTTGCTGTTTTGAGACACAGTCTCACTATGTAGCCTAGGCTAGCATCAAATGGACTGTCTTGGGCTGGGAAGTTGGCTCAGTGGTAGAGCGCTTGCCTTGCATGTATGAGGCCCTGGGTTTGATTCCTCAGCACCACATTAGCAGAAAAAAAAAGCCGGAAGTGGCACTGTGGCTCAAGTGGTAGAGCGCTAGCCTTGAGCTGAAGAGCTGAGGGACAGCGCCCAGGCCCAGAGTTCAGGCCCCACGACCGGACCCAAAAAAAAAAAAAATCAAATGGACTGTCTTCAGCATCAGCCTCCCAAGCAGGTAATAGCTGGAATTAGGGGACCTATCCTTCTGCTGTTCATTTATTTACTTATCATGGTAGATAATGAATGCCTATAAAATCTTGACTTTTTGGAATTGGTAGAGATTTCCCTTGAACAGAATTCTAATGAGCATTCATTGCATTTGGAAAGAAACAAAGTTCCCTCTCTACATAACCAACTTGTTTTTTTTTTTTTTTGTCGGTCTTGGGGCTTGAACTCTGGGCCTGGGCGCTGTCCCTCAGCTCTTCAGCTCAAAGTGAGCGCTCTACCACTTGAGCTACAGCGCCACTTCCGGTTTTCTGGTGGTTTATTGGAGATAGGAGTCTCACGGTCTCTCCTGCCCGGGCTGGTTTTGAACCAAGATCCTCAGATCTCAGCCTCCTGAGTAGCTAGGATTACAGGCGTGAGCCACCAGCGCCCGGCCATAACCAACTTGTTAATCAAGCTATGCCTGTTCTTATCTCTTACTGATCTTAAAGTAAGTACCTGTGATTGTGGTTTAGCCACTTTTTACCTTGTATTTGTATTTGTTTTTCTCTGTATGTTGTTTGCATGTTGTTAGGGACATAAAGTTCATGACTAGCAGACTTTCTTGGTGAATTCTTCTTTTGTGTCCCCCCTCTTTTTTTTTGGCAGTACTAGGATTTGAATTCAGTGCCTTGGACCTTGTGCTTGGGAGGCTGGGACTCTGCCACTTGATCCTCATCCCTCCATCTTTTTTCCCCCATTTTAGTTATTTCTCAAACAGGGGCTTACATGTATGTGTGGGCTGACCTGGACTTCAGCTCTCCATTTAGCTGGGATAACAAGCAAGTACTATCAAACCCAGCTTAAAACATAATTTTAATTAAATTGATTTAATCATGGGGTGTCATGAACTTTTGGCCCAGGCTGGCCTCAAATCTTAATCCTGAGTCTACCTTCTTAGCTAGGATCATAGACATAAATCACTGTACCTTGTCACTTTGGTCTTTAGTACAGTTTTGTTAGATATTAACCTTGCTGCTGTTACTTTTGATTTTGTTCATTTGTATCCCCTTTTCCCATCTCTTTCCAATTTTCTTTACTGATTTGTTTTAGGTGATGGAAAAAAACCTGAAAGCACTCACCCTCCCCGCTGACAGCCATACCTTCCCTTCCCCAAAACAAAAGCACCGTGCAGTCTTGGAATAGAGCCTGAGACCAAGACCATGCCTGGCACTCCTGGTGGACACAGATGCTGTTAAGACCTTGTAATCACTCTTCTACCCCATCTCACCCTGCTGCCATCTTCCCTGCCTGACTTCACTTCTTCTGCCTGATGAAAAAAGGGACCCTAGTTGTAAGGCGGGATGCCACATCCGCTTTAGCAGGGCTGAAAACTTGGTTGTCCTACTGCACAAAACCTGTTCGTCTGTTGAGCTCATCTTTCCCCCTTTTTCTTTTCTTACATTAGGTGTTTCTATTTTATGTAGCTGGAACTTAATTTTTTTTCTTTTGCCTTATGTGAACACATTTTCTTTTTGGTAGGTAGGATTAATCCATTTGCATCTATAAATATGTATATGTGTATTTGCAACTTACTTTTCCCTGCTTACAATTTTTCCTTTTCCTTCTCTTTTCCTTTCTCCTTTTGCTCACCTCCCTCCCTCCCACTCTCTCCTTTCTTTCCTTTTTTTTCTGAACCTCCCTCCTTGTTTTTATGGTGCTAAGGATCAAATGGAAACTGCACTAATGCCAGCCAAGAGTTCTACCACTGAACATCCTCAGATTAGACTTCCTAGTTATTATTTTTATATTGTGCGCTATTTCTGCCAATAACTACAATTCAAACATTCTGTAGCCACCACTGATGATTTTAATTCTGCTCTTTTGTCATTCCTCATACCTCAGGGAAGCTTTCAGTTATTATTTTCTTTTTTTTCCTCAGATCTAGTCAAACCTGGCATCCAGAATGTTCCTGTGGATTCCCAGAGATGACACTGGGGCCTTTCCTCCATTCTTTTTTCAATGCTCTTGGACGGCATCGTTGCGTCACTCTGTCCACCTTCCCTTATTTTCTTTTTGGTGATGTGGGGATGGAGCCCCACACACATGCTGGGCAAATGTGCTCACGCTGAGCTACACTTCTAACTCTCCTCTGCTCTTCCACTCTCCCCAAACACACCTGCTCCCACATCTATTCATCTATGCTGCAGGCCCTTTATTTTAGCTAACTTCTCTGCTTAAAAAAAAAAAACCCTCACCCTCACTCATGAAGAATTACCAGCTAATAAAGGCTACTTGGGGATTGCATTTTATTGAATAGCTCCTAAAGAGGAAAAAGCCGCAAAGACCCCAAGGAGTGAAAGCAGGGGAACTGGTCTGCGGTAGATCCCATCCCTGCTGCGCACCAGGGTACCTTCCTACTTAGCATCTCCACACCCTAGTCTCCTTGCCTATAAAATGGAATCCCCATGTCAGTCAGTTCAGAGTTTGTGTCAGGAGTGTGGGATGATGGCTAGCACATGCTACAGCTCAAGAGGTATTAGTGCTGGCTATCATTCTAACTGCGCTAAAGAACTATGTGCATAGAGTTGACCTTGGGAGATTTGTACCCTGTATGTTTGTAAGGGCACACTAATAGAAAAAGACAGTGAGCCGGGCACACATTGAAGTGAAGTTATTTGCTCATCTTTGCAATGGTAGCTCAGAGCTCACAGTACCTAGGACATAGCAACCACTTAAACATGTTGCTGAGTGACAAGAAGAAGAAGAAGAAAAAAAGGACTGGTTGTCTAGCTTTCTAAAATGTGTAGAAAATAAAAGGGAGAGATAAGCTGATATTTCCTATGGTTTTAGACTGCCATGTGTCACTGAATAAAGTGTTCGGTAATATAAATTTCCAAAAACAATACTATAACACACGGGTGTAAGTATCAGCCAGATAATATCTGCACAGGGAGGATACACTGTAAAGAGGTGACCTCTCTACTTAAGAGCTGCTTATATTGCCACGGGGGAAAAATAGAGTCTTCTAGAAAAAAATTTTTTTGCATCATGAATTTAAACCTCGTCTACATTATAAGCCTCTTCTCTGAAAACAAAGAAAATTGGCGTACATGAGAGGCGAGCTATCAGCTTGGCAAACAAAGGGGGTGTGCCCATCTTGCAAGAAGATTGCATTATTTTCTTCCCTCATCTGAATGTGCAACAAACAATTTTTACTTTATTAGAATAGCAAACGTCTCCAGATAATTTAGTGCTTTATATTTTCATTCTCCACAGAATATTGATTTTCTAACAATAAATACAGTTTGATATATGTCATTAAAATGAAGCCTTCACTTTATGACAGGCATATAACTAAGGCATGAGCTAACGTGTCATACAACAATGCAGCCAAATGATCACACACAATGATCTTCACATGTGACATAGGAGTGTTTGCCAAATGCCAGTGCCTTTGGCAAGTGACTAATTTATGTAGCCATCGATCGGTCCTAACACTTCTGAAATGGTCAACATGGAATAAATCAACAAAATACAACAAGGATGAAAACCCTGTTGAGCAGGGACTGTATTTAATAAGAACATTGATTAAGACAGGCACCAGTGACTCCTGCCTGTAACCCTAGCTACTTAGGAGGCTGAGATCTGAGGATTGAGGTTCAAAGCCAGCTTGGACTGGAAAGTCTGTGAGACTCTGATCTCCAATTAATCACCAGACAACAGGAAGTGGCACTGTCCTTGAAGTGGTAGAGTGCTAGCCTTGAGCTGAAGAGCTGAGGGACAGCGCACAGGCCCAGAGTTCAAGCCCCATGACTGACAAAAAAAGAATAAAACAAGTATACATCCTGAATTTTTGCCTCAGATGGACTATCTTGAGAAAGTAACCTAGTTTACAAATCCTTTCATATGAGATACTTAGCTGGAAGGCTCCAAGGCCTTCCTCGTTTTAACTGCCTGGAAGTGATTTATACTGTCTCTAAAGATAATAACTTGGCTGCTGGCTGAGGCCAGCTCCATCCACATCAGTCTGGCTAATTCTTTACATTTTGAGTTCCATGTTGGTCTAATCCTCAATTTACCAAGCAGTAATGATGGGCTTCCAGTTCTCCACAAGACTCAAACTCGAGATAGTTTGAAGGGCTTAGGGGCATGGCTCCAGGTTGAGAGTTCAAATCCCAGTGTCCCCCTTCCAAAAAAGATAGTTTCAAGATAAACCCCAAAGTTTTAGTATGAGAAGGAAACCTTTAGTGTAGAAACTACAGGGAGAACCCATGGCATTTGCTTTGGTAAGACAACAGGATAGTTCACCAACACAAGGCAGGTGCATAGAGTAACTATAATAACCATTCATTCATGTGTGTGTGCGTGTGCACATGTGCGCACGCGTGTGTACGGGCACTAGTCCTGGGGCTTGAACTCAGGGTCTGGGTGCTATCCCTTTACCATTTGAGCCACAGCTCCACTTCTAGCTTTCTGTTGGTAGTTAATTGGAGATGAGTGTTATAGACATTTCTGCCCAGGCTGTCTTTGAACTTCTGTCCTTAAACAGTAACCATTAATTTTAACAGTCCTTTGTGAACATATACAGAATATACCTGCCAAACATACATTCAAAGTCCAGATGTCTGGGCAGGCTCTCTGCTCCTGTGAGTTTGAACATGACACTTGCCGTACTGTTACTTGCTTCTGTAGATGCTGGTATTCTGTTTACTTGCTTCTACTCTACTAGCTGTCATTCACAATCACAGAGGTTAAAGTGTCCAGGCCCCTCCACAGCATTTCACCCACCCTGTTGATCAGATTATGCTTTTTGTTCTCCAAGTCTGGACGAGGAATTTTTTTTTATCATTCCCTATTTGTAAGTCAAGTAAATTTTATCTCTTTGGATTCCAGATCTAAATTTGCCCTTATTTCTACCTAATGTTTTAATGTAATTCCTACCTCAATTGTATTTATACAATTTTGAATATTTAACTATGATTTGCATTGCAGAAATGAATCCAATTCAATAAACATGAATGTGCAAGGCAAAATGACTTTGAAAATGTCAGGTTTTATTAATAAACTCCATTTTTTCATTAAAATACTAAAATGCTCCCCATTTAACAGTAATGGTGATTTTCAGCAGCTGTATGAGCCCTGGGACATTTTTCATTCTAAGCCATGCTCCTCTGTCAGGAAACAGGAAGCTGTCACGTGACTATGCTCTGCCTCCCCAGTCTGAGAACAGAGGACCGGTATGGACACCTGGAGTAGACTGTGCTGACTGAGCACTCCTAATATGAAGAAATGCCACCCCCCCCCCCAGCTCTGCGCTGATTCAGTAACTTACTCTCTCATCCAACGAAATCTCTAACAACATTAACTGGCTTGATGAGTTGAGTCCAGCTCCCCCACAGCATCTGGCCACTTCTTTAAATTTTGAGCCCCATATCAGACCCAACCTTCGATTTAACTAAAGTAACGACAGGCTTCAGATTCTCCATCAGACGCAAACTCAAGATAGAGTTTCAAAGGCTATGGCTGTGTCTACCATTTGCCTTCTCAAATATAATATACCTCCCCCATCCATTTGAAGATGATGATATACTTTTTTTTTTTTTTTTGGTCTAGTTGTGGGGCCTGAACTCTGGGCCTGGGCACTGTCCCTCAGCAATTCAGCTCAAGGCTAGTGCTTTACCACTTGAGCCACAGCGCTACTTCCGGCTTTTTCTGCTTTGTGGTACTGAGGAATCAAACCCAGTGCCTCATGCATGCAAGGCAAGCGCTCTACCACTGAGCCACCTTCCCAGCCCTGATATACTTCTTTATAGAGTTAGTCTACTTTTTTCCTTGAGAATCACTGAACCAAAACCCAATTTCTGAGTTAATTACTCTAAATTAAATAATGCCCAATAGCCAAGTTTGAGAAAAAATTTATTCAGTTAAAACACAGAGATCATACTATTTACAAATAATGCATGATTGGATAAATACTATAATGTTCAAATATTTTCTGATCAAACCAAATTATTTATAGTTGAAAACTAAGGTAGAGACGGGTTTTAAAATGACTGCCAAAACAGCCATGAAAATGCAGATCAATGATAGCACTATACTACTGCTTTACTTGGTTAAAATCAAGTTTTCTTTTTGGTGGTTGTTATTTCGTTTTGTATCTGTGCCAATTAGATGACCTATAAAGTTATATTCTTATTTTCTGCTCATTCCCTGATATTGAGAACTAGATGTTTAAGATTTTTCCAAATCAGTTCCTTTATCAGTTTATACCTCATTTAGCAACTTACAACTGAATCTGTAAAGTATTAAATAGAAACTGCTCATGATAACCAATGCTTCTCTGACTGATGATACAATATCAAGATTTAATGGTAATATAAAGTAACCATTTCTGTAATACTTCAGATGTTTTCATTTTCCAAAAGGCTGAAACTCCATATTCTCTGAAATTTAGGATGATAATATAAATCTGTGCAAAATTTTAAAGTTTTAGAGAAAATATGAGCATATTTGTTTTCCGGTATTAGAAATTATCTCTTGTGCTTAAATTAAGCACTGAAAGGAGGAAAAAGCAAAAGACATGCCTGAGGTTCAGGGCCCTCTGGTATTGTAGAAGCCCACTCCCTCAGAAGGCACAGTAGTCTGCAATGGCGAATCAGTGACCAGGAAGGAGCTCAACTCGATGGGTGTCAATAAGCTGCATCAATGTGTTTTGCAATGGTGTTCAGTTGGATATTGGAAGTTCCTTCGTATATGGTACCTTAAATAAAAGAGAGCAAAGAGAGGGATTAGTACTAGACCCATTGTTAAGTATGAGAGATAAGTTCCAGCCAGGTGCTGGTGGCTCATGCCTGTAATCCTAGCTACTCAGGAGGCTCATATCCAAGGATTGCAATTCGAAGCCAGCCTGGTCAGGAAAGTTCATGAGACTCATATCTGCAATTAACCAACAAAAAGCTGGAAGTAGAGCCATTGCCCAAGTGGTAGAACACTAGCTTTGAGTAAAAAAGAAAGCTCACAGACAGAGTTCAGGTCCCGAGTTCAAGCCCCAGGACCAACACCCACACCCATACCGACACAAAAGAGATGAATTCCATAAATATCACCATTGTATTTGCTAAAAAAACTATTACTTATAACACTACCATTCCAAGTCCAGACTATGCAACTACTGGACAAAGTAAATCTGATGAAGTGATCACAATTTTCCATTTGCTTTTAGCTCCTGGTCAGGTTTGCCTGGCTGAAGACTGCTTAAACTATCAGTGCAGAGGCTTGGCTGAGACAGCTTTTGGAGCTAGAGTACTTATTTTCCTTTCTGGTATTGGAACACCGGACTGTGTGGGCTTGATTAGGCACTTAGCTTCTGACAGTAGGACAATTCTGCGAAGAATAGAATTAAACTACACTAAGAGAATATCTTCATAATTTTGGTTAAGAAAATGAACATAGGAGATTTTGTTACTAAAAGGCCTGCTGGGACATTTAAAAAGGCAACTTTGCAAATGCAGCAATGGTACTCACCGGACACGAGGTTGAACATGAACTATACAACTCGGGAATTGGGGATGAGAGGGAAAAAGTGGAGGGTGAGGGAAGAGGTGACACTGTCCAATAAGAAATGGGCTCTTTTCCTGACTTAGGGAACTGTAACTCTCTACACATCACCTTGATAATAACAATAGAAAAAAAATTAAAAGCCAATTTCAATGTTTTTTAAAAATACAAATCTATTTTTCTGCTAGGAAGAGACAGGAAAAAAAATCTAGCCAAAAGAAGAGCCAAACAATTTGTAGTGATGAGATTAAAATTGCTTTTATATATAAAATCAACCAACAGGCCAAACACAGTGGCAAATAAAATGAAATAGAAAAAACTACTTACCGATCTTTGAATCTCGGAAGAACTTTTCCACAGGGTAATTCTTGGTGTAGCCGACTCCTCCCATCCACTCGATGCATTTACTTGCTGTTATCCCTGAAATCTACCAAGAGCAAGTCACAGACTCCGGGCTGAGGACATAGTGCTTGCACATTATAAATACAGTTACAGCAACATGGGTTCACTTACAGGCAACTGGAAGCACTGGAGCTATTTTATAAATTGGTGTTGTCCTTTTAACCCCTTCTCCACACGGCTTTCTTAAAAAAATCCCATCAACTCACAGAATTTTTGAAGAAAACCAGAGTGTTGGTCACACGTATGAGACTGCTGACTGGCTGCCATTTATTAGCAAATATTTCTCAAGGATGTTCTTTTATACCACATCCTCTGATGAGGGATGGGCAGATATGACCCCTTTGGTCATTTAGAGACAGACTTCAAACCAACAAGCACAGAAATGGATAAAATGCACAGGAGAGAAGAGCTTGCCAGGAAAGCTATTGTAATTTAGATGGTGACCTATTTGAGGAAACAGCTTGGCTAAGACTTAAAGCTTGAGTTAGGGGCATTTCAACAAACGCCTCAGGGGGTGAAAGAGCCAAAGGCCCCCCCAGAGATGGCCATGGGCCCATGTCGGGGTAAGTAGAGAGAAGAGAAGGAGGGCAGGGGTCTTGGAGAATGGTAAACAGGTTAAACATTGTGGTCTTTTCCTAAGGAAGTCCCAGACGAATCCCCAGAACCTGAATATGCTGCCTTACAGGGCAGCAGAGACTGTGAAGCTGTGACTGAATTAAGGCCCGTGAGATGAAGAGATTATCCTAGATGATCAGGAGGGTCATGGAACAGCAGCAGAATGGGGCAGAAGAGTTGGCTTCTCCTCAGCATTCCACATTGCAGGCCGGGAAGATGGATGGAGAGTCTACAAGTCAAGGATTGACCCAAGCCTCCTCTAGAAGCTGGCGCTGGATTTTCCCCAGGAGCGTTCAAAGGCTGCTCTGCTGACCTCATGAAACCCATTTGATTCTGTGATACTCCTTCCAGAGTCTGGCCTGCAGAAATGGGCACTAATAACATTTAGTCTACTAAATGTTTTTGGTAATTTGCTTGCGATAGTCACGATCGGAAATGAGTACCAGTATCATTCCATCTGCTGTGAGAAGCCACCCGTCAGGAAGGATGTAGGTCACATAAATAAACAGGTGATGAGGGGGGGATACAAATTAAACATGTAAATTCAGATGTCTTTAGGGGTACGTGGACTCAGTGTGAGGGGACCAAAGCCAGGTGGTGTGTCCCGACCCTCGGGTTTCTGACTTGAGCACTGTGTAGACAGGCTGGAGGCAGCAGATAGAGAAGTCCAGGTAAGCCATTGGGTTTAGGGACTGGAGAGATTATCCCTGAGTACTTAAGGCCTTGGAGTACATCAGACATACTGCAAAGGCTGGGAAACAGATGCTCTGTGAGTTGAGTATATAGTTTAGTCCAAGTTTCAAGTATGACATAGCACACATATGTGCAGAAACTATTTAGCCTAGCCTTCTTTCCTTGGGGTTTTTACATATTATTTGCTCTTGTAATGAACGCAGCATTCACTTTGGTCAACCTGAAACCACACCCTTGAAGCCATGGCTCAGAGGAGGCTGCGTCTCCCTGAACTGGCTGCTTATGGGAGCATCCTGATCACACACAATTAAAGCTTTTTCCTACAGACCCTTCACTTTTCTCCTGTAGAAAGTGAGAAGGCCATGTTGTCTTACTTGAAGAATACCAAAGTTCAAATAGCACTCTTAAGTGAAAAGGTGAAAAAATAAAGGCTGGATTCCTTTTTTGAATCCTCTTACCTCTGAGGCAAAGTACTTGGCCATAGAAGCTTCTTTTATGAACGGCTTCCCAGCTTCGACGAGCCGGGCCGCGTTGTATGTGAGCAGCCTCGCAGCTTCCAGCTGGGTAGCCATGTGTGCCACCTGATGTTGGAGCCCCTGTAACGTTCAGGCCCAAGTTGAGAGAATTAGGATTTTTTTTTTGGTAGGTCATGAGACTTGAACTCTGGGCCTGTGCACTGTCCCTCAGCTCTTCAGCTCAAGGCTAGCGCTCTACCACCGGAGCCACAGCGCCATTTCCGGTTTTCTAAGTGGTTTATTGGAGATAAAAGTCTCATAGACTAAAGAAAAAAAAGTCTCATACACTTTCCTGCCCGGGCTGGCTTTGAACTGCAATCCTCAGATCTTAGCCTCCTGAATAGTTAGGATTACAGGCATGAGCCACCGGCCCGCAGCTAAAATTAGGATTTCTAACACACTTTATCTCTCAGTCCAATGAGGATACTAAACACTGACACCTGAGATATACCACAAAAAATGCACATTCATATCTATTAAACATTTAAAAATCTGCAATCTAAAACAAAATGAAACATTATAGGTATTGTAGAATCTTCTTAGAAAAATGTAAAATTTCTTGGAATCCTTCATCATTTGTTAAGATTTAAATAACAGGGGGCTGGGAAGGTGGCTCAAGTGGTAGAGCATTAGCCTTGAGCTGAAGAGCTGAGGGACAGCACCCAGGCCCAGAGTTCAGGCCCCATGACCGGAAAAAAAAATTAAATAACAAATTGCAGTTAGGTTTAAAAACTTGACTGTTATATTTAAGAATTTTTTTCAGCTTTCCTTATGATCAAAATTAAGCTTAAGTTAAATCACAGCAGAGGGCTGGGAAGGTGGCTCAGTGGTAGAGTGCTTGCCTTACATGCATGAGGCCCTGGGTTCCATTCCTCAACACCACATAAGCAGAAAAAGCCAGAAGTGGCGCTGTGGCTCAAGTGGTAGAGCGCTAGCCTTGAGCTGAAGAGCTGAGGGACAGTGCCCAGGCCCAGAGTTCAGGCCCCACGACCAACAAAAAAGAAAAAGAAAATCACAGCAGAGCACATGTTTGCTTATATCCTTTTTCTTTTCTTTTCTTTTTTCTTTCTTTCTTTTTGGAGGGAGGCAGTACTGGGGTTCTCTTTCAGGACCTCACACTTTACTAGGCAGGCATTCTGAACCATGCTCTAGTCCCGTTTTGCCTTAGTGAATTTTGAGGTTGGGCCTCATTTTATGCCCAGGCCAGCCTGGCTTGTGAGGCTCCTACCGTGCTTCCCTGTTTCTGGGGATGACAAGCCTGCACCGTTGTGCCCGGTCATTCTGCTTTCTCCATAGCAGCAGTAACAGGTCTACACGGGCCACCATGCCCAGCCATTGGTTGAAATGGCACCTTGCAACCTTTTATGCCTAGGTTATCTGAAACCTTGATGTCCCAGTCTCTGGTCTCCACCTCCCCAGCAGTTAGAACAGCCTTGAGCCACTATATCCAGTTTGACTATATTTTTTATTTAACTGAGTTAAGAAATTTCTGACTTTGCATATGGCATAAAGACATCAAAAGCAATGGGGTATTACTTGAAGAACCAATTTCTTCCTTCATGTAACAACTCTATTAATGTGGCTCTACCAAAATATCTAAGAATAGTTACCAGTTATTCTATTTTTAAAGATGAACAATAAAAACTGCCCTAAAATTACTACCACCCTGTAATTTTAGAGTGATAGTTGTCACTAAATGTCAAAAAAGACTGACTTAGCAAGAGCAGGAATATTAACATTTAGTTATAAACAACTTATGAGAACTATAGAGCTATTTATTATAGGCTAAAATTTCTCCCATTCCTTACTTATCCACAGCCCTTTATTGTGCACCCATTCTACTCTACTAAGCAACGGAGGTGTCGCACTGTACATTATATCCCAATGACTTATGGAGTCTAGCAGGAAACAAATAATTTTAAAGCCAGGTGTCAGTGGCTCACACCTGTAATCCTAGCTACTCAAGAGGCTGAGATCTGAGGATCACAGATCAAAGCCAGCCAGGGCAGGAAACTCTGTTAGACTCTTATCTCCAATAAACCACTCAGAAAACCCAGAAGTGTTGCTGTGGCTCAAGTGGTAGAGCACTCGCCTTGAGCTGAAGAGCTGAGGGATAGTGCCCAGGCGCAGAGTTCAAGCCCCATGACGGACAAGAATAGTAATAATAATTTTAATACTGTGGGATAGAGGTTACAGGGAATCTTGATTAAGGTAATTACTTAACCCAGGAATAGAATTTCTTAAACAAAAAGGAGGGATAAACTGGAAAAAAATAACACTGTTTGCAAATATCCTGCAGATTGTTCTTATCAATGGTATGTGCAAAATTGTGAATACCCAGAAGCTTAAAAGGCACAAAGTATCTTCTTCCTTGTCTTCTTAGGTTTTTTTTTGAGGAAAATATATTTTCTAGTCAAATTCACTAATTCTGATCCTTTGTATCTTGTCTTATTTATCAAATTCTTTCTTCCCTGATGTCATAAAGGTTATTTCCTTCCTCCTATGATTGTTAAAGTTGTGCTTCTTTACATTAGTTCCTTGACATATCTGAAATTTATTTTATGAGCATGGCGTGGTGTAGGAATTGCTGCATGTTTTTCAATCTGTAAGCGGAAGAACTAGATTTTTTTTTTTTTTTTGGTCATGGGGCTTGAACTCTGGGCCTGGGTGCTGTCCTTCAGCTCTTCAGCTCAAGGCTAGCACTCTACCACTTGAGCCATAGCACTTCCAGTCTTTAGGTGGTTTATTGGAGATAAGAGTCTCACGGACTTTCCTGCCCGGGCTGACTTTGAACTGAGATTCTTAGATCTCAGCCTCCTGGGTAGCTAGGATTTCAGACCTGAGCCACCAGCGCCTTGCTGGAAGAACTAGATTTTGAGCCCAAGTCTGACTCAAGACCTGCTGCTGTACTAATCAAGCAGTGAGGAGATGGGTAAATAGACCTTCCAGATATGCCACAGCTAGTCTCCACGATTATGCTTCTGTTCTGGGAGAAGAGGAAGGCATTCATAACCTATTCCGTTTCCTCTTCCCTCTCCCCTTAAAATCTTCTCAAGGGATTCCCTCTGTGGCTCTTCAACACAACTCTTTGTTAACAGGAAGAGGGGGAAAGTCTAGAACAGTAGAAAGAGCTGAATCAATTAATATACCTGAAAATCAAATACTCTTTTGCCAAATTGTATCCTTTCTTTAATATATGGAATGGTGTAGTCAAAACATCCTTGGGCCAGCCCCAGCATCTGTCAAAAACCAGAAGACAAGCGTTTCTTATTGTGTTACAAGTATGCCTTTACTTATCTAACTTGAAATTTCCTTTTATAGGCAGAGGACTAGTTGAGGTGAGGAAGACCTGGAGCGACCAGGATCTACCAGATAACATGTGTTGGGTGTCAGTTACACATCCTTATGCGCTGCAGATGTACAGCTAGATTGCTAGTAATTGGTAGACAATATGGAGTGATTCCACCTGAATGAGTATTTAATTCTAGAATGGACATAAATCTCCCAGCCTTAATGAGTTTATGCAACCAGGCTACTGTTTAGGAATCTGTTCCTTTAGTTTCTAATTCTCAAGGCATAAAGCTAGCTAAGCCATAGAAGTTTTGCCCAGAACTAGCCTCAAAGACTATAAGCATGTTCCCTCCCAAAATCTGAAGTCTTCTCTTAACCTCCTACTTTCCTGTTCTGACTATGACTGACTAGCAAGAGCTTCGGGGAAGGGGCATTACAACATAAGAGGGAGGGGTTTCTGGCTGCCCATCAGAATCATTTGGGTTTCTTGATTTAAGAAAAAAAATGACACCAGAGTTAAGAACAGAATCCAATCTTGGGAAGGAAGGGGACAGTGGTGCACGGCCTAAACATCAGCACTGAAAACGCCTTGGGTGATTTACTGCACAGCCAGGGTTGAGACAACGAGAGCGAGCATCTGGCAGAAACATTAATTATCTCGCGTGAAGAACAGGTGAGGATGTGGTGCCAATCTGAGCTGGCCTGCCTCACTGCTAGCGAATTTCTATATCTATCGAACGATTCAAGCTTAGAAATGGTTTCTAAACTTCAACATTAGGAGGCCATTAAATCACTATCTAATTATGTCAAACTACATAGGTTTTAGAGAAAGAAAAGAAATCAATAGTTAAAGCTTTTGGGGGAAATGCCGTGAACATATCAATATTTCATTAGTGTTCATTCACATTTTCTTTTTTTTCTCTCCTTTTTTTTTTTTTTGTTGGTCCTGGGCCTTGAACTCAGGGCCTGGGCTCTGTCCCTCAATCTCTCTGTGTTCAAGGCTAGCACTCTACCACTTGTACCACAACACCACTTCTGGCTTTTTTTGAGTAGTTTAATGGAGATAAGAGTCTCATGGACTTTTCTGCCTGGACTGGCTTTGAACTGCAATCCTCAGATCTCAGCCTCCTGAATATCTAGGATTACAGGCGTGAGCTACCAGCATCTATGCGGTGTTTCACATTTTCTTGTAGCGTTTATTTTGAACTCTCCAGAGAGCAGAATATGTTAGAAATCAAATGCATAACACCTCTCCACCCCCAAGATTCCTAGACCTAGGTGAGGTAGCAGGTTAACTGTATTTCTGGCTATGAGATAATATGATGTCATTATACATTAGAAGTGAAATTTAAAGTATCCAAAATAGTCTATTTTGATATAAAGATTTAAAAAAATACTTTGAGACATGGTCTCGCTATACATCCAGGCTGGCTTTGGGCCTGCTATGCAGTCCAGGTTGGTCTTGAGCCTCCTGCTTCTGTCTACTGAGTGTTGGGAGCAGTTGTCAATCAAAACAGATTTTTTTTCCATCTCAGTAAAATGTTGCCTTTTTCCACACTGAAGAATCAAATTCTCTGCAGCCAGAATGTGGAGGATGATGACTTCAGTTCTCACGGTTATATGTGTCTTTTCCTCTAAAACACATCCTCTGAGACACTGTCTGACCTTAACTTTTAATTAGGTTATGAGATAACTTGGAGTAATTAGGCTAAAGCCCATGCCATGTATTTTACTGCCAGAAACATCTATATTATTTATGTGTGGGAACAATGAGGCCAGTACTGTAGTTTTAATGTTATAAATGATGAAGTTAAATCACAGAAAAACCTTTAAAAAGCATACATATGCCAATACTCTTTAGTAACATAATGTCTGCTTTGTCAGAAACCTACATTAACTTGTGATCTAGGAATAATTCGTGGGGCTTGGCGTGTAGCTCAATGGTAGGATAGGTGCTTAGCATGTTCGAGGCTCTGGGTTAAATTCCCAGCAACAAAAAAGTAAATAGCAACTGAAACCCCTCTGTACATCACCTTGACAATAAAAACAGAAAAAAAGGTAGTGTGCTAACAAAGTAAGGCAGCCAGAGAAAAATCTACACTAATAAGTCAACAGTTAACTATTTTGATAACTAATGTTTATCAAAAAGTATAGATTCTAGAATTTTAGATACAGACTAAAAATAAAGAAAATATATTCGATAGAAGTGACATAATATATAACTGAACCTAAAAATTCACTCATTTGTCAATACAGGAAAAAATAATACCATTTAGTGTGCATTGTAAAGGACAAATATGGGAAGAAATAGATTTCATTTTACAAATATAACTGGTAGTACTTTGTTTCATACATCACAAAAAATTGCTCAACTTCCCATGAAAAATGCTAAGGAATAGATCTTTTGTATCTCTAGAGATCTACAGAGATCCTCATGCAGAATAATTATTCTAAGATAAAAAAATAAAACCCCCAAACTTCTGGGCTGTAGAGCTGTGGCTTAAGTGCTAGCGTGCCAGCCCTCAGCAAAAAAGCTAAGGGACAGCACCTAGGCCCTAAATTCAAGTCCCCAGTACTGGCATATTTACACGTTTACTTACACTTACACACACACACACACACACACACACACACACACACACACACACACAAATTTTCTGAAGGAGTGACTCTAAATTTTGAAGTTGAGAAAAGTGTCATACTTAATTTATCATATAGTTTAAAAGTTTCTGATCCACGTACTCAATTCTTGAATGCTCTCAAAGCAAAACAACTATGATTCAGCCATTTTCTGGCTCCTCAATAAATAATTAACCAAATGGAATTTGAAAAAGGACCAGAACCTACCCATTCTTTCATCTCATGCAAGGGAAGAGCGCCATCTTGTGTTCACAAGCTTCCACATACCCACTGATCTTACTGCATTCCTTTTTCTATTTTAATTAGGTTCTATTATGGAATTTGACTTACCTGAGCAGCAATTCCTATTCTTCCTTCATTAAGACTTCCTATTGCGTACTTATAGCCATGCCCGATTTGTCCCAGTATATTGGCTTCTGGAACCTAGAGATACAAGTGTGTTTTTATTTCTCAATTTAATTTGACAAAATCACTTCAAGTATATACACATATATGTGTGTGTGTACGTGGATAAACATGTAAATATGTATCTTCACAATATATATTAAATATACTATAGAATACAGTATAGCTATACTATATATACTATACTATACTACATATATATACTATATATAGTATATACTATACTATACTACATATAGCATATAGTATATATACTATATATGCTATATATATACTATATATTATATATATATGTATATAGCATAGTATATATAGTATAGTATATATAGTATAGTGTATAATGGATGTGACTAGTATCTGTGCCTCTGAATGCATGCTCCCAATTATGATACGGCTGTACTGCCATGCAGTACTTCACTGAATTCCAGTGAGACCACCGCTGATGCCTGGGTCTCCCTCCATGCTGCTTCCCAAGTCCAAGCTGTCCACTCCTGTTATCCTCCAGGGCCCAGCACAATCTGTTCAATGATACCAATGAACTACTTCCTCCGGTTCCTGCCTATATACTCACAGGGAAAGATAACATTAAGAACTACCAAAAAGAATGCAGTACCTTTCAAAAATGAGAGCAAGAAACATTTCTTCTGTTGTGATGAACCATCCTCATAACTGTCAACCAAAAGGTGTGTGTGCGCGTGTGCACATGTGTGCGCATGTATGTGCATGTGTGTACATGCGCATGGGCCCAAAGGAGGAGGAGAAAAATGAAGGAAGGAGACAGATGAATAAAGTTAACACTAGGAACAACAAAGACTTAGCTTCGTCATAGGGTCAGTTGGGAGAGGGAGCAGGGCAGAATGGAGAAAACAAAGAATAGGAAGGGGGAATTCA
Organism: Dipodomys ordii; assembly: GCF_000151885.1. Lineage (NCBI taxonomy): Eukaryota > Metazoa > Chordata > Mammalia > Rodentia > Heteromyidae > Dipodomys > Dipodomys ordii. The sequence continues at coordinate 6,848,668 of NW_012267274.1, forward strand.
GTTGCAGGGGAAGCAGCGAGGCCCAAACAACAGCGGTGTAAAGACTAAACCCCTCCCTGCCCTCACCCCCACTGCACATGCCCACAAAGATGCAGGTCTGCTAGGAGCACTGGACAATCTATCAACAACCCGTTTGAGAAATCTGGTTTTGTGGGGTACTGCCAGGTTGCACTCCATTCTCACTGAGCAACAACCCCATCTTGTGGCCTTTGGTGTGCTGATACCAGACTCCTTTCTCGGAAGCTGTGTGTGGTTCATGGCCCAAGAGGGAAAGCATCTGCTTAACCAATGCCAAGCTTATCAAGCATAAATGGTTCAGAGGTATGTGAGGCACAAACATCAATGCGATTACTTCTCATTGCTGTGGGCCTGAACTGCTGTGGAAAGGGCCCTGGACCCGGACTTAACCTCAGAGCACTGGCGAGGAGCTCTTAGGGCAAGCCCACTGCTCGCACTGTTCTGGCATCTCTCTTGCACACCTCCCTACTGTGCAAAGCTTATTTCCCATGGTCCCTTGCTGATTACCCTAAGGTACCCACCTTGACATTTTCGAAGGTTAACGGGCAGGTGGAAGAAGCTCTGATGCCCATTTTCTTCTCTGGTTTCCCAATGTGAAGACCTTCAGTGTCACCATCTACTAAGAAGCAAGTGATTCCTCTATAGCCCTAAAAAGATGGAAAATGCCATCACTACTTGCACTTTTAAACTGTCCTGATTATAAGAGTTCAAATAAAATGAAAACTAAAGAAATGGACAAGAAAGATTAGAGATGATCAGCCACCAAATCAAGAACTTCACCATTTCTTTTACTTTTTCAGAAACTGCAGTAGATATTAAAATTATTTTCATATTAAGGCATTATCTGAGCCGAGGGTTAGAGGGCTTGTGTGCGCATGCACGTGTGCGTGCTGGTCCTGGGGCTTGAACTCAAGGACTGGATGCTGTCCCTGAGCTTTTTTTTGGTTGTGGAACTTGAACTCAGGTCCTGGGCGCTGTCCCTGAGCTCTCTTGCTCAATGCTAGCACGCTGCTACTTTGAGCCATGGCTCTACTTTTGGTTTTTGAGTAATTTAATTGGAAATAAGAGTCTCATGGGGACTTTTTTCTGCTTGGGCTGGCTTTGATACAAAATCCTCAGATCTCAGCCTCCTGAGAACTAGGATTACAGGGATAAACCACCAGTGCCTAACTTCCTGAACATTTTTGCTCAAGGCTAGTACAATGCTCTACTACTTGAGTTACACTACTTCTAGATTTTTAGTGATTACTTAGAGATAAGAGCCTCATAGATGTTTCCTGCCTGGTCTGGCTTTGAACCAAAATCCTCAGATATCAGCCTTCTGAGGAGCTAGGTTACAGGTATAGGCTGCTGGCACCCATCTTAGAGTTGTAACAAAGTAATTATATCTATGTTAGTGAAAAGACAAAAAAAATGTGTTTAGCATTGTGCTGTATGTCTTTTTTCAACTGAAAAAGTATTTTGAAGTAAATGTACTATACAGATATTTAAAGACTTTATTATAAAGAAAAATTTAAATTCCACAAAACTAAAGACTAACTTCTTTATTTTTTGCCAGTAGCAGGACTTGAATTTAAGAGTCTCATGTTCTCAACTGGCCTTTTTTAAAGTTCATGGCTGGTGGTCTACCACTTGAGCCACACCTCCATCCAGTAGAGCAATTTTACTGGCTATTTGGAGATAAGAGTCTCTTGGACTTTTCTGCCTAGGCTAGCTCTGAACCATGATCTCAGACTCCTGGATAGCAGGATTACAGGTCTGAGCTACCAGCACCTGGCAAAGACTAGCTTCTTATATAACCTTAGATAAGTAACACATGGTCTACAATAGGATTGATAATTGTGTCGACAATATTTATTTTAGGAGAGTAAATAAGAGTATAAATAAGAGAGTAAAAAATGATAGTACAAGTTTCACATTTTTCAGTAATGCGGAAAACAAAGAATTTAAAACAAAGTCCTAAACAGGAAGTGGAAAGAAGAAAAGAGGAGGATGAGAGGAAAGAAGTTTTGCTGTAAACTTACCAAGCTAGGGTCTACATTTGCAAAAACCAGGAAGAGTCCTGCATATTCAGCATTGCTGATCCACATCTTTGACCCATTGATCACATAGTAACTCCCATTTTTATCAGCTCTGGTCTTCAAAGCAAAGGAATCACTACCAGCTTCAGCTTCTGAAAGGCAGAAGCTTCCTATCTACATATGTGAGAAGAAAATCAAATGAACAACTGTATTTATCCTCTGCATAATAAATGCTAATGTAAAATGGACATTGTAGTTTATACCTTAGCTACTTTAAAAAAGCCTGTGATCAAAATAGCATTTTGACAGAATTATTTCCCCCAAAGAATCCTATTTTGCCTAAGACAATTTAAGTATTTGAGAACACATTCCAGCTAAACACCAGTGGCTCACACCTATTATCCTAGCTACTAGGAGGCTGAGATCTGAGGATTGTGGTTCAAAAGCTTGAGGTGGAGCTGTGGCTCAAGTGGTAAAGCGCTGACTTTGGGTAAAAGAACTTAGAGACAGCACCCAGGCCCTGAGTTTAAACCCCAGGACTGGCAAAAAATCCCACATGTTTAAATAGATTAAATTATTTCTAATATTATAGCAGAAAGCCATCTCAATTCTAACTAAATGACCAACAAAGGCATTGGAAAATGGAATTGGCACAAAAATCCGCTTTTTTCAAGTTTTCTATTTTTTTTTTTTTTGAGACAGTCTTGCTATGTAGCTTTGGCCAGCCTTAAACTACCAATCCTCCTGCCTTGAATTCGCAATCCTCCTGTTTCAGCTTCTGGAGTGCAGGAATTACGAGTCTGCACAACCATTCCTGGCTAAAAAGAAGTTATCTAAGGATTATTTCCTAAATTTCCAAGTGGGAAATGAAGAACAGAGTACGTTTTTCTAAAAGGCTCAACTTACTGAACATTATGTGATTACTTGAACTGTGGTCTTGGGTAATAAAAGTCAACGTGCAACTATTTTTCTTCTGAAAACATTATAAACTTGGAAAAGACCATCTATTTCAACAATTTCTTTCAACTCACTTTTTCTGAAGCCAGAATGGGCAAATAGGTGGCCTTCTGCTCTTCTGTCCCATGTTTTGTAATCAGCTTGTTAATTACTGTGTTCTGGATGTCACACATGAGAGACACAGATGCATCGACTTTGGCTAATTCCTCTATCACTAGGATAGAGGAAAAAAATGAAGCTCCTGTTCCTCCATACTTTGTATCCGTTTCAATTCCCATCAGCTGGAGGAAAGCAAAGGGGCAGGTTAACAAGCTGATTTTGTACTGGGAACTTCTTGTGAGAGGAAGTTTAAAAATAAATTGTACCTTTGAATTCAGCATGGCTATTTTCCTATAAGTAATAAAATTATAACAAAAACTTTTGGGTTTTTGAAAAGGACAACATTACATGATATAACTATCATTTGATTGATTTTGGCAGCTGCAAAGAGCAAAATTAAGAGGTAAAGTCCTTGTGAAACAAGCAAATGGAATGAGAAAATACCTGACACGCACACACTGTGTGGCCCTTCATGTCAAGAACTATAGCAAGTGTCTGGTCTTTTAACATAGTCCCTTTAACACTGACTTGAATGTAATAAGTAAAGGCAGAAAAGTAACAAGCCATTGAGGCAATATTTACAGTTTTCTTTGCCTAGTTTCTTCTAGCAGGTTCTTCCACTTGGACTTTTTTTTTTTTTTTTGGCAGAGATAATGACTGAATGATCATTTGGGGGCCATTTTAGAAAGTCCAGGATGGTTACCAGACTACGTTCTTGCTGACATTCACTAGAGACATACTTGATAAGCCACAGATAATCATGACCCAGTGTGGGCTAAGGTGTACCAATAATCTTGAGCAAGGCTGGCTGTGCAGTCTCCATTTCTAAGTCTACAACATGAAACGTCCTTGGTCCTACTCCATTTGTAAGTGTTCTCATTTCAGAATGGGAGATGTGTATATATATGACTCAAGATCCAGGTCACAGATATAGGCTAAGGCTCCTACTCTTCTCCAGGTACTTGGAATTGCTCCAGTCTGCAGCTTGGAAGACTTAGCTGACAAGAACCACAACATGGGGGAAGAAAAAAATGAATAAAATGTGACATAACCAGAAGTGATGCTTTGTGGAAGACTTGGAGGGAAATGGATGTGCTGCAAGACCGAAAGGCAGGATAGCTACTGGATTATCTCGAGGTGCTGTCAGACATTCCTACTGTGAAGACAGTCGTTTCTCCTCCAGAAGAACTACATGACAGATGACCGAGGAACTGGGTCAGTAGAGTCAGGAGTCAGGGCTACTATAAGCAAGAGCAGTTTATGAAGACTGTTGTTGGGTGCTCAGTGCTCTGGCCACAGAACTACCTGGCCACAGGACAGCAGTTTCCAAGCCCAGAGCTGGGAACAATGGCAGTGAAATGATCATGGAATCCAACTGCCTTCCATATTGGACTTCTGTTTGGCCCTGTGTGGCTCTATGCTATTTTCTACTTTCCAAAAGTTTTACTGGCAACGTAAAATTGGAAAACTCATCAAAAGCTGATCACCTTAAAACAGGACAGAATGAAATGAGACAGCTAAGTGGCAGAGGTTATTTTTCAAACAGAATGACATGAGATTTCAGTCCATACTCTTTCAAAAGCAGTGATTAGCTCTAGGATATCCTTAGTACCCAAATTCCTTTGCACGTCTGGACAAGGCTGAGACCAGGAGTGGAGGTCGTGATATTTAAAACATTCCTGGAGTCCCCATACCAATCACCTCTCCCTGGCCACAGCCAGAGCAATTCTACTTTAATCTACATGATATGTTGTTGTTTCACTAAAAAGTAGGAAACCTGTTGTCCTGATCCATGTTTGCCATATACACAGGGATTCAGGCCAAGTATATGCTGTATTGCAGCAACTGATGAGTTTTAGTTGCAACAGTTGTCCTGTACACTGTAGGATGCTTGGTAATCTCCCTTTCCTCTATCCCCAGATGCCAGCAGCCTGATCCTGGGAGGGCAAAACTGCTCCAAGTTAAGAACTACAGGTCTATAGAAATATTTCTCTCATTTTCCTTATATTACAAAGCCTATTTCCAATTTAAAATGTTAGTTCAATTAAGAATCCTTAATCATATAAATAGTAACAGGGAATTAGGACCCCAATCAAAAAAGAGAACAGATATTTTTGACATTTCACACAGAATGTATTTACAAATGTTTGATGTTGGGAGGATTATGAGATACATACCCCTTGTTGAAATAATCCTTGTATTACTGACTTTTCCATTTTTGAGTTTTCATCCATAGTTGAAACCAAAGGAGCCACTTGGTCCTGGGCAAATTTCTTAACTGTAGGAAAAACAATTGCTGGTCAGTGTACATACACTCAAGCAGCAGTCATTTTAGTCAAGGTTATAACAATTCATTAACAGTTTGCTGACAAATTTGTACTTTTAGACAGGTAAGTTAAATGGGCACACTAACTCCTTTAAATTAGAACTTGTGAACTAAAAAAAAAACACAAAAACATAATTTCCTCTATACCCCTTTATTACCCTTGAGGACACTAAAGAATGAATAACAAATATAATGTGGTACAAAAATATAAATACTGCAAAAAGTATAAAATAAAACATGAAAAAAATGAAGGCCTATTCTCCACACTGGCTATCTTTGCCATCCCCAAATACAACTAATTTAAAGTCTATTTTTAATGAAAACTTTTCTTTGAAAACTCTATCTACACAGGCATCTATCTATCTATCTATCTATCTATCTATCTATCTATCTATCTATCTATCTATCTACATATCTATCTTACACAAAGGAATATTTTTTTTTGGGGGGGGGTGTCCAGTCGTGGGGCCTGAACTCTGGCCTGGGCGCTGTCCCTCAGCTCTTCAGCTCAAGGCTAGCACTCTATCACTTAAGCCACAGCGCCACTTCTGGCTTTTTTCTTTTTGCTTATGTGGTGCTGAGAAATCGAACCCAGGGCCTCACGCATGCAAGGCAAGCGCTCTACCACTGAGCCACCTTCCCAGCCCCCCACAAAGGAATCTTAAGACACATTGAACTTCCACTCTACTGCCCCTCCTCTTTATTGTGGTACTGGGATTTAACTCAGGACTTCCCACTGGCTGATCAGTACTCTTTCAGGTAAGCTGTGCCCCAGCCCTTGTTTGCTTTAATTACTTTCTTGATAGGATCTAGCATTTTTGTCTGGGCAGGCCTCAGACTGCAATCCTCCTACCTATACTTCTCACCTACCTGGTATTACAAGAGTGAGCCATCATGCCTGGCTTCTCCACTTATATCTCGATACCAACTAACATGGGCCTTTTTATAGATACATGGTCACATATAGGGGTTTTCTTTCTTCTTCTTCCTTTTTTTTTTTCTTGTGCTAGTACTAGAGCTTTAACTGAGGGCCAGGTACTTTCCCTTGGGGCTTTTTCTCTCAAGGTTGGCACTCTACCACTTGAACCCCAGCTCCACTTCCGGGTTTTTGGTGGTTAACTGGTGATAACAGTCTCATGAACTTCCCTGTGTGGGCTGGCTTTGTACTGTGATCCTCCTCAGGTCAGCAAAAACCCAGCACTGCCTGACTAACAAGGGCCACCCAGAGCAATGTTTTTCCATCTCCACACCATGGAGATTTGAAGCTGGACAGTCTTTGTTGTGCAAAGTCTGTACCCTGCATATAGTTAGCAGTACCCTTGGTTTTGCTACTGGCTGCATTCTCCTTAATCCGCTGCAACCTGGAGCAAGGCAATAACGGAGACCAGACCATGGAATTGAGCTTTGGGGTATCAGGGGACCTGTAGTCTTCCGCCAGCTTCAGATCCCAAGGTTCCATTCACCAAGGTTTTTATTGGTCTTGTGCAGGAAGGTACAAATTTCAACATGTTGCAATATTTTGTACACTAGTGGTCGATGACCTCCTTATTCTGGGAAGCAGAGCTAAACAGTAAAAAGCTTAAAATTTGCATAATCCTAAATCTACCCTCAGGCTCCCACACAGTTTAGAGTAGAGTTAGCCAACATCCAGGATAGAAATCTGAATTCGCTGATAGATCTTTCCAGGAAACTCCCAGTGTTTTGAGAGTATGTTGGGAGACGGTATTCCAAACTCCTAATCCTTTTGGGCTCTCACACTTGGTCTTGAACAACTATCTGGTAGTTACAGGCCCACACTCTAAAGCTATGTAAGAAACTGGAAAGGCAGCTTCTGGAAAACTCTAGGGAACCAGGGAACAGATGCTGAGATAGCCTGTATTCTGCTGTTGTTGTTTTTCACAGTTTGGACATGTATTACTTCCATTCAAGTGGCTCAAGCCTATAATCATCATTAGTTGTGAGGCAGAAACTGGGGCACTATAGTTCAAGGCCAGCAAGGCAAACGTTGACAGTCCATTTCAACCACTGTCTGAGTGCCCTGGCCAGGGACAGCTACCCAGCTATGTGGAAGCACAATGGCTGGGCGTAGCCATGGGCTCCTGTTATCCCAGTGCACCAGGAAGCACAAGTAGGAGGATCGAAGCTCGGCATGAATCCCAACTCTGAAAACCAATGCAAAATGGGGCTGGAAGGGTAGCTAAGTGATAGAGAGCCTACTTAACAAGTGCAAGGACCTAAATTCCATCTCCACTACTGCCAGAAAGAAAAAGAAACAAACAAAACTTTATTGGTACACCTGTAATTCAGGTACTTGGGAAGCTATGGCAAGAGAATCACTTGAGCCAGGGGTTTTTGAGACTAGCCTGAACAACATAGTGAGACTGTTTCAAAGGCAAAACAAAAACCAAACCAAACCAAAGAATACCCCAAAAGAACCAACCAAATAAACAAAAACCAAACAAAAACAGCAAAACCCCATTCATAAACTTAGATGAGCATATCTTCTACTGTCATATGTCATGGCATATGATAGACCCAAGAAATGACCAGAGGAGTGACGCAGTGGGAACAGCGGGGAGACACTGACCGACTTCCTGCATCATCCTCTCTTCATCTGAAAACATCTGCAGTGGTGCGCAGGACAGTTCATTATTCTTTAGTTTGAGTAGAGCTTCTGACTGGGAAGATTTTAGGACATGTGGAGGAATTTTCCATGAAGACAGGCAACTTGGGAAGTTTCTTCTTAGCTTTAGGAAACAGTCCAATGAAACAGAGAAGAAAGAAGGGAGAAATTTAAAGATGAGTCTCTTTGGAAATAGTCTGATAGTCCGTTCTTACATTTTTTTTAACTGTATTTTTTTGTCTTTTCTTTTCTTTTTTTTGGTACTGGGAATCGAACCCAGGACGTTGCACTTGCTAGGCAAGCGCTTTGCCACTGAGCTACATCCCAGCTCCATTCTTACATTTCATATCACCTAAATAAGGAAGCTTACTTTAGGTATCTTCTAAACATAGATTAGTTTATCACTGTCTGAATCTCCTTTACCAGCATTAGATGCTTTAAATAAACTAGCCAGAAAAAGAGAAAATAAGGGGAAAATGGAGCTCAGGATGAGAAGAAACATGCAAGAGACTGAAAGAAGAAAAAGGTAGCTGCTGCCACAAAGAAAATACACTGGGGGAAAGAGTGGAAACACAGAGAAGGGACCTGATACATGAAGATACCTGAAGCAATTCTGCCCAGTGCAGATGCTGTAGTCTTATGTGTGTCCCCAATGAATTCTGATGAATGAAAGCATGAACCAACAAATTGTGCCAAAGTGCTATGGAACTTGCCTAACCATTTTCAAACAATAGCTGGGCATCCATGGTTCATGCCTGTAATCCTAGCTACTCAGAGGCTAAGATCTGAAGTTACAGTTTGAAGGCAGCTCAGGAAAGAAAGTCTGAGACTTGTATCTCTAATTAACTACTAAAAAGCCAGAAGCAGAGGTGTGGTTCACGTGGTAGAGTATTAGCCTTGAGCACAAAAGCTCAGGAACAGCACCCAGGCTCAGAGTTCAAGCCCCAGGACTGGCATGAAACAAAACACATAACCAAATGAATTGCTTGAATTTCTTATTTCTAGGGGAGATTATTTACTTCACCAAACCCACTATAAAATCCTTTCTGTCTTTTATGTCATCTTTGTACATAAGTTAATCTTTAAAAGAAAACCCACCACTGAGCAACTCAACAAGCAGGTGGACCTTAATGATAATACCTATTTCCTGATGACACAACTGAGAGCCACTTACTCTCAATCCTGCTGCTGCCAAAGTATATGACAGCTCAACACAGTGATGATTTCAGAGGGAATGTGCTTAGAAAGGTAAGACATGGCATACAACATAGAGTGTGATTACTGAAGATGCTTTCTGTAAGACAGTGACTATATGCTAAGTGAATGGAATCCGGTTTCAGCCAAAGCATTAAAACATACTCTGTCTGTTCTCTTTAATAGGATCGAGGAAATGTGTGCTCTCCTTGCCTGTCAGTGCACAGCTGGGATTTCGGCTGGTTTCTGATGTCCCCTGCCCTCTGGGGTTGACTGTGGTTGCTGTGGCTTTGGTGTCCACTCCATCAAAATGATTTTCCACAGTTATAACCCATTGCACCACATCATCACATTTTTTTGTACAGAGCAGCAATTGCTACTTGAATGGAATAATGGTTATTTATGTCTTGCCAAATACTTTTTGGAGCTCAATTCTGATCTGTTTCCTACAGGACTGACCAGAGTTCTGTTGCACTGTGGACAGAGAAAGAACATCCATGACCTTAGATGGGATGGGGAAATATTTTATTTCACTGAAGCTCTCACCAAAATACAACATTTCTTGCTATTACGAGTGTGAGCAAGATAAGGTAGAATTAGCACTATCTGTGACTCTGCCCTCAAAGAAATATAGCTATTATACTGAGTTGCTGCTTATGGCTTAAGATATTGTTTATGTGGGAGAGACTGGGGGTAAAGCAAAGGAAGGGGTGATATAAAAAATGTACTCATTACCTGATTTATGAAATGGTAAGCTCGCTGTACAATTCCTTAATAATAACAGTAAACTATATTAAAATATTGTTTGTGCTCATTATCACTTCAAAAATCTAGCTACTAGATTATTTGGAAAGCATATATCATTATATGAAATTTTAAAAGTCTTATAACTTTAATTGTAACTGATTTCTTTATATTTCTTCCTTTTTTTTTTGCCAGTTCTGGGGCTTGAACTCAGGACCTGAATGCTATCCCTGAGCTTTAGTGTTCTACCACTTGAGCCACAGCTCCCCTTCTGATTTTTTTTCTTTTATAGTTCATTAGATATGAGTCTCATGGACTTTCCTGCCTTGGCACCATGATCCTCTTATCTCAGCCTTTTAAGTAGTCAGGATTAAAGGTGTAAGCCACTGACACCCAGCTGATTTCTCTTTTATTTGATGCATTTTAAGACATCTGTAGAAAAGGTTTATAAACTTTACTACATTGCTGTGTCTGCTCTATTCCCTTTACTCATGGTCCCAAAAGGTAAGAACTCCTGAACATGGAATGATCTGGTAAGGCTTTAGCTAAGTCATTAAGTTCAAACATGGCTCCTGCATAACGAAGTATTGTCCCAAGTGTTCTTAAATCTCCTTATAATCTAGAAGCTGTCATAATACATGAAAGACACAGGAAGACCTAGTAGGAAAGCTTCAGATAAAGACATAGTGGTACTCTGCCAAGGGAATTCCTCAATATGAATTCCACTCTAAATGCCCACTGTCATCAGATCTCTGTGAGTGTGCTCTCCAGGGTCCTTCCTCTCTGACACAAATATGTGGAAGATAATATGCACAGATCTGAGCATATTATTTGCCTCTTCCCAGTGCTGGTACTTTATAGAATCACTTGTTCAGTGCTCAGTGACTTTTGTCACAGATGACCATCTCAGACAACCCTAAATTCATAGCCACACCCTGAACCTAAGTGTCCACCACTGCCCAGATTCATGTTTCTTTGCTCAGTCCTTCTCTCATGTTCTGAAATAATCACCTCAAATCTGACTGTCTTCAAAATTTCACCCCTCACTGCCAGCCTACAATCTCTCCTGTGTTAGAATAAACACCCACAATAGGGGGCTGGGAATGTGGCTTCATGGTACAGTGCTTGCCTAGCATGCATGAAGCCCTGGGCTCGATTCCTCAGTACCACATAAACAGAAAGCGCTGTAAGTGGCAGTGTGGCTCAAGTGGTAGAATGCTAGCCTTGAGCAAAGGAAGCACAGGGACAGTGCCCAGGCCCTGAGTTCAAGCCCCAGGACTGGCAAAGAAAAGAATAAACATCCTCAGTAGGAATCTATTCGAGTCCTCATGCCAAATTCATACACCTCTCCTCTCCTCTCACAGTAAACACTGTTTTTCCTCTTAAGAACAGCCACTTCTTTTACTCTTCCCCGGGTCTATCCTCCTCATCCTCTCAGGATCCTTAGCCAGCCTTTTTCCCTCTCAAACTTCTCTCAGCATGAGAACTTGCTCTGATTACTGTGTTCACTCCACCTGCCCCTCTAATTCCACATCCTTTCTCCTCCCCTCCACAGTCAAACCTCATCAAAACATGGCCATACTTGCTGGTTCACTCCCCACCACCATTAGTGGAGTCCTCAGTCAGGTCACTGACATCTCCATGCTTTTCAGGCTTCCACTTACTTGCTTTCCACACAGCTGCAGCTGAGCACATCCTCCTGCCAAATGCTCCCCATGACTGCCCCTTCCTCCTTGTCTGTCCAGCTGTCATCTTTCTTTCCTCCTGTCATCTCTCCCCTATGCCCAGCTACCACTTAGGAAAGGTGAGGGCAGAGGGAGAGAGTCTAGGCTGTGGGTTGAGTGTATGTCACTGGTGCAATCATTTTGGATGGTTTAGTGACAGTAAAGTTAAAGACTTCAAAATTGGGTTCAGAGGCGTTTAAACTTAATGGCTAATATGATGTTACTGAGCAGGGTCTTTGAGAGGCCATGAGGAAAGGAATTAAAAGAGGCTTCACATAACTTTCAACCCACTTGCCCTTCTGCATTCTGTCATGTGAAGTGACAACTAGTCTGCTGGTTTTGGGCATCCCACCATCCAGAACCTGTGAGAGAACTATGTCTATTCCCTATAAAACAAATGGCTATCCCTGTCTATGGAATTACGTTATAGCAGCATGAAGCTTGTTCAGACACCACATCTGTAGAAAGCCCAGAAATTCTACTTTAGTTCACATGCACAAGTAGACAAATGTAAATAAAAGATGCAGTAAAATCTGTAAAGGTGAAAAGTTTAAAAAAATCTAGTAATCGATCAATAAAGGAATATATAAATTGTGGAACAAAAATCCAAGAGTATGTCACAGCTGTTTACATGAACTATGGCGCTACATGGATCTATAATGGACCAATCTTGAAAAAAAATGTAACACTGAGAAAATAGAGCAAGAAGTTCTGTGTGGGATGATTGCATTTATGTACACATTTAAAACACACAACTGACAGTACGTAAGTTCATACGTGCTTATATCCAACTGTGGTAGAAGTTGAAAGGCTTGAATTAGAAGTACGTATCCTAAAACTACAAGGCCAGCTATTCCTGGGTATAAGAAAATGTATTCTTTTTTTTTTTTTTTGTCAGGCGAAAGTGTATTTGGTTTTGTGGAATATTTTCTTTACTTACCTCAGTTGTAACTGTTACCTGTACTGCTATTGGCACTGTTACCAGCTAGCCAAGTTAAGAGTGATAAAGCATTGATGAAGTTAGAATAATACTTTCATAATTGCTAAGTGAAAAGAAAAATAAACCTGTGACAGGAATTAGGGAATGGCCCCTTTCTTATCTTGGTACTTATCAATTGTACTTATCAACTGTACTTAGACTGTGAGCCAAGCTCCTTGACAAGGAAGAGGGAAGGTTTGGATTTGCATCAAAGCCTAGGAACTTCCCTGGAGGGGATGCCTGCGGAGTTTTGAATAGAATAATGGCATTTCACCCTTTTGTGCAAAAGTAAATGGAAATGATGAGGAAATTTGTCTCTCTTGTGTGTCAGAGTCGTGCATTTCTAACGTAAGGAAACGTAAAATGACATGGATTTACTAAGTAGTGGCTTTCCTCTAGATTTACGGAACCTGAAATACCTGATGACCTTCAGGTAGCAGCAAAATGTGTATCTAACCTGCCATTGGCTACTGCTCTACTGTAACTACAAGCAGAGTTAACTGTTTAACTTGTAAGGAAGCCATGTATATATTTAAAGGGCTGCCTTAGAAGACAAAGACTGGCTGCCACCACTGCGGTATTTTGGAAGAAGAGGGAAAACAGGCTTTGCGCTGGAGATGTGCACCTGAAGTCTAGATGTGCACCTCAGTACGGTACTCCTGTCCCATTCTGGGTATCTCTTCTCTCTCCCTACAAAAGCCCTTTTGTGTACCCGAGTCCCTTCAGACATGACTCTAGGACAGCTATCCTCTAGCTCCCCTCCATCTTCTTCAGGGGCTGTCCCTTAAATAAAACTAATTTCTGGAGTGGTGGTTTCCAGTGGTGAGCAGATGTGAGGCAGGTGAGCTACAGAGAAAGCAAGCAGGCACTCAATGGCTGGTCAGTGTGGGGAGTGTGCATCCTGTCTCCTGCCTGTACTGTTCAAGTCCACTCCTCCTCAGGCTGGCTCGAACTCATGCACAGTGGAATGTGTCTGTCCACAGTGGCCAGCCAAACTTCCCTTCATAAATTATCCCAGGGATTTGTTATAGTGATAGCTGAGTAAATGGATGGTGGTTTTGGTTTGTTTTCTTTTCCTTTACGATAACAAGCGTAGGATTAAAGGGTAATCTGTTTCAGTTTTACTCATTGTTATTGCCTGAGGGTAATTTAGCACATAAAAGTGGGTTTATACGGATCAACATGGCATACAAGTAGCTTTGCAGGTTTCTGGAACAATATCTAACGTAGATTATAACTCAACCTAAGTCTGTGGACAATGTAGAGACGGCGCTGTGGTACAGTGAGTTGTTGGAACTGCAGTGGCTGTTTCCTCCTGCATGCCCTGGGTGACTGGTGCCTTCCAAGTTCCCTGTGAGGAAAAGGAGGAGGAAGACGGCCAGGATTTGTTAGGTTTTGTCTAGTATGCTCTACCTGCCAGACTAGGAAATGTAATGCAACATTGCTTTATTATTTTTTTTTAATTTTTTGTTGGTCATGGGGCTTAAACTCAGGGCCTGGACAGTGTCCCGGAGCCTCTTTGTGCTCAAGGCTACTGCTCTGACTTTAAACCAAAACACCACTTCCTCCTGAGTAGCTAGGATTACAAGTGTGAGTCATTGGCGCCTGGCTACTACATTGCTTTTGTTTGATTTTTGTAACCTTTATTTTACTTAATAAAGGCCCCAAAGATCAAGAGAAGTGAATCTAGAAATGCTCAAGAGAAGCCACAAAGCAGTTTACCTTAAAAAAATATATAGTATACTGAGGGTTCCATACTATGTTTGCTCCTGGGGAGGGGAGGAGGGGGCGAGGGGGGGATGGCTTAGCACATATGTGTTACAGGCAAGGGAAAACTACTGTACATTAAATGATGAAGTGTTCCTTTCTTCTGCTAACAGCTAAAGGATTCACAATCTTCTTCTCTATGGGTTTTTTGTTTGTTTGTTTTTACTTAACTCTGACCGAAAGTGGAATATTCAGCTTAAGATCTCATAGCTCATTTTACCTTTCACCTTGGTCCCTTCCCTGCTTCCACTTCCCCAAGGCCAGGCTTCTGTGGAGTCGCTCCATTCTCTGCTTGCTTTCTCCACAAATGGTGCCTTCCGTTCTTGGTATTCTCCCAAAATACCCCAACACTCTGGTGTGAAATAGGGTCAGGACAGATGGGTACAGAGCCCAAGGATCAACATAGAGGAGACCGCCTTGCTTTCCATGTGACCTGGGCCAGAACAGCAAGTTCTCATTCATAAACATGAAGGAAGACATTTGCTTTTCTCTATTCCCGAAGAAGTCTTAAATGGTAGGATTCTTCTGCAATGTAAAGTTTTTCTTTTTTAAATCGTGAAATGATTTAGATCCAACGCGTTATGATGAGGGAAGGGGAATTTCTTGGATCACCTTCTTTTCAGGGAGCTCAGGCTATGCAGCAGAAAGAACATTTGAGTAGCAGTCAGATCACCAGTGGTCCAGGACAAGGTTGTACAGTAAATGCCTGCAGGTCAGAATGACACTGAGCTGAGACAGGGATGAGTTCTACCATTGTTGTCACTTGTTTGGTTCCTTTACTTTATGGAGGAGGAGGGGATACAGATTCAGCTGGTACTTTTTACTCCGTCTTTTCCCTCTTCAGGTCCAATAGCACATGAGCTGCAAGGCCTCCTCAAACTGAGGTCCCCCCATTCCCTTTTTGCTTCTCTGCTTCCCTTCAAAATTTACCCAGAATGTCTGTACTCTACTCTAAAGTCTCAGACTTGGCTTCTGCTCTTTCTTACTCTCAGCTGCCCATATGCCCATCTGCATCCAGATTTCTCTTCGACTTCTGGGATACTTTCTACATCTGTTTCTTGAACAGCTTTTGAAAAACCTTTTCAAGTGCTGTTGAAACACTTCAATTACTAAATCTTCTCCAACGTCCTTTTCATATACCTTCTTTTCTAATAATCAGTGGTGAGCTAGTGGAGGGCTTGATTACACAGCAGACTGTCCAGGGCTATCTGCTCCTTTAGGACTCATCTGATGAATTCCTTCTATAAGCTATTGACTGTTTTATCTTGCAAAGCCCTTTCACAGCCCTTTCCACTCCCTGGTGGAATCTTTCAAACGCAGATCAATTTCTAGAGTCAACAAACTGGGCATGGCAAACACTTGGTCAGTTTTCTCCCAAGTGGCAAGAATAAAGGTCTCCTTTCTCCACTCTCAAGGCAATATGATATAGACTATATTGGGTAAATTTGCCCTCAGCAGACACTGGCAATGTCTGGAGACATTTCCAGCTGCCACAGTTCAGGAATGCTGCTGGCATCTTGTGGGTAGTGGACCAGAATAGCTCAAAATATCCTAAGCCACATAGGATACCTTCCTATAGTAGACAATGGTCTAGCCAATGGCAATAGCACCACGGTTGAAAAACTCTGGTCTAACCTTTAGGAAAGAAGGAACTGAGGCCACTACAAGAAGTCTGAGAGCAAGGAGAAAGAATCCTATGGCTGCTGAAGAGGATTTTTTTTAATGTTTGGCCTTGGCACCAGGGAGAAAAGAATGGGAATCGAGATCATATTTACATCTGCAACAAAGCAGCTCCTCCTATGGTGAGGAGGAATAAGTGCTCTACAAACTTGCATGTTATGAACAGAAAAGGCTGTCAGCTGGGAGTGGTGGCAACTGTGTGAGCAAGTCCTGCAGGAAGGAGCAGGATAAGCCTGTGCTTGCTTCAGTCTGTATCGCAGAGGCCCAAACTCTATTATATGACAGGGACTTGCCGTGGGAACTCATTCCATCTCTTGACAAACTAAGTAACATGAGCTCTGCTGGCATACTATTTCTTAAGTGAGAAGAGTCTTTACTTCCTGGATCTATGGCCTAGAATCTCTACCCCTTTGCTGCTCTACCTAAACCCATGCTATCGCTTCTCTGGCAGGTGACTTCAAGTCCTACCTCCTCTTCTTGAGTGTGCTCACATTATTAGCAGTAGCAATTTGCTGTCTTAAAAAGTCCTAATGTCCATTATAAACACATAGATCCCATCTCCTCAATCAAAAATGCCATTCTCCTGAGGTCAAGGACTGTGTTGTAAGCTTCTACATCTCTAAGACTTGGTCAAATACTTTGCATAAAATAAAGACAGCCTGCCCCTTCTTTCAGTCAGGCCACTGCATGGACAGCTATTGTTCACAAGTATCTATGGCATCACGAGCTGT
The DNA here is from genome assembly GCF_000151885.1 of Dipodomys ordii. Lineage (NCBI taxonomy): Eukaryota > Metazoa > Chordata > Mammalia > Rodentia > Heteromyidae > Dipodomys > Dipodomys ordii. The sequence goes on from NW_012267274.1 coordinate 6,865,531, forward strand.
CCTAGCACATAGCATCCCGGATCTTATTTGATACTGCTGTTCTCCCACTTGGCAGAGAGGAAATGGATGCAGAGCAGGAAGTCACTTGTCTGTGGTCATCAGGCTAAAAGGTGGTACAGAAAATTCACATTCAAGCAGCCTGACTCAATGGCCCAAGAAGTGCTTTCTCCTTTACTGTACACAAATAATTCACTTGCTTGTCATCACAGTCTATTTTGTTCTGTTCTGCTACAATAGTCCACAGTGTGTTGTTACTAAACAGCAGAAACATATTTCATCATAGTTCTGGATACCAGCAAGTCCAAGATCAGGGCACTGGCCTTTCAGCTGTGTTACTCCATGCTAGGAGGACAAAGAGCAAAGAACTGGTCCTCTCATAAATAATTGAATCTTATAAAAATGTCATTGACTCAAGAGGGCAATGCCCCATGATCTTAACACCTCCTCTGAGGTCCAGTTCCTAGTTCTGCAGTGGGGTTTTCAACATATGCACACTGGTGGCCACATTAAAACCACAGCATCCCCTAGCTTTTTCTACCTGGAGGTCAAATGTATGTCCAGCACACAGGGCTAGCTAGCATGATGATTAGCAAACAGCTGAGCAAAACTTCTATACAGGCTGGAAGCTGCTGGCTGGCGGATCATCCTCTCAGGAAGAGTCACTGAATGGAATCACTTGAAGAACACTCTCCAGGAATCACTTCTTCTAAAACATGGAGGTGGTGAAAATGCGTGGCAGTCACAGGTTGACTAACGGTTTGATTCTCCCCTAAATGGGATGCTTAAAGGAAATGGACATGGGGTAGAGAAGTTCTGAGCAGTTCTAAACTGTTCCTGCAGGAATAGGATGAACAGATCTGATAAGGCAGAGGTACGCTGATGCCAGCGTTGCAACCCGAAGGCTGTGTGGCCTAAGAACACTGGGAAGACCTGTCTTTATTTGCAAAATCAAGCCATCGTTACCTATTGTATCAGGTGGGTTCATAGGAAGAGGAAATGGGACAATGTATGTAAAACACTGTTCCTGGTCTAGGCATTCAACAAACAGTGCGTTCTCCATTTATCTCTGGATAGGGACCCAAATTAGCCCTACCTTGTGATGTCCTGTGGCACCTGCTACTATAGCAATGTACCTATACTTTAGCTCTGGTTAACTGTCTTGGTGGTGCTATGTCCTCAGTGGCTCTCCACAACTCTAAAATATCATGAATTCCTTTAAACAAACTCATTCCCCTTTGCTATAGTGTCTGCTCTTTTTTTTTAACCTCTTACGTTCTAAAAAATCCACTTCCAGAACACTTTTATATCCTCTCTCAGTGGTCCTAGTATTCATTCTTTAAACTCACCGGCTCACTATGGTTTCTTCAGGATTTGTTCCATGCCTATAAATATGTGGCCAGAGTTTTAACCCCTTCAAGTGAAAGATACACTTTCCAAAGGTAGGCTGTTTACATCTTTGCTATGTCTTCTATAGCAGACAATGCCTTGCATATGGCAGTAAAAGCTAACCTTTACTGAAAACATGCTGGGTACTACTAAATTCTAAGTGCCTTCCGTAAACATAAAGAACTCATTTAGTCTTCAAAACAACCCCATAAAGTGTTATTATTCTTTCCATTTTACAGACCAAAAAACTGAGACCCAAAGAGATTCAGTAATTGAACCATGGTTGTAATGGCATAGGTAGTGAAAGAACCTGGCTCCAAATCCAAGTTTAAAAAAATCCACTTTCTTCACCCTCATGGACAACATTTAGTCAATTACAAATGCTAATCTTTGCAAAAGAGCTCTAGAAACTATGAAGGATTACAAACCCAAACCGGATCTAGCAAATCCTAAGTAGCTTTCCAATTTCTGTAAGGAAGGATTGGCGGCAGTAGTATGGTAAATTAGGCTTATCATTCCTATCTGAATAGCTGTTTCATCACTTTTTAACCTTTGGCAAGTCCCTTAATCCTTTTCAGAACTTTCTTCATCTGCAAGATCAAATCAGTATTTACTAGGATGTTTGTGAGAAAAACTTGGTTGTGAAGAGGGTTATGAGGGGAAAATCTGGGAGAAAATGAGGAAGGGGTGACACTGTTCAAAGTGAAATATACTCATTATTTGACTTATGTCAACTGTAACCTCTCTATACATCACCTTTACAATAAAATTAAATGAAAATCAGAAGCAGTGAGTCCACAGAGCACACAGGACAGCTCGTGGTAAATAAATCTCCTTGGAAGCCAGCCCAGGCAGAAAAAAAATCCCGGGGAGAGACTCTTATCTCCAGTCATGGTGCCCTGGCTCAAGTGGTAGAGTGCTAGCCTTGAGCACAAGAAAGCTCAGGGACAGCGCCCAGGCCCTCCTCAGTTCAAGCCCCACACCCGACCAAAAAAAAAAGGAGTAAAGTGAAAAGCAAGCGTCAGCAATGAAGTACTGACTCTGACAAACCTAAGTGTTTCCAAACGTGCGACGCTTCTAGGAAGCTGGAGAGGATTACGGGTATTTAATGTAGCCGTGACGATGGCCACGAGGACAGTTTGCGTCGGTCCACGGTGCAGGCAGCTACAAGAAGAGGCTGAGTCCCGGGGAACAAGACCAGAAAAGGGCTTCCCAGGGCCACGGTGTCTTCCTGGAAGACATTCAGGCCCCCGATGGGGGACAGGTTCCTGGAAGACATTCAGGCCCCCGATGGGAGACAGGTGTGTGTGTGGGGGGGCTCTCCCTTGGAGCTAAGTAAGCTCGGAATGGGACCGCGCCCGCACCCCTGGCCAGGCTCGGGCGGAGAGGGGCGTTCGCGGGGAGAAGGCGGGCCGAGGCCCCTCGAGGTGACACTTCTGCAAAACACCTCCGGAGACCCGGGATTCGAAGGCGGTGACCAAGCCAAAGGACACGTCGCTGTCGCGACCCACCAATTACAAGCAAGGTGCGTGCATCGTCCAGGAAGCTTCTAGACCAGGCCCGGCCCGCTTCCCACCAGCTGTTCACCCCCGCTCCCGCGAGGGAACAGAATGCCCGCGGGGCGCCAGGCCCGCGGCGCGCGGTGGGGCGCCGCGGGCGGCTCCATCCCGTTAGCGGGCCTAGCCAGCGAGGACGCACCAGATCCCCAGCCAGTTCACCACCGAGCACTCACCAGCCGGCTGTGGCGCAGCAGCCCAAACGTTCCGCTCGCTGGCATCTCGCTGCCGGCTGGGACCGCAAACTGCGCGGCTCTGCACCAGCCAGGGCTAGGTGGAGCCAGGGGATGGAGCAGGCCCCGCCCCCCTCCTCTCGATCCCCGCCCCTCCTTCCTAGACCCCGCCCCCTCGCGCCTACGGAACCCCAGGAGAGACATACCACCCTCTCCGCGGCTTGCGCCCTATGCCTTACTCACGCGAGACTTGGGCAAGGCTTGGGGGCGGGAAGGGAGCCGGAGACACAACAAACATGGCGGCGGCGGCGGCTGCGACGGTGACGAAGTCCGAGGCGGTTGCAGCGGCAGCGGCGTTGGACCAGGCGGTGGGGGTGACTCGGAGTGGTTGTCAGGACGTAAGTAGCCCGTGGCCGGGTCGCACGGCGAGGCCGCGGTTGGCCAGGCAGGACCGAAGGAAGGCCCGAACCGGCTTCGCCGCGGGCCGACGGGCGCCGTCCGAGCCTCGGCCCGTTGGCGAGCGGGGTCGCGACCCGGAGCCTGCGCGGCCGGGCGCTCGGGGGCGTTGGGGTGCCCGTGGCCACGGGCGTCCCGGGGAGTAACGCCTGCGCGCCCGCGCCGTCGGGCCGGAGCCCGGGGCTGCCTCCGGCCGTGACCGGCGGCGGGGCGGGGGCGCCCCCCGTGTGTGTCCCCTCGGGGCCGCCGGGGCGGGGCCGGCCGAGCGCGGTGCTCGCGGTCCCGAGGCGGACGTCGCCCCGACGCCGGGCTTTGTCACCCCGGGCTCTGGGTCTCCTGAGCCCGCCAGGGTCCGTCCCTGGGGCGCGCGCGCCCCGTCCCGGGGGGACTCCGGCGATTTGGGGGGACGCTGCCGCCCACACCTCTCGGCACTGGGGCCCCGACGGGCGTCTGCGCCCCGCGCAGCGCGTAAGCCCGTCTCTCCCGGACGCACCGAAGTCTAACGGGGTGTAGCTTCCAGGGATCTCGTGGCTCGCTTAGAGATCCCATCGTGTGCCAGTTAGAACCCGGAAGGGAATGACAGGTGAGGGAAGACATAAAGGCACCCTGGCGGGGAAAAGTCTGGGAAACTCAGAAAGTTTGGAAGAAACGAAACGAAACTTTCATGTGTACACTTGTGTATCTGAACTTCTACATAGACATTCACGCGTGTATATACAGGTACACAAATGTGTACGTATCTACAATAACACGTATGCATGTTATGTGTGCGTATGCATGTATAATGTGTTATACACATATGTATATGATTACATATTATGCATATATTTGCTAAAAGTTAAATGATTGTACAGTGGGTTACAGTTTAATAGCATTGTCCATTCGTCTCTTCTTTTCCCTCTTTCTTTTGAGGGGTCGGTACTGGGGTTTGAACCCAGGGTCTAGGTGCTGTCCTTTAGCTTTTTCGCTCAATGCTTGAGTTCTGCTATTTGAGACACACCTTCGCTGCTGCCGCTGTTGCTGCTGCCGCTGTTGCTGCTGCTGCTTCTCCTCCTCCCTCCTCCTCCTCCTTTTCTTTTCTTTTCTTTTTTTTTTTGTGGATAGTTGGAGAAAAGAGTCTCATGGATTTACCCACTCAGGCCAGCTTCAGTGCACAGTCCTCAGATCTCAGCCTCCTGAGTAGTTAGGACTACAGGCTTGTGAGCTATGGGAGCCTTTCCATTTGCCATTTCTCCCATCCCCTTTCCCCCCACATTTCCTCACTTCCGTTATCACATACCTATGAGAATTCTGACTGTATTTGTCCCGCTTTCCCTTTTTCGTCATCCATTCCATCCCATTAGCCTCCCTTTCAGTCTCAATTCAGCTTCCTAAACCTCATTTTGAAACACCTAGACTAACAGTTTTAAAATTCTCATTTTATTTTATGTTGTATCTTCAACACAGCTAGATACTAATATATATTCTTGGAAGTTGGTTGCAATGAATTGAAATGTTTGATCTTTTCCCTTTCTGGCCCAGTGTTTCCTAGCAAACTATAACTGTTGTATTATGAAAGAGTAGGGAAGATGAGATCAGAGATAGACTTGTTGGGTGTACTGGGGGTTTGTTTTTTTCATTGTTACAGGTATTTCTGTAATATAGGGTTAGGGAATTGTTTTTATACAACTATAGCTGTTCGTGTGTACTAAACCTGACCCAGTTAAAAGTTTGCTGTAATGTTAAATTTTAGCTTTGGAAAAGTTTTTGAAATATGAAAAAAAATAGTCTTCAGAAATCACCAGTAACAAGATGAGAATGACACATGCTTGTTATTTTGGGGTGTTCCTATGGAGCTCTTGCTGACCTGAGGCTATTGCTTTGCTTTGTTCCTTGGTTATCTTTTTACGTAGATCTTTTCAGCCATTAACAATGATAAGATTGGCACACATCGTTTTACTAGTTCATTTAACCTGAAGATGCTAATAAGGTTTTAGACCTTTGTATGACTTTGGTTTCAGTTGAAATTTTCTCCATAACCTTTTGGAGGAGTCCCCTGGTGTATCTCCAGTGTATATTTTGACTGTGCTACATTTCATTAATGTTGTAATTAAAGAAAAAGGTGGAACTGATTGGTGGTGCAAGATTCGATTACATAGTTCTTCTTTTGGATTTCCTCCAAAATGGTTTTATTTGTGTTTTACTTTTTTGTGTTTGGATTTCTCAGAGCCTCAGTACAATGTTCCTTTTTTATTTTTGCCTTCAAGGAATTTTTGATAATTAGGAAATCAAGAATTGTTTTCTATTCTTTTTTGAAGGCCCACACAAACCCCACCTCACTTGTCAGCCTTCTCAGTAAGTATTCCCTTGGAAATAAATCTGGTCATAATTATTAGGTAATAGAAGTAAACACATCTGTTGGACTCTAGAAACTTTCTTTGTATAGGTCTGCCAGACCTACAAATTGTTATTGTATAGTAAATTAGTTGCTAAATATTCTTCCTTATCATTTGTAAATCTTTCATTTGTAACTCTTCAATCTAAACACTTCTCAAAAAGCATCAGGTAAATGAAGTGGTGCTATTCACTAAATTCTTCCACAGTTTGTGGGGTATGTTAAAAAGCCTGTTTTTGGTTCTTATCTTACCTCTGCTGCAATTGTTTTATAATTCACAGCCTAAGTACCATTTGTTGTAGCTAATTAGTTCCTGATTAAGAGATGTTGTGTGTGTGTGCCCATAATGAATATGTGTATATATCACACACATGTCTGTTTGCATGTATGCACATACTTTCCAACAACATTTCAGATATGAGAAGAAGACAGACCAGAGGACTTTATACAGGGTAAATTCTTTTTTCAGAGAGATCAGGAAAGTTGTAGAATAGTTTAAATCACTTTCTTGAATGTAAAGAGATTTTCTTGTTCTTCTTAGGCTGGAGGTGTGGTTGAAGTGATAAAGCCTCAGCTGAAGTAGCAGGCCCAGGAAGCTTAAGGCCTTGAGCTCAAGTTCTGGTACTACCATAACAGAGAGAAGGGGAGGGAAGACAATGAAGAGAGGAGAGAAGGGGAGAGAAAATAGAAAAGGAGGAAGGAAGGGAAAAAGAAAAAACAATTTTTGAGATTTTGAGTCAGTAAATAGAGGTCCTGCCTAGGAAGTATAAAGCCCTGAGTCCAAATCCTACTACTGCCCGGCAACAAAATAACAAAAAACCACTTAATTCTTAGATATCCCTTTTTTTCTCTACTGCCTGTGTTTTAATCATAAGGCTTGAAAATAATTTTTCTCTTTGGTTGATATAATCAGATATCTGTCTTAGTTCAGGCTAAGAGATTGCCACAGACTGGTTTAAACAGATATTTATTTTTAGAGTTCTGGGGCTAGGGAGTTTAAGCTCAAGGCGTTGGAAGATTTGGTGTCCAGGGAAGGCCTGCTTTCTAGATATCCCTTCATAGCAGAAAGCTGAGAGGAAGCTCTGTTTTTGATATGGTCACCAACCCTGGGCAGAGAACGCCACATTTACAATCCAGTTATCCAAAGGCGCAGATCATCTTGGAGGTTAGGATTTCAACACATGCATTTTAGGGACACATGTTTGGTTTGTAGCAATATCAGCAAAAAGAGTAGATCTGGTTTGGATATACCATTAAAATCTGTATTGGAGAATGCTTCAGTATTTGTTTTCCAGATGGCATAGTTCTATACAGTAACAATTTGTGTAAGTAATTTTTTGGCCAGCAGACTCCACAGAGTATAATGTTCATGGCCAGTTGGAAAGATACCATTGAATAAAATTTTAGTTTGCTGAGTATTTTTTTTTCTTTTTTTGTTGGTCATGGGGCTTGAATTCTGGGCCTAGGCACTGTTCCTGAGCTCTTCAGCTCAGGCTAGCATTCTACCATTTGAGCAACAGTGCCACTTCCTGTTTTCTGGTGGTTAATTGGAGATAAGAGTCTCATGGACTTTCCTGCCTGGTCTGGCTTTGAACTGTGATCCTCAGATCTCAGCCTTCGGAGTAGCTATAGACGTGAGCCATGGGTGCCTAGCTGCTGAGTATTTCTTAAATTTGTCCCTCAGTTTTCCATGGGGATTGGTTCTGGGACTTGTAGATATTAAAATATGAGGACACTCAAGTCCCTTACATAAAATGGAGTAGGATTTACTTACAATTTATACACTTCCTCCCATATTAGTATTTTTTAATAGGTGCTGTGTTGTGTAGACTAGTCTTGAGTGGCACTTCTACATCAGCTTCCCAGTTACTGGAATTATAGGCATAGATTGCCAAACCCAGATCCCCTATATACTTTAAGTCATCTTTGGATTACTTACAACTGACAAAATGTGTATAGTTATTATATTTGCAAAGCTTTTAATTCATCAGTGCTTTAGTAGCATCTACATGTAGAGTTCTTAGATTCAACTTTCATTTCTGAGTTCTGATTATAAGGACAGGAAGATGATTTGGATAGAAAAACCTATATTTTCTTTTTACAACTACTAATATTATTAAAATTAATGACAATATTTTCAGAGTTGAAAATATATTGTGCTTAGAAATACTGACTTCAGATGGAGGAAGCTTTATTTTAAAGAGCTAAAGAATTTTTTTCTTTTTTTGTGTCTTGGTCCTGGGGCTTTGAACTCAGGGACTGGGCACTGTCCCTGAGCTTTTTCTGCTCAAGGTTAGTGCTCTAGGACTTGAGCCACAGCTTTACTTCTTTTTGCTGGTTAACTAGAGATAAGAATCTCACAGACTTTCATGCCCTGGCTGGCTTTGAGCCATTATCCTCTGATCCCAGCCTCCCAAGTAACTAGGATTACAGGCATGACCCACCAGTGTCCAGGTTCCTTTCATTTTTATGAGTTTGTTCCCTAGCCTAGAGCTCTTCAGATGCCTTGCCTGATTTGCCTTTTGCCTTGAGTATATGTGATAGATGTGATGAAGGTGGTACACAGTTGCTTAGAAATGAACTTACATCAAAATTTTAAACCATGCAGGGTGTTTGAGGTTAACACCATTTCAATATATCTGAAGTTCTAATTTGAGAAGAGCTTTTCTTTATGTTTACAATGTTGACTTTCTTGTTTTGTTGATATCCTTTTTTTCCTTTAGCCCATCATACATAATTGAAAAGCAGTGTACAATTTATGGCAAGGAACACAGTGAAATTTCTAATGTGACAATGTGATGATAACCCCAATTGTCAAAATATGTCAGCCATCCTCTGTAATTGGGTTCCTTTATGTTCTTAAGCTTGAGATGGAGGTATAAAAATACTATTTCCTTCTGCTTTCTTCCTGCAATCCTACTGGTGTGTTTTGCAATGTTAGGTGTCTAATCAAAATTTGGTAAGGCTTATTATTGTTTATTGAAGCCTATCAAGTACACTCAGACATTTTCAGGGGGCAGCTATATTAGGTTTTATATTGAAAGATTAAAAATTAGAATTACATTTTACAATTGCTAACTGCTGATTTCGCTTTTGTAAACTTGCTCGCCCTAGCACTAACCCTCCTCCCTTCTGGAAATAAGGAATTGAGTAAAAAGTCTCTCGGAGCCCTGATGCCGGCCGGGGACAAGGTCTGTGGTCATAGATAAAGAACCAACAGGTATATGTGTTTTCTAGTTCCTGTTTGAAAATTCCCTAAGTGGCTAAATGGGGCCCAAGATAGGGACCCAAGATAGGGACCCAAGATAAGGACCCAAGATAAGGACCCAAGATAAGTACCACCTGGCAAGTCCAGCAAAGTAGGCCAAATGTTAATCAATCACAAGCCTGTTACTATGTGAACTCCCCTAACTCTTACTCCCAGAGTGACTACCTCCTTTAAATCACCCGTGCCATTCGTTTTTACAAAGAGTGTTATAAACTTCCCCGCATAATAAAAATGATTGCTGGAGTACATAGTGACTTTTAAATGGGCCAATCCCAGGGACACCTGGTGTTATATGCTAATCTTGTGGATTTTGCCTTTAAAAATGCCTGTAACCACTGCTCAGGGCTCTCTGACTGACCGGGGCAGAGAGACCGTTTGCGCAAAAGTCAAATAAACTCCTCTTGCTTGTTGCATCTCCCGGCCTGGAGTCTGAGTTTCTGGGGCGCCTTCCCACAAACGAAAGTATCCCAGGAGTCTGGGGTCTTTCAATATGAATTGGCTGGTAAGAAGCAGTACAAAATTGGAATGTGAATACTAGAATTTCATTCTTAATTACAGCTTTTATAATTAGAAAACAAACAGTTGATATGATCTTATTTTTTTTTTTTTTTACAATTTAATGATATCTTGGCTGGGAATGGTGGTGTACTGCTGTACTTCCATCTACTTAGAGGTAGTGAGCAGGAGGATTACCATTGGAGGCTAGGCTAGGCACATTGTTCATCTCAACAAACAATATAGGTTGTGATGATGCACACTTGCAATCCTAAGAATGGAGGAGGCAGAGATAGGAAGAATCGCTGTCTAACACCTGGCCCATGCAGAAAAATCTGAAGACTAATTGAAGCAAAAAAAGGACTCGGTACGTGGCTTAAGTAGAGCACCTACCTATTTATCATGAACCAAGTTCAAACCCTCCATAATGGAAAGAAAAAAAATTTCTAGGTGTGTTTTCACATGTGTGTGTGCTCTCTCTCTTTCCCCTCGCTCGTTCTCTCTGTGTGTATGACTGAATGTTGATTTTACAACATAAAATGTTTCATTATATTTTTACATGTGCATGTAATGTATTTTGATTTCTTATTTTTCCTCCTCTTTTTCCCTTCCCGCATCCCTAATAGTTCCTTTACTTTCATTTCCTCTTTGTTTTTTAATTAGTAATTTATTCTTGATTATCTTTTCATTGAAGCTGATCAGCTCATGTTTTCTAACCATTGGGATTTTTTTTTTATTGTCAAGGTGATGTATAAAGGGGTTTCAGAACATAAGTAAGGTAATGAGTACATTTCTTGTCAGTCTTGTTTACCCCCTTCCCTCAGTTTTCTATTTTCCCTCCTCCCCAATCTCCCCCAAGTTGTACAGTTCATTTCCAACTTCTTGTCTTCTGTATATTGCTGTTGCATTGGTTCCCCCTTGTCCTTTGTCTCACCATTCTGTTGTTCCCCTTCCCTTCCCTAATTCCAATAAACATAAATACAATACCAGGGAACCTAAATCAAATACAGTGACAGCAGAGGATATACCATAGGGGGAAGAACATACAAAAAAAACAGAAAATCGCATAGTACATTAAAACCAACAACAAGAAAGAAAAACCTCTTGTGTTCATGAATTGGAGTTCATTTTCCTTAGCATCATTTTATATGGTCATGTGTCCATAACTATTGAGCTGTTCTGTTCATCTGCTAAGTTTATTCTAGACATATACTAATTACTGCAAATAAGGAAAACCATGGGACCTATGTTTCTTTGGGTTTGGCTTGCTTCACTTAATGTGATTTTTTTCCAAGTCTTTCCATTTCCTTACAAATGGGGCGATGTCCTTCTTTCTAATGGAAGTATAGAACTCCATGTGTATATATATATATATATATATATATATATATACACACACATATATATTTTTCTTTCTTGATCCATTAATCTACTGAGGGACATCTGGGTTGGTTCCATATCTTATCTATGGTGAATAATGCTTCAATAAACACTTGTGCTGGTAGCTTTAGTCTGGCCTTGTTTGTGGTCATTTGGGTAAATGCCCAGAAGTAGGGTTTCTGGGTCATAGGGAAGCTCTATGTATAGTCTTTTGAGGTACCTCCACACTGCGTTCCAGAGTGGTTGAAAAAGTTTACACTCCCACCAACAGTGCAGTAGTGTTCCCTTTTGGCCACATCCCCTCCAGCATCTGTTGTTACTAGATTTCTTGATTATTGCCATTCTAACTGGGGTGAGGTAAAATCTCAATGTTTTGATTTGCATTTCTTGTATGGTCAGAGAAGTAGAGCATTTCTTCATGTATCTATTGGCCATTCTTCTTCTTCTTCTTCTTCTTCAGAGAAGTCTCTCTTGAAGTCTTTAGCCCACTTATTAATGGGGTGGTTGTTTCTTGGAGGGTTTGTTTTGGGGGGGTATTTTTTTTTTTTGTCGTTGTAAGGCCCGAACTCTGGGCCTGAGTGCTGTCCCTCAGCTCTTCAGCTCAAGGCTAGCACTCTACCACCATTTCTGGCTTTTTCTGCTTATGTGGTGCTGAGTAGTCGAATCCAGGGCCTCATCCATGCAAGGCAAGCATTCTACCACTGAGCCACCTTTCCAGCTCAGGGGATTTAATTTTTGAGTTCTAAGTATATTTTAGATTATGAGGCCCTTGTTTGTTGTATGGTTAGTGAAGATCTTCTCCCAGTCCGTGGGCTTTCTATTGATCTTGCTAACTATGTCCTTTGCCATGCAGAAGCTCTGCAATTTCATGCAGTCCCATTTGTCCAACCTTTCTTTGATTTGTTGTATTTCTGGGTCTTTATTAAGAAAATTTCAGTCTGTGCCAAGGAGCCCTAGAGTTTCTCCTATTCCTTCCTGTAATGTTTTCAGGGTGTCTGTTTTTTACTTCGAGGTCTTTGATCCATTTGGAGTTGATTCTGGTGCAGGGTGATATATATAAGGATCTAACGTTAGTTTTTTATAGGTGTTGAACCAATTTTGCCAGCACCATTTATTGAAGAGTCTATCTTTCTTCCATCCTATTTTTTTGGCTCCCTTATTGAAGATTAGGTAGCTATAGGTCTGCGGGTTCATTTCTGGGTTTTCTGTTCTATTGTTGGTCCTCAGGTCTGTTCTTGTGCAAGTACCAAGCTGTTTTGATTGCTATGGCTTTGTAATAGAGTTTGAAGTTTTGGTATTGATATTCCTCCAGCACTGTTCCTTCTGCTAAGGATTGTTTTTGCTATTTGGGGTCTTTTATTGTTCCATATGAATTTTTGGATTACTTCTTCAATTTCATTGAAGAATGAGGTTTGGATATTGATGAGTATTACATTGAATTTGTACAAAGCCTTTGGCAGTATTGCCATTTTCATAATGTTCATTGTCTCAATCCAGGAGGGTTTTCCATTGGGAAAAATTTAAAGGATAGATAATGAGCAGAATCAATTGTAGCCAACAAAACAAAAAGTAATACAATGATAGAGAACTTTTTCAAGGGAACATGCTAAGACAGGAAAACAACTCAGTTGTTCAAAGGCTTGTACCTAGGTTGAGACCTAGGGGATCATCTCTGTTCAAATATAGCCAGGCAGAAAAGTCCATGAGATTTCATCTCCAATTAACAGCAAAATGCCGGACTAGAGAGATGGCTCAAGTGATAGAGCACCAGCTTTGAACAAGAAAACAGAGTATGAAGCCCTAGATTCAAGTTTCAATACTCTTACACACACATGCACACACACACACACACACTCCAGCAGTGATCCAAAAGATTGAGAAAGCTGAGGCAGAGTAAAACAAGATGATTTAAGGAAGTGACCTCAAAATAAAATAGGAAGAGACAGGTTTAGGAAACTGCACATTAGGTTATATGAGTTAGACTAAGGTGGCTAGTGTTTGTTTCATTGAACTAACGGGCAGAGAGGTTGAACATATTTTCCAGCCAAGCTGTTGAACTGATTGAAAAAGTAAAAATCTTTTAAACTGGGACAATGAGGAATTTCTTAATCCAAAGTATAGGTTTCTTTTGGTTTTGTTTTTTGTTGTTGTTGCAAAAATAACATTTATAAAAACAGTTACTGTTGTCTGAAGGCTTACCGTATGCTATACAAGTTACAATACTTTATATACTTAAGGACAAAACTTAGATAGCACTACAAGTTGGTATTCTTTTTTTTTGGGGGGGGTCCGGTCGTGGGGCCTGAACTCTGGGCCTGGGTGCTGTTCCTCAGCTCTTCAGCTCAAAGCTAGCACTACCACTTGAGCCACAGCGCCACTTCCGGCTTTTTTTTTCTTTTTGCTTATGTGGTGCTGAGGAATCGAACCCAGGGCCACAGGCATGCAAGGGAAGCGCTCTACCACTGAGCCACCTTCCCCGCCCCAAATTGGTATTCTTATCCCAGTTTATAAACTAGGAAATTTAAGTCTAAGAAAAGTCCCTTTCTTAATACCAGGACTATTCATAGGATAGAATTTCAGTAACATCAAAGCTTCTAGAAAGCAGTGAAAAAAAGACAGCAATAATTTTTCAAAACCTCTGATCAGGCCGGGCGCCAGTGGCTCACTCCTGTAATACTAGCTACTCCAGAGGCTGAGATCTGAGGATCGCAGTTCAAAGCCAGCCCGGGCAGGAAACTCCGTGAAACTCTTATCTCCAATAAAACACCAGAAAACTGGAAGTGGTGCTGTAGCTCGAGTGGTAGAGTGCTAGCCTTGAGCTGAAGAGTGGCAGAGTGCTAGCCTTGAGCTGAAGAGCTGAGGGACAGCGCTCAGGCTCAGAGTTCAAGCCCCACAACCAACAAAAAACAAACAAAAAACCTCTGATCATCTTGTAAAGGAAAAAGCTGAGCAAGAGTGTGAGGCCCAGTACCAGCGCACACATAAAATAATAATTAAGTTTGAGCCAGTGGATTGTTAGAGTGAGCACATGTATAAAATCCTCAGCAAGATGAACAGATGGAGGGCTGCCAGCATCCTAGGGACACCGCTGCCTAGGGACACGGCAGGAGTTAGACTATTCTGCCTCTAGCATTGGAGATAACTTTGTCCAGTCTTCAGTTTTAAGTAAATGGAATCTTAATACTTTGAACCTTTGTCTGCTTTTCTCCCTCCACACAATGATTGTGAGACTCATATTACTTTTGTATCTTAGTGAAGTGCCCATTGTATGACCATGCTATAACTGATTTACCTATTACACTGTTAGGGGAGGGGGTCATAGTGTCATTACCAGCATTTAGCTATTACAAACAAAGTTTCTTTTTTTCTGTCTTTATAATTTTCTATCTGCTACGACTGAGTCTGAACCCCAATTAAATTATTAACTATTTTTCTTTTCACTATTTTGTGTATGTCTTTTAAGGTATGAAAGGCAGTATTCCTGTTGCTTGGTAGAGTGTCTTAGACAAAATAGTTTTTGTTGCTGTTTTTTATTATATACTGTTTTTTATTATATCCTAAGTGGTACAAAATAGTTTCCATTTCTTATTTCCTCCTAGGTATAACGAACTTCAAACTTCAGCGAAAAAAGCAAAGATGGGTGAAAAGAAACCAGAGCCTTTGGACTTTGTGAAAGATTTTCAGGAATACCTGACTCAGCAGACCCACCATGTGAACATGATTTCTGGATCGGTTAGTGGGGACAAAGAAGCAGAGGCTCTTCAGGGAGGTGGGCTCCTCTGTATACTATTAACTCATTCCCTGGCATAAGTGTACTCATGCTTGTGTGCAGGGAGGTGGGCTCCTCTGCATACTGTTAACTCATTCCCTGGCATAAGTGTACTCATGCTTGTGTGCTGCCCAGAGTCTGATGTTCTACATTAGTGTAGAGCACCCTTTTTCCCCCTTTGGAAGATATGTGGAATCTCTTCTTCTTTTTTGAACACTTGCTAAGGTAGAATGACTTCATATGATCTAAACATGTATGATGGTTTGTTGGAAGGTTAGGGTTTCTAATCCCCTCCTTGTTCTCCAGATTCTGTTAACAGTAGACTGTAGGAACCCAGAGGGGATAAAAACATCAGCTTTTCTACCCAGAGCTCACCCATCAGGAGTTGTGGATTAGATCTGAGGCCCAACTAGTTTTTCATCTCTTAAAATGAAGGAAGTAAGTTGAGTGCCGGTGGCTCACACCTGTAATCCTGGCTACTCAGGAGGCTGAGATCTGAGGATCACAGTTCAAAGCCAGCCTGGCAGGAAAGTCCATGAGATTCTTATCTCCAGTTAACCACCAGAAAACAGGAAGTAGCACTGTGGCTCAAGTGGTAGAGCAGTGGCCTTGAGCTGAAGAGCTCAGGAACAGTGCCTAGGCCCAGAGTTCAAGCCCCACAACCTACAAAAAAAAAGAAGAAGAAGAAGGGCTGACTGTGGTTACCTGTGCAAGAAGAGAAACTAGAATAAAGAAAGCAGAGATCTGATGTGCCTTTGGTGGTAAGTCTTCTTTTTTGGAGACAAATCCATTTCTGTCCTAGTTCAGGGTCAGCAAACTACTGTGCATGGATTTATCTAGGCTGCTACTTTTGTATGGCCTGCAAGCCCAAGTGTGTTTTGTTTTTCTGTACTGGATTTGAACTTGGCCTTGAGTTTCCTAGACAGGTACTCTATTTGAAGTATGTCCCCAGCCCTTTATTTGCTGTATTTTCAGGTAGAGTTTCATACTTGTTGCCTGGGTCTGGCCTGAGGCCTCCTTCTGCTTGTGCCTTCTGTACGGCTGAGATGACAGGTACGCACCACCATGCCTAGTTTATTGACTGAGATGGTGGTCTTACAGGCTTTTTTGTCAGGCTAGCCTTGAACTAAAGTCCTCCCAATCTCTGCCTCCTTGGTATCTGTGAGCCACTATACCTGGCTAAGAATGGTTTTTATGTTTAAAAGTAGTTGAAGAAAACAAAAAAGAATAATATCATGATACATGAAAATTGTATTAAAAACTTTAAACTTTATTGTCCATAAAGGTTCTTAGAACACGTACATGCTCACTTGTTTACATCTTTTTCCTGTGGGTTTATTTTTCTTTTGGGTTTTGCAGTGCTGGGAACTACTACAAGGCCTTTGCATGTGCTAGGTAAGTGCTCATCCACAGAGCCACTTCATAGCATATTTTCTATAGCTGCTTTTTATTTTTTTTTTGCTACAGTAGCAGAGTTGAATAGTTGTGATAGAGTTAGAGCCTGAAGTATTTACTATTGTCCCTGTAGAAAAAGTTTGCTGACCTCTGATCTAGACTGCCTAGGGCCTTCAGATCTAGGGTCTGATTACAAGGGTCAGTCATTATCTTAGAGTTGGTTAGAAATATAATCCTCATGTATTAAAATGTGGGCATCACTGGTGTGGGAAAGCAATAGGTGGAAGGAGGTCATCCTTGACCAACACAGATTGGTCTATGTTGGATATATGACTTGCCCCAAGCAGTCACCCCTCATGGTGAGGGTGAAAGGTACCATGAAACTGGGCTTGTATGGGAGCATGCCAGTACCTCATCCTCCCAGAACGGAGGGAACTCTTTTCCCCTCGTCACTGTAGGAATAAAACTGTTAGCACCTAACACTAATGTGTTAGTGTCCCTGGACTGGGACTTGAGACTAGGGTTTTGTTCCTGACATTTGTTGCTTTTCCTACTTATGAGATCTACCCTTTTAGTTTCTTCTTTTATGCAAAGAGGCAGTCTGTTTAGATGGAAGACAGTTAAACATTTTCTAGCTCTGAAATTCCTAACATTCAGTGGTATCAGTATGTATTTGCTTTATGAGTGTAGTTAGAATGTTTCCCTAAATGGAATCTTGAATGTATGTAGACCGTGTGTCAGGTGAGTAGAATGCTGGAAACTCGTTTAAACTAAAATACATAGAGAATAGGGTTTTAGAGGTTACTAAGATTGTCGGAGGAGCTAGCCTCGAGCGTCACTGTGTGTACTGCCATCAGTCTGAATGAATCCCCATTCCCTTTCTGTCCCCTTACATGTTGTCTTCAAAAGCACGTGAGGACTGGTTCAATTTGTGTGTGAATTTGAGGTCCTTCTGCTTAAAAGTTTTCAGAATATCAAACTGCTTTTCTGTAAAAAATGAGCATTAGTTCAGAAAGTCTGATATTTTATGAATTTAACTGGGGAAGTAAGTTTTCAATTTATGAAAGATTTTTTCAACTACTTAGGACTAAAATGCTAAATTGAATTGACTGAGATGTGTAATTTTTTTTCTATACTTTGTTTATAGCTGGACCAGATGGTGATCAAAATGGACTGGATCACCCATCTGTTGAGGTTTCCCTGGATGAAAACTCAGGAATGTTAGTAGACGGGTTTGAAAGGACCTTTGATGGGAAGCTCAAGTGTCGGTACTGCAACTATGCCAGCAAAGGAACAGCACGGCTTATTGAACATATTAGAATTCATACAGGTAATGGAGAAACATTTGGAGAAGCCATTTCTTTAAGGTAGCAACAGGAACCGAGAGAGCAAGGCCAATTCTCATTGTGAACAATTGAAGATTGACGTAAGGTTAGGATCAGTGAGGATGTTACTCTAGTTTTACAAAGCAACAGCTTACCAGCATACAAGTAGTAGGAAGTGGGGCTCCTTGTCATCTTGGTCCCTCCCCAGACATTATTCCTCTTGTTCCACATAATTGCTCATTATTTTTCTGCTGCTCAGGTTAGGGAAGTGATTGCTAATTATCTTGATTCTGTGAGAATGCTTCAGCTGCAAAAACAGGGAAGCTTCTGTACAATTGGAGACTCTACTAATAAGCCTAGATTTTACCCTACTCAGCCTTCTGAGAAACCTTCCTGATTATATCCAGCCCTCCTCCAAGACCAGACCAGACCAGACCAGACCAGATGCCCTCTGTGCTCCATGGCCTGAAGCCTCCTAAGAACAGAGATTGTGGCAAGGCCATCTTGTACCCCTAAAGCTAGCAGGATATCTGGTACATAGCAGATACTCACAGCTTGTTAGATGAATAGGACCCCAAGTTGTATTCCAAGTGGGGTTTTTTTTGCTTGGTCATGGATCTTAACGTCTGGGCCTGGGTGCTGACCCTGAGCTCTTCAGCTCAAGGTGAGCACTCTACCACTTGAGCCACAGTACCACTTCCAGTTTTCCTGTGGTTAATTGGAGATAAGTCTCATGGACTTTCCTGCCCGGGCTGGCTTTGAACCAGGATCCTCAGATCTTAGCCTCCTGAGTAGCTAGGATTACAGGCGTGAACCACTGGCACCCAGCCAAATGATTTTTGTTCTTTATTTTTTTATTGTTTGTGGAGCATGAACTCAGGGCTTTGGCACTGTTCCTGAGCTCATTTGCTCAAGACTTAGTTCTCTACCACTTTGAACCACAGCTCCACTACTTGTTTTCTGGTGGCTCATTGGAGATAGAGTCATAGACTTTCCAGCTCAGGCTGGCTTTGAGCCATGATCTCAGATCTCAGCCTCCTGATTAGCTAGAATTACAGGCATGAGTCACCAGTGCTCAGCTTCCAAGTGTGTCTTTTATGTATCTGGGCAGTCTTCGGGCAACAGCTTTAACTAACATTGTTCTGAATACAGTGCCACTGAATAGAGGGAAGGTAGAAGAGAAGCACTTGCAGTGTTGAAGAGATACGTTGTGTAGCTCATTTTGACCAGGTGCTTCATTTAGATTTGGAGCTTTCTATTTCATATAAGGACTTTTTAGGAAAAAGAAAAGTTTCTTGTATTTTTTTTCCTTGAGGAAAGGGTGTGTACATGTGTGATTATCTATGAATGAATATTTACAAAGATGAATATGTAACTAAGGCCTACTGGTGGTGGGACAATCATTATGTAGGGAATATTAGTGCTCCTTTCTTTCTCCAAATACCTGTTAAAGCCATAATTCATACTAAATTGAATTATAGAATCTAAGTGTATATTGCAAATTATTGCTGATGAATCCTTAGGCTGTATTTCAATTTTCAGGTTTATTTGGATTTGAATACTTAATTATCATTTCTGAGTCCCGTGAATGGACAGACATGAAATTTTCCATAAATGAGCTATTCTTGCAGTTTCTCTTCCACTTTTTCTGTTCAAACAGGTGAGAAGCCTCATAGATGTCATTTATGCCCATTTGCATCTGCTTATGAGCGTCATCTGGAAGCCCATATGCGTTCCCATACTGGAGAGAAACCATACAAATGTGAATTGTGTTCCTTCCGCTGCAGTGATCGAAGCAACCTGTCCCATCATCGAAGGCGCAAGCATAAAATGGTACCAATTAAAGGTACCAGGTCTTCCTTGAGCAACAAGAAAATGTGGGGAGTTTTACAGAAAAAAACAAGCAATCTGGGGTATAGCAGAAGAGCACTTATCAACTTAAGTCCACCTTCCATGGTGGTTCAGAAGCCAGACTACCTTAATGATTTTACCCATGAAATCCCAAACATCCAGACTGACTCCTATGAAAGTATGGCAAAAACTACACCAACTGGTGGCCTGCCAAGAGACCCTCAAGAACTTATGGTTGACAACCCTTTAAATCAGCTCTCCACCCTAGCAGGACAGTTGTCCAGTTTGCCACCTGAAAACCAAAACCCTGCATCCCCTGACGTGGTTCCCTGCCCTGATGAAAAGCCTTTCATGATTCAGCAGCCCTCTGCCCAAGCAGTAGTTTCTGCTGTGTCAGCAACTATTCCTCAGAGCTCCTCTCCCACAAGCCCTGAGCCAAGGCCATCACACAGTCAGAGGAACTACAGTCCAGTGGCAGGGCCAAGCAGTGAACCCAGTGCCCACACCAGTACTCCCAGCATAGGAAACAGCCAGCCAAGTACTCCAGCCCCAACGCTGCCAGTCCAGGATCCTCAGCTTCTGCACCATTGCCAGCACTGTGACATGTACTTTGCAGACAATATCCTTTACACTATTCATATGGGATGTCATGGCTATGAGAATCCTTTCCAGTGTAATATATGTGGATGCAAATGTAAAAACAAGTACGATTTTGCCTGCCACTTTGCAAGAGGGCAACATAACCAACACTGAAAACAGTCACATGGACTTGCTTTGGCCTCTTGGGGCTTTGTAGTTGAGTTTTTGTTTTTGGTCATCCCTAATAAGGTGTGTGCTAACTTAAAGTTTATCCGTTATAAAATGTAAATTTAATGGTCGAAAACTTTTTCTTATTTTTTTTCATAAAAAAATATGGTCAGGGTTATTTATGTTATTAGAACAATTAGGACACATAACTATTTTTTTCTTTCACATCTAAAGATAATTGAGGATTGAAATACAATCATAATCCTAATGTAAGTGTTCATTTACCTTTCCCACATTTACTTATGGTCCATAAAGATGTCAAGGTTTTCCATACTCTTGATACTTCAGTATACACATGACAGCTAAATGTTATTTCTGCCATATTTCAAAGTAGCAGAAAAAGATATTTTTTCTTAAAAATCTGTCACAATGTATTTCAGTGTTTGTAGAGAAACTGCCTTTAAAATTGCTCTTAATTGAAGTATTATTTAGTTCACATATTTTAAAGTCGAATCAGTTTCATTTCAACTGATAAGAATAAAGCTCTTTCACTGTAGTAAATCCTTTTTCCTACAAGGGGCTATATGAAAGCATTCTTTTAAAGTTATAAATACTGGCGAAAGTTCTGAAAAGAAATGAAACTAAAGACTTAAGTTGGCAATTGTGTTTAGTATTTAAAATACCAGTTGGTTAACTGTCTTAGTTTTTCATTGCATTTTTTTATACTTCCAATTTTTTTTAACTACAGGTAAATACACTAGAATGTGGATGATTTTCTTTCTTTTCAACTAAGTCTACCTTTTAAGTTTATTTTGACATTTGTGTCAAGTGAGATTGGTAACTGTAGTGAGAATCTGTTACTCTTCCTATTCCTTTGATGACCAAAGAAGTGCGAGGCAGTCATCCGCGCTACTAAGATGCAGCCCTTCAGAGAAATCTCCAAAGTATCCTTTTCCTGCCTTCTATCCATTTATTGCCGGTAGCTGCCTAGAAAAGGTGGCTATAGAAACACTTGGGAAATGTGTTGAAATATTTACAAAAGACAGATCCTGGTCTCCTCTTCAGAGTTGGCCACTTAAAAATAGTTTCTGTGAATTCCAGCTGTAAAAGTCTTCATGTACAGTGACTGTACTATATAGAAACTGTGAGTGAATTGTCGCCTTAGTAGGAAGGAGAAGAGGTGTGAACATGGGTATAAAACACATTTAAACACAGCATTTGTTTATAGAAGTAATACTTGCTAAATAGATTTAGAATAACTCGTTTTGAATAGGAGGCTATTGTTTTTTATATTGTGTAATAACTAGCTTACTCTGAAGAGAGCTTGGTCAAACAATAAAATATTGTTACTTACTCCTGGTTTCTTTGTACTTTGCAAAAATTTTGTTTTTAATTTGGTTCTTATCTTGAAAATACAAATTCACTTCTATTTTAAAAAATCCTGATAAGCATTTTTTTAAACCAAAAATGACCCCTACTCTTAAGTAAAAAAGAAACATTGATGATATCTGGCCATAAAAAAGCCCAAGTGCCAAGTTCAGGAGTCCTCTGCCCTTCCTTCAAATACCAGAAAGCCATTAAGAGGAGTGCTTGTGTTGAGTGCTTGTCTCAAGGGCACTGTTGAACTGTAATTCTCCTCTCAAACCTTGTGACCCTGAAGTTCTGTAGTTGAAAGTTCTGCAGTTGTTTTAGTCTTACTTAAGTCACTCACTCCCCAGGTTAGTTTTACTGAAACATTTTCCAAATGCATAACTAAACTGGTATTTATTAATTTTCAGAAAGAAACAGGTTGTCATTTGAGAGCTTTTTTTCTCTGTTTTATTCAAATAAAAGCAATACCCCAGAACAGAAAATGAAAATGTTTATTAAAAAAAGAGGAGGAAGCAGGGTGTTGGTGCATGCCTGTAGTCTAAGCTATTCAGGAGGCTGAGGCAGGAGAATGGCTAGAGCCAAGGAGTTCAAACCCAGCCTGGAAAGCAGCAAGAACCCTGCCTCAAACACAAGTACAAAAATGGAAGAACTCTCCTTAAAACCAGCTTTATTAATCTATTCTGGGTCAAACAGTGACAAGTTCATTTTTCCCTAAAATTAAAAATGAATGTTTTGAAGGTTCACTTTAAATATGGAAAAGACTTTTTTCATAATTAAACTAGGATGAAAAATTGTAATTTTCCACTAAGTTAAAGAGCACAGTTGGTATCCCAAAGGTGTTGATGCTTACAGGTTACAATTGTAAATGCACTAAAATTTCTGAAGCTAATCTACCTTTGAAACTTTTTTAGAACTTTACTTTTAAGATTAGACTTTATTTAAATTTCCTGAGTTAATTTCTGTATATGGAAAGATATTAAGATCTTCCCTTACAGATTGAATATGTTCCCCTCATTTTATTTTCTTCAAGTATTTTATAGAAATGAGTTAGGAAAAATTTAACATGCACTATTTATAGTACTTTGCCGTTAACAGGCAATGTTCTGAAACTAAATTTATTTTTGTTCAGTGAACATATAAGTTTAGATTTTTAAAGTTGGTAGATAATTTATCTCCACTAATATTTTTTTAAGAAACTGAAGAGATTAACAGGGAATAATTTTATTTCAGATTTTACTAATGTAGTAATATAACTACAACTTCTTGAAATTCAAGTGAAGGCTAGACTTTTACTTTGAAAAATTCCATTGGGTATTTCCAATGCTATTTCATTTTAGAAATAAATGTTTACCATTCATCTGCAGAATTGTTTGACAAAGGGAATTACTACTAAAGTATAAAGTAAACTTCACCTAAAGTTTTGTAAAAATATTTGTCAAATGAATGAGTTATTAAAAATATTAATCGTTATTAAAAATTCCCTGCTAAAGACTTTTTCATTAGTCTTAGAGGGTGTATGCTTTTTAGAACTTTTTTCGTTAATATGTACTTTGATTTAAGTAAAGAACATATTTTATATGCAATGCATAAATCTTGCATTATGGTTGTAAAATACACTATATTATTTAGGGGTCCAGAAAGCAGTTTAATGCTGATATAACTATATCTGGTATGTAGTTCATATTGTGAATGAAGCTTTGCTTTTGTAATATATAAATAAAAAAATAACACTTTGTATGACCTTCCTTTTTTTTCTTTTTTGAAAGCTAGTATCAAATTAGTTTTTTAGTAATTTTCTCATCTGTATGTAAAATGCTAATAAAAGAAAAAGATTTATGGCTACTGTAGTTTGGATGTCTAGAATGTCTTACCATGAAAACTATTATTAGGAGTTAAAAACAAAGACAGTTCCATGTGTGTGTAACCTGTTTCTACTTGTTTCAGATCCCTTCAACCTGCGTCCATGCCCGCGGGTCTGGCTGGCACAGCAGGCAGGAAGGAAGGCTGCCTCCAAGGCCGAGCCACCTCACCACACTGCACAGCTCACTCAGCTCATTTCCACACTGACAGATGGGTCTTGAGACTTTTTTATTTCAAAGTCTCTGGAAATTCACATTGTTTTAGAAAATATCTGGTAAGATAAAACTTTCTAAACTTTTTTTTTTTTGCAAAAACTTAAGCCAAATCAGATATTTTACTGGAAATTCAGAAATTTTAATGTTGCTTTGAAAAATACTTTTGCATGATATTGTCTTTCTCATTACAAAAAGAAGAAATGACATCTGATATGTCAGTGGTTTGTGGGAAGCACAGGTGTTTTTTGTTTCCTTGTCTTAGGTCTTCCAAAAATCCTGCTTTGAGCTTGTTGAGATCTTCTGCTAAAAGCTTCAAGTTGTTAGGAAGTATTTGCTCATCTAAAATAGAAACATAAGTCTCAAATTATTAAATCTGGACTGTCAAAGAAGTTAATTTGTTTACATGAGATAAACCAGGTATGAATCATCATGGTTTCATTATAATAAGTTACAGACAAAAGGTCACATTGATGTGATCCAGAAAAGTCGTGTGAAACAATTCAGAGAATGTAAATAACTTACTGTGAAATATATGAGCAGAAAAAGACAAATGAGGATTATTTTTGGTTAACAAGAGCAAAGATAGCCAACTCAAAAGGATAGCCTCCATAGGGATAAAAGCAGAAATAAGAAATGACATTTTAGGTTTGGAACTTCTAATACCTTGAAGAGTTTTCAGTTGAACATTTCTACAATGATGGAATGTTCCATCAGCTCTGTTCAGTACAGAAACCAATGTGGTGGTACTGAGAATCTGAGATTTTGTTAGTTTATTGAGATATATTTGCCATAAATTTATCCACTTAAACTTCAATACAGTGGAAGTTAGAATATTCACATGGAACCATTCCCAGTCAATTTTAGAATATTTTTATAACCCCAAATCCCTTTGGCTGTCACCCTTTAACCACCATCTTATCTTTTCTTATAACCTGTAAGCAATCTCTAATCCACTTTTTTTTTGTTTTGGGGGGGCGGGTCCGGTAGTGGGGCCTGAACTCTGGGCCTGGGCGCTGTCCCTCAGCTCTTCAGCTCAAGGCGAGTGCTCTATCACTTGAGCCACAGCACCACCTCCAGCTTTTTTCTTTTTGCTTATGTGGTGCTGAGGAATCAAACCCAGGGCCTCATGCATGCAAGGCAAGTGCTCTACCACTGAGCCACCTTCCCAGCCCTCTCTAACCCACTTTATCTCAGGATTTCCCTGCTCTGGTCATTTCACATGACTGGAGTCATATACTATATTGTGTTTTGTGATGTTGTGTGTGTGTGTGCGTGCGTGCATGTATACATGTGTATGTATATACATGTCTTTTTTTTTGATCATGGAGCTTAAACTCGGCCTGGGTGCTGTTGCTGAGCACTTTTGCTCAAGGCTAGTGCTCTAGCACTTTGAGCTATAGCTCCACTTCCAGTTTTCTGGTGGTTCACTGGAGATAAGAGTCTCATGAACTTTTCTGCCCAGGCTGGCTTTGAACCTTGATCCTCAGGTCTCAACCTCCTGAACCACTGGCACCTGGCTATATCTAAGCTTCTCCACATTGTATCCTATATAAATTTTACTTTACTGAATAATATTTTAGTGTATGGACATGTCTAGTGACCTTTTGGTTATTAGTAATAATGCTGCTGTAAACAGATTTTGTATATATAAGACACTATTTGTAAAGTATGTCCACCTTACAAGATTGAAAAGATCATAAACCATAAAGTACTTAGCATATAGAAGTAAATGTTAGGTATTGTTTGATTCACAAATCAAAACTTAACATTAAAGTTCTTTTTATACAATTATTAACTGCCACACATTTTATCTGTAAAATTCAGATTTATAATACATTAACCTTGTGCAAACTCTATGCTGATCATGTATGTAGACGCTCTTCTGTCCCAAAATATTTCAAACACTTTTTCCTCTGGTATTTTTGCTCATTATGTGTCTGCTGTCTGGAGTGGGCTTTGAGATATGTGCTTGTTCTGTCCATCCTTCACATCTGTTTAAACATCTCTGAGAAGCCTTCCTGTTACCATTACCACTCTACAAGCCTTACCCTACTGCTTCAGAACACTCGTATTCATATAATTACTTTCTTGTCTTCTTTTTTTTTTTGGTAAAATGTTCTGCTTCCTATTGATTTCCCAGTATTTAGAAAAGGCCTAATAAAAAGTAGCCAGTTGGTAAACTAATTAGGAGGATAAATGGATGAACACCCTCATTCTAGGGGCAGAATTTGAATTGAAGCTACATGTAACAGAACTGTAAATTTGGAAACATGACAAAAGCTTTGGGAGCTGATAAACTACCTGAGTGTGAAGGAGAGTCATCACAGTAACTAAACAGTGCCTAACAATTCAACATACCTTTTGCTTCCTTCATGGTCTGAGAGACAGTTCTTCGGAGTGCCTGATCCACTTTATGAAGAATGTTAGCAGAACAAATTATTCTGTCTGTTTCCTGTGGGATAAAAACTTTTGTTATTGGAACAGTTTCATACAAGAAATGATTAGAATATAGGGGACTCAGCCAGGCATCGGTGGCTCACGCCTATAATCCTAGCTACTCAGGAGGCTGAGATCTGAGGATCCCAGTTCAGAGTCAGCCCCTGCAGGAAAGTCTGAGACTCTTATCTCCAGTAAACCACCAGAAAACTGGAAGTGGTGCTGTGGTTCAAGTGGTAGAGCACTCGCCTTGAGGTGAAGAGCTGACGGACATCGCCCAGGGCCAGAGTTCAAGCTCCACCACCACCACCAACAACAACAAAAAGAATGTAGCAGACTCATTGAAGGGATAATAAAAGTTACATCTGGTAATGAACTGTGGTCCCTGGCAGTATCCTGGAGAATATCTAATAACTGGCTTTTCAGGAAAGAAAAACTTGTCCAAACCTATGTGGAGCATTGGCTTATTTCTGTAGTGTAAATGTTCCCATCTTAGTATACTGCATGCTCCCAAGGAAACATCAACAGTTGCCAGTGTTCCTAATCATTCAACTGGAGGTTTTGGTCACCAGCACAAGCACAGGCTGCCAGCACCGGCTGCAAGTGGAGACCAGAAACTAAAGGCTAGTGAGATGCCAAGCCAGTGATGAAGCATTTTTACTCACTAGTACTAACCGTTCAATCTACTCACTAAGTTAACTCACTAAACGTTCAAAAGCCCATCCAAGTTATTCCTTCTTATTGGCTCCAGTCTGTACTGGAAGACTGACCTTTTGTTCCACATTGTCTTCAATGTGTTTTACTGGATTTTCCAAAGCAGTAAGCAATACATCAGTCACCTCAAGGCTATGGAGAAAGTGGGATAAAATACAGTAAGTTCTTTTATCAAACGTGTTTTTGAAAAACTTGTATTAATACTAAAGGATCTTGTGTTACACCAAACACAAATCCTTAAACAAAATACCTTTCATTTGTAAATGCAGCCACACTAGCCCCCACCCCTTTACAAAATACTCATACATTATTAAGCTTTGAAGTTAATACCTTCCCTATTAAATTCTGGACTGTAGTCCATAAAAGTCCTATCTTAATACCCAAAGAAAGATGCAATGTTTCTGAAGCATTCCAGAAAGTCTGGTTTCTGCTTATCTTCTGGATAAGGATTAGCAATGTTCTTCACTGGTCAGAGGTAAAATCCATTCATTTAATAACTACTGACCATTTTATATGAAAAATACTGTACAACTACCTATGTTAAACTGCGCTAATCTGGGAAATATTACATGATCCTTACACTTCCAAATGGATAATGTAATGGTGAGAGACAGGTAAATGAACTGAGCAAAAACCAATTTTGTGTATGGTAAGGATGAGTGACAGTAAACCAAGCACTCATTCTTATGAGTGACTGGAGAACCCAGCTGACATCCCTTAGATGGCCAGGCAGTCAGCTGAAGGATATAAGGAGGGCAGAGGAAACAGCAGGCACAAAGCCAAGAACAAGTGCCTTATGCTCATGGAAGAGAGAAAGCCAGTTGGTTTGTTAGTAGCAAGAGGGCAGGAGAACGGCAGGATGTGATACTGAAGAACTAGTAGGAGTTATCAAGACATGGAAGTCATGGTCAGGAGTTGGATTTTAATCAGAGCACAGGGAGTAGAACTTAACAGTTTGAAGTCTGAGCTCAATACATAGTCTTCTCTGTCAATGGGAAGAGCCCAGGTTTTGGAGTGAGACCCCATCAGGCCCCTTAGCTTTCTACCTGGGCTATCACTTCCCTTCCCTGGGCCTTAGTGGTTTCTCCCCTTAAGGAGTTGTGAAGTTTGGATGAGGTATATATATATAGCAGGTGTTCTAAAACACCCCTCTTACTGAGTGTGTGTGTGTGTGCGCGTGCGCGTGCGCGTGCGCGCGCGCGCGCGCGCTCGGTGGCGCCTGCTGCTATTAGTACTTCAGAGAAGCCTGGAAAAGATCGCTTTTCAACCTCCACCCCTTCAGTTACCTCATGACTATTTGGGTATAAGCATAGGCGACAGGTTTTTAAGACCCAGAACCACACTGCAGATTACGGCATGACAGAGACATGCTTTGCATCTCACTCGGGTCACTCTCGCAGGACATCCAGAAACCTAACCCACTGTTCACTCCAAAGGACACAGCCTGAACTATCCCACAAAAGTGTAGCAGCCAACTCATTATATGCTCATATGAAGTTTGTCAAGATATTACCACAAAATGGCAACCGTAACAACTTATTTTGATGAACTTTACAGTCACTTATACACAATTTTTGTTTGGGGTATGTTAATTTTATAAAATTTTATATTTAAAAAAAGTGACCTGACAACTAAAAATTTTGAGGAATGAGCTTTTAAACACCAGCTTTTAAAAACTGGGAAAATGTGGACAACATACTTTGAGAACTGTCTATCCAAGACCATATAACTTCTAACCAACATTCCTGTATTCATTTGCATCAGAAACATTTGTGTGTGTGTGTGTGTGTGTGTGTGAGTCATGGGGCCTGAACTCTAGGTGTTGTCCCTCAGCTATTTAGCGAAAGACTAGCACTCTACCACTTGAGCCACAGTGCCACTTTTGGCTATGTGGTGCTGAAGAATCAAATCCAGTGCCTCATGCATGCACGGCAAGAACTCTACCACTGAGCCACTTTCCCAACCTCAAGCAATTATTATTATTATTTTTTTTTTGCCACTCCTGGGACTTGAATTCAGGGCCTGGCCACTGTCCCTGAGCTTCTTTTCCTTGAGACTAGCACTCTACCACTTGAGCCACAGCGTGACTTCTGGCTTTTTTTTAGGTACGTGGTACTGAGGATGGAACTCAGGGCTTCATGCATGCTAGGCAAACACTCTACCATTAAGCCACCTTCCCAGTCCTACATCAGATACATTTAAGTGCTGCTACCATACTGATGAGGCAAATGGACATTTCCATCATTAATGAAATTTCTTTTAGAAATGTGTTGCTGTACAACTGTGGTGAATGGAGCATCAGACCCCAGAACCTGTGAATCTCACATATGTCTATTAGCAAAGTTACTACTACAGTTCTAAAGCAAATCATGATCCAGCATCAATTCTTAGGAACGTTATTTTTGCTAGGCTAGATCTTGAACCCAAGGCCTTACACAGGCTCAGCAAGTGCCCTACCACTGAGCTATACCTGCAGCCCAGAGATTTCTTTCTGTAAGAAAACCACCAGGGGGGGGCTGGGAAGGTGGCTCAATGGTAAAGTGCTTGCCTTGCATGCATGAGGCCCTGGGTTCGATTCCTCAGCACCACATAAGCAGAAAAGGCGGGAAGTAGCACTGTGGCTCAAGTGATAGAGCGCTAGTCTTGAGCTGAAGAGCTGAGGGACAGGGCCCAGGTCCAGAGTTCAGGCCCCACGACTGACAAAAAAAAAAAAAAAGAAACCACCAGGCACTCTATTTAGACTGTTGTACCTTGGCAAGAGTATCAAAGATGTATTCTATTTATCATTTGCCTGGGACCTCATGGAGAAGTTACATTCTTGATAGTTACTGTACAAACAAACGTGGGTTCAGAACCCAGCAGTTACAGGTTCACTGACTCTGGACAAAGTGATCTTTTGGAATTCAGTTTGCTCTTCTATACAACACTATGGGG
Source organism: Dipodomys ordii (assembly GCF_000151885.1). NCBI lineage: Eukaryota > Metazoa > Chordata > Mammalia > Rodentia > Heteromyidae > Dipodomys > Dipodomys ordii. Next base: position 6,895,236 of record NW_012267274.1, read on the forward strand.
TCTGGGTGTGGATCAGCTAAGCCACCATGGTTGATCATTTATTCAGTGTGCCTAACACACACAATCACCAGGGAAGAATGGTTTGAGTTGGTAGGGTGCTTTGAGTAGGATACCTGGCCTCCATAGAACATGCTGGACTCTGAATTGTGAAGCTGTTGTGTTCCCAAGCATTTTTCCCAGGGTTAGGTTTTTCTATCTTTTTTCCCATCAGGTGGATGGTCTCGTTAGGCACTGCCCTCGGTCTCTGGCAATTTCTCTGCAAACAGGTCTCCAAAGGACAATCTAAATAGAGCTGGCAAAAGCCTAATGAATCTGAAAACAGTTTTAAATGACCAAATGTGAAACAGATACATACATATATACATACATGTATATCAGATAAGATAAATCATCCCTTTTGCAGCAGGACAAATTCCACTTGTAATATTGAATATCTAACCTTTAATATTAAATCCATAGACTTCCTAAATGCAACAAACTCTCTCTAAAGACAATAGTGATTGTGTGTGTGTATGCCAGTGTGCCAGTCCTGGGACTTGTACTCCCAGCCAGGGCACTGTCCCTGAGCTTTTTTGCTCAAAGCTAGTGCTCCATCACTTGAGTCACAGCTCCTCTTCTGGAATTTTTTTTTTTTGGGGGGGGGAGTTAATTGGTGATAAAAGCATCACAGTCTTTCCTGCTCTTGAACTTGCTTCGAACCACCCTCCTCAGATTTCAGCCTTCTGAGTAGCTAAGATTCCAGGCATGAGCCAGACACCTGGCATGACAGTAATTTTTTTTTTCTTCTGTTGGTCGTGGGGCTTGAACTCTGGGCCTGGGCACTGTCCCTCAGCTCTTCAGCTCAAGGCTAGTGCCCAACCACGTGAGGCACAGCGCCACTTCTGGTTTTCTGGTGGTTTATTGAAGATAAGAGTTTCATGGACTTTTCTGCCCAGGCTGGCTTTGAACCGGAATCCTCAGATCTCAGCCTCCTAAGTAGCTAGGATTACAGGTGTGAGCCACCGGCACCCGGCTGACAATAGTAATTTTAAAAATATGAATAAATCTAATCATGCACAAGGAAGAAAATATTTCAATTACATTTTCGAGCCAGTTGGTAGACTTCATATCTCATACTTTGATAATAAAAGTTGTCATCTAAAACCAAAAGCAAAGGTCTGGAAATGACAGTTTTTGCCAAGACGTAGCAAGACTGGGCCTCAGATACTACTGGAATTACCAAATCTTGATCCTTTAAGCAGGTTATGAAATCTTCCCACATGGCTTCAGCAATGTTAGCTGGGGCAGACATTTGACCTCCATTAGTGACAACTATCAAGAAGCATTCCAGATACTTCAACAGTTCCTGTCGAAGTGTCTTCCATTGAGATGGCTACAAAAAATGGAAGAATAGGATCTTACATTAGACTATGTCTAGTAAGGGTGGTTTTATCTGAGTTCACTTGCACCCTGCCCTCTATGCCGTTATCCATAGACACCTTGTTTGTCCTGGTTTCTTGTCTTCATATATCCTTTGCCTTCTGCCTGGAAAATTTTTATCCAAAGCTCCCAGTGCTATGTGGAACCTTTCTGACTCAACATGCAGAAGAGAATTCAGCCCTTCCCTTTCCTATCAAGACACCCCACTCTATACATAGTCTGTCTCCACTCCAGCAGGACTAAGGTTTTGAGGCCTGTGTGCTCTCTTATCTCCCTGCCAGGTCACCAGTTCACTGTATACCTAGCCTCCAGCTAAGTGCTTAGCACCTAACAGGTGCTTCATAAATGTCTTATTACATGAATGAACAACTGGGGAAATAAAGAGAGCTAACTGCTGTGTAAGAAAAAGGGGAGCCAAGGTCAATATCTTGCTGAATTAAAACAACCAAGCTAAGATAAAATGGTGCTGGTTTGAACCTGAATTGCCAAAAGGCAGTACACAGCAAGGTAAGTCAATGAAAGTTCCCTGGGTCAAGGCAGGATTGGGAAGGATAAAGGAAGCCAACTGTGGGGAAGAAAGTAAGTGGCTTGAGAACACAAGCAATCTTACATTGGTTATGGGCTGCAAAGAATAGTAGAAGGAAAATACAAGGACAGGAGACAGATCTCTCTCCTGCCTGTCCAAGCCTTACTAAGATCACACTACATACAAAACATCACCTGTACATCCTAAAAAGCAAATAGGTATCCCTCCATAAAAGGTGAGATTTTCTAATTATGGTAGCCAACTGATCCCCATGCCTCTAGAGAAAGAGTGAAAAGCATACGTTAATAAAAAAAGCGAGGGATAAATACAAAATATAGCAAGTGACAACTTTCAGCTTTCTCCACACTGGTAAAAATATCATTCAAGTAAATCCTGTGCCACCCTGATGTATCTACCTCACAGTTAACCAAGAACGAAAAGGTCCAGAATTTTTCCACACGCTAAACACTGCATCGGTGCATGTACACTCAGTCTCACCATATTTGATTTGCATATGCGTGAATTCATCCACACTCAGGCACTGACCAATAAATTGGCTATGGCAGAATCTTTTAGCGATCTTTTTACTGCTTGAGGAGGAATTTGCCAAGAGATTAACTGGCGTTTATCTGACTAGGAGGGGGATTTCCGCTTTGCCTCCACCGAATTCAGCTTAACTGCCCTGAGACACCTGTAATCTCAGCTGCCAGAAAGGCTCAGCCGATCTTTATTTTTGGGCTTGAACTCGGCCTGGGCGCTGTCCCTCAGCTCTTCAGCTCAAGGCGAGCACTCCACCGTTTGAGCCACAGCGCCACTTCCGGTTTCCGAGTGGTTTATTGGAGATAAGTCTCAAGGACTTTCCTGCCCAGGCTGGCTTTGAACTGTGATCCTCAGATCTCAGCCTCTGGAGTAGCAAGGATTACAGGCGTGAGCCACCGGCGCCCGGCCTAAACCAGGAGTTGAAGTCGAACCTGGGAAACAGACCTGGTTTCAAATAAAAAACGACCCCCCCACCCCCGCGCCCGCGCAGACTGTGCAGCGCACCCACAAACGCACCACTCCACGGCGGTGCACCGAGCCTTCCCGGGAGCCAGCTCCCCGTCCTCCCGTCCGTCCTCCGCGGTCTGGCCTGCATTTCCAGGCACTGCCCAGCCCAGGCCCCAACTCCCGCAGCCAGGCCCGGCGGGCCCCGCGACCCCAGCCCGCCCCGCCCCGCCTGGTGCTGACCGGCGGCCGCGCGCCCGTCCCGTCCTGGGGCGCCTCGGGCAGGACGTCGTCGTAGGAGAGGACGCCCACCGCCCAGCCCCGCTCCTGCCGCAGCTGGCGGGCCAGCGCCCGCGCGAAAGTCGACTTTCCCGCCGCCGGCAGGCCGCAGAGGACGCAGAGCCCCGGCGTGCACGGCCCCTCGCGGTCCGTTCCCCGGGCCTCCGCGGCCGTCATAGCGCGGCGGCAGGCGCGCGCGCATGCGCATATGCATACCTGAGGTATTGCTGCGCCCTCTGGCGGCATAGAGGAGGAAAAGCGAAGCTGCGGGTCCAGACCCGGTGCTCTTGACTGGCTTTGTTTAGCTTTCGCGTGTTTTGAGAAAGGGTCTACAGTGCAGGATGGCGCTGGACTCGAGATCTTCCTGCCCCGGCCTCATGAGAGAGCTGGGCGTTCAGGGTTCTACACCACACCCTTGCTGGTATCTTTTTAAATACCAAGGTTTGGACTCCGGGCGCTTCACCTGCTGGGAGGTTCTCTACCACTCGAACCATATGCCTAGTAGTTGTTGCGTTACGTTCTAGGTAAGAGCTCATATTTTCTCCATGGTGGACTCAAACCGTGTCTTTCTACCTTAGCCTTCCAAATAGCTGATATCACTACCCCCAGCTTATTACCCGAGATGGGTCTTACTAACTCAAGGCCGGCCTTTAAGTCTGACCCTTCCAATCTCCGCCTTCAGAGTACCCGAAATTAAAACTGTCAGCCACTTTGCCTGGTCTGTTTTATTTCTGTATGTGGGTGTTTAGTTGTTGATTTTTTTTGTTTTATCGTCTTTGCTCCTTTCCCAAAGATCAATTGATTACATTCATGTAGGCTTAATTTTGGGCTCATTTATTCATCGATCTGCTGCTCTTTCCTCAATCCCAGTCTTGATTACTGTAGCTTTACGGTTAAGTCTTGATTTCCCAGTGTCAGTCCTCCAACTTTTTTTGAAACTGTCTTAGCTCTTCTAGGTCATTAGCCTTTTCCACATAAACTTTATATTGTTGGTATTCACAGAAAAACTTGATGGGACTTGTGATTATACTGAATCTATAGATCAAGTTGGAAAGACCACCACTGAGATGTGGTATATTGACAGTATTACATACTGTTGTCCTCCATTGCTATCGATGGATTTGCATTTGTGGATTCAACCAAGATTAAAAAAAAAAATCAAGAAAAAAGGTAGTGTGTGACACAGGCCCACAGACCCAACCACTTAGGACATCATGAGTTTGAGGCCAGTTTGGGAAAAGTGAGATACTATCCCCAAAACTAAGAGAACAAAGGTCTGAGGCATTGGCTCAAGTGGTAGTGTTTGCCTAGCAGATGCAAGGCCCTAGGTGAAAGTTACCCACAGAAAGGAGGAAATACAGAACTGAAATAACTTAGCACAATTTTACAACCAAACACTTTCTTTTTTAAAAAATATTTTTTAATGTGGTACTGAGGAACTGAACCCAGGGCCTCATGCATGCTAGGCACTCTACCACTAAATCACATTCTCAGCCCCAACACCAATATTTCTAGGTTCTATATTAGACCTTTGGTTGCTTCCTTCTTGTTTTTGGTAATGACGGGTTTGAAGTCGGGTCATGCTTGCTAGCCAGGTGTTCTACCATTAGCTATGTTTCCAGCCCATTTTTGAGGAGGTGAAGGGGAAGTTGGGCATTGTACCTGAGCTTTTTTTGCTCAAAGCAGGCTATGTACATCTTGAATAACAGCTCCACTTCTGGCCTTTCAGCTTACGGTGGAGATAAGAGTCTCAGCTAGCTTTGAAATATGATCCTCAGATCTCAACCTCCAGAGTAGCTAGCATAACTGGTGGGAACCCCTGGTAGCCAGCTCCAGCCCTTTTACTGAAGGCTGGAATTCTTGGTTATTTTTTAGATACGGTTTTTCTTCCTGCCCCTTGTGCATGGGTCACAGTATCATTACTTTATGATTCCTTTCATAGCTCATAGCTTGATGACAGGCAAGCTCCACAATGCCTAGATTCTTCCGTTGAGACTAAGGGCTGGCCAATCCTGTAATCCGCCTGACTTAAGCCTCCTATGTAACTATGATGACAGGCATGCACTCAGTATGTTTGCCCAAATATTGAGAAGAGGGTCTCAATGTACACCTGGTCTGGTCTAGAAATGAGATCCTCTTAATCTTAGCCTTCTAAATAGCTAGGATGATAGTCTATCTTCAAATCTTGATAAATTCCCCCATCATACATTCTGATTACCTATATAAGAAAATATGTATCATTTTTTCCCCTTTCAACAAGGTAAACACAAGGAAGAAAGTTATTTTGTTAGCTTCTTTTTAGATGGAAGATAAACTTGAATGAAAACATTAAGTGAATAGAGCATTCAACAGGAATTGGTACTAGGTGATGGACACAATAAAGTTCCGAGACAAAACCAGACTATAGGCGAGCAAAAGTCATTATCTAGAGATTATAAGACTGCGAAGTCGACATTTCACTTTTCTATAAATGTCCTTTTCCTTTTTAAAAGACGTTGACACTAGGCACAGAAGCCTCTCTAGGAAGAGGCGCAGAGGTGGGGCTGTGAGGCCCCGACTCAGCTTTCTATTCTGGGCCGTATCTAGAAAGCTAGCCGCAAGTTCCACGCGCTTCCACGGTTTCCCTAATCCAACGCTCCAAGGTCGTCTTCAGGTCTGTTTAGAATCTATTTCAAACGACACTCGAGGCGGCTTTTCTCGCATTCTCGGATGGCGCCGGAGCGCAGAAGTCCCGGCGCAGGCGCAGTGTCGACCCCTCCGGTCGCCGGCGGTGCCCACCCGACCCCGGCGGCGCAGGTTCCCTCCCGAGGCAGCGCGGCCTCAGTCGGGCCGCAGCCCCGGGCCAGTCCCCCAGGGAGCGAGATGGCCCCGGGGTCCCGCGGCCGCGGGCCAGCTCCGCCTCCACCTCGGCACCGAGGGCGGAGGGAGGACGGGCAGTGAAACCACAGCCCGAGCCCACGGCCGCCACCGTCAGCCTCGCGACCGCCGCTCACACACCGCACACCGGAAGCTGGAAGGATCCAGCACCCACTTCCGGGTCACCCGGTCAGGAGGGGGTCCCGCAGTCGCGTGGGACAAGGAGACCGTCCCTACCCGGCCACCCCGGCGCCCCGCGGCGCCCACCCCGCCCCGTGTACTCAGCACCCGTCGTCCGCCTCATCAGCGCCTCCGCCAGCGCCAACGGCCAGAAACCGTCCCCGGCGCGCGCGCGACGCACCGCGCCTGCGCCCGGCTCCGAGGCAGGTGAACGGCCGTCCGCGCGTGCGTCCGCCCCGAGCCCCTGCCACTGCAGACTTGGAACCCAGACGCTGAATCCGGCGGCGGCGCATGCGCGTATCCGCCCGCCGGGTCTCCGCTCTGGAGTTGAAACTGGAAGCAGCCGGAAGTCGTTGTGCGTCCTCACGTCCACTCTGCACGGACCGAAACTCAGGCCCAGGAAGAGAGGTTCCGCGATTGGCTTGGGCTGGAGGCGCGATGGAGACCGGCACCGAGGACTCGGCGCTGCTCGGCGACCCGACGCTGACCTCCTCCTGGGATGCAGAAAGCGGGGCGCCGGCGCCGAGCCTTCTCACCCGGGCTGGTGTCGGCGCCTCGGACCTGGACTGGGAGGAGCTGCTGGCGCCGCCTGCTCCGGGGTGCGCGGGGCCCGCGGGGACGGGGGTTGCGGCCCTTGATCGGCGATAACCACGCGTCTGGGGACCCGTGAAGGCGGGGCGGGGGGAGGATCGGGGCCGCGAGCGGAGCCGGGGCCGCCAAGTGGGGAGAGCCCCGGGGGCCGCACGGCCCGGGGCCCAGCCGGACCGGCAGCGGGAGGGAGATGGGGTAGGCTGCAGGGCGACCGCAGCCGGGAAGCCGGGTTCTAAGGATCCCCCTGTGTCGGTCAGAATTTGTCTGGGCTACTTCACCAGAATGAACAAAACCCTCTCCTCTGCAAATAAAGCCCAGCCACGGAGGACCACGTCGATTTTACTTAGAAAACGGCGTGTGCACACAGTAACTGACCAGTAAATGTATTTAGTTAACAATTAAATCGCAGGTTTTAGTGGAATGTCCATATCCAGGAAAACAGAAGGACTGCATTAATATCCGGAGCCTTCTGAGTTCTCTTTTGAGCATCTGTGTGTAACGATTAGGAAGGTGCTTGAGGTGGTTAGAGGAAAAAAATTATACAAATGACCAAATTAGAAGATTGCTTTTGTAATAATAAAAACTTTTTTCTTTTCTTTTTTTAAGAGTGCGGTGTATGTGCCTTGTCTGTTTTACCTCTCATTTACAGAGTGGGTTATGAATACTGCTCAGAAAAGAAAAAAAGATGTGTAATGTTTCCTAATCATTTTCCTTCTCAGCCAGGATCTGGTGAGTTTGAAGAGCAGCAGCCCCCAAAGTGAACACCCCTGCTTCCTTTACCTGAATTGTGACCCTCATGGAGGTGAAGAAGTCCTTTCTGTTGGCATTGTAAGTTCAGCAAGGAATATGGAAGTATACTTAGGAGAAGAGTACTGTGGAACCAGTAGGGGCAAGAATATCTGCACTGTCCTGGATAACAGGTTTGTGACTTATCCGAGCCAAAATGTTCTCAGCTTTTTTCTTCAGCCTTGCAATACTTGAGTATCTGACATCAGTGACAGACATCAGGGGCAGAAAATTAAACACATGCCAGTAAGCATAAAATGTAGACCCTTAGGCCTCTTACAGTCTAGATCAGCCTTGTTTTTCATTGTTGTTTTGTTTTTGTTTTTAAAGGATGTTGGAAGTGAATTGGTAATCGTTGGGAGGACTTTAATTCGAAGGAAGATGGGGAAAAGTGTTTCTTGTCTTCTTTAACTTATAGTGGTCTGTCTTCTGAACATTAGTCTGAAATATTGAACAACTTTTAGGAAACATTATAAATGGTGTAGGAATCTAAGACTTACCTGTATAAACCTACTTGTTAGCCTGTTATAAAGCTTACTATTTGCTATTTTCTTATTGGCCTCATTGAAAGATTCCTCCTCAGTCTTTCCTTAGTATAACTTAAAATATACACTTTTATGTCCTTGTATGTTGGAAATAATAACCATGCCTATTGAGCTTTAAAATAGGCTTTGTGCAACATCACTACATATGCTTTCTCATTCAATCCTAGTGTGGCTAATAAGTGTATATAGTAATATGTAAGTAGATGGAGTAAGGACCCCAATACTCCCTGCTTGACTAGGAAAGAGGAATTTCAGAATTAAAGTGTTGTCCTGGAAAAACTTATTTTTAAATGTAAATACTAAAAGTGACAATGGTTGAAAGTAAAGAGAAATTCTTTTTTGTTTTTAGTGAACATGAAAAGATTATTTTGTACAAAAAGTATTTAAAATTGGAATCTTCCACACATTCTTGTAAAATAAAGGTAAGTCATTAACCAAATCTTTAAATTCATTTAAATTTTAAATTGTTTTTGTTCAATACATTCTTTTCTGTTGGTTTGACAGTACAGTTAAACTGGTTCCCAGTTTTAGTTCAGAAATGCTTAGTAGATGTGTGAACTATGACCATTAGAGGGCTAGGGAAATAGCTTAGAGGTAGAACACTGACATGTACACTTGATATCCTGTGTTCCAGCCTCACCCTGTAACACACACACACACAAAATAGTAATATCAAAGAAACAAAAATTACTGTCATAGAAGACAGAAGAGCCTTGTTCCAAACTTGACTTTTATTCACTGTTTCCTTTAACAAGTTAGAAAGTCACCCCTAAATTTACCTTCTTTGTATGTAAATCAGCCAGCTAAATTAGTTTATCTGACAGTCCCATACAACATCCGAAAGACTGGATTATGTTTAGAGTTTCAGTAAATGTAGTATGGACAAGTGGACAGCATTATTATTTTCAATTACGTTATAAAAGATTGGAGTATGTTAAAGTCTACAGATATGGCTCATCTTAAATTATATGAGTAAAACTTTAATTCCCTATTTAATTTTATGTCATATTTTTGTTGTTGTTTTGTTGGTTGTGGGGCTTGAACTCAGTGCCTGGGTGCTGTCCCTGAGCCTCTTTGGGCTCAAGGTTAGCGCTATACCACTTGGGCCATAGCACCATTTTTGGTTTTTGAGTGGTTAATTGGAGATGAGTCTCACGGGGACTTAACTGCTCGGGCTGGGTTTGAATCATGCTCCTCAGATCTCAGCCTCCTGAATAGCTAAGATTACAAACATGAAACACTGGCACCTAGCTTATAGTTTGAAAGCTATTTATTTTGTTGGTTTAAGCCTCATGATGCATTGGAATTTTTTCCAACTCTTAAGACAACCTTAAAATACATTTGATATTAATTTTTACTTTAAGTCTTTCATTTTTTTTTGTGTGTGCCAGTACTTGGGCTTGAACTCACAGCCTTGCCCTGTTGCTTGGCTTTTTTGCTCAAAGCTGGTAATCTTATCACTTGAGCCATACCTCCAGTTCTTGAAGTTTAATTTTTAGTTTTTTTTTTTTGGTTGGTCGTGGGGCTTGAACTCTGGGCTTGGGCACTGTCCCTGCGCTCTTTAGCTCAAGGCAAGCGCTCTACCACTTTTGCCACAGCACCACTTGCAGTTTTCTAGTTGTTTATTTGAGATAAGAGTCTCACGGACTTTCCTGCCTGGGCTGGCTTTGAGCCGAGATCCTGAGATGACAGCCTCCTGAGTAGCTAGGATTACAGGTGTGAGCCACTGACGCTCGGCTTTAATTTTTAGATTCTTGAATACTCTACTCTTGCTTTGGTAATGCCAAAATGTGATCTTAAGTGATAACTAATTTTAGTATTGTTTCCTGGAACTTTCTTGTTTTGTAATAGTTACTGTCCTTTGGTGAAAAGCAGTGTGTGTTCCTCAGTAAAGTTGTGGTACAAATGAGACCAGTATCATCAAATTCATCACGAAGCACTCACACTTTAGGATCAAGGATAGACCTCGACAATATCCAAACCATAATGGAGTCCATGGGATCAAAGTTATCACCTGGAGCTCAGCAACTGATGAATATGGTTAGGTTTCAGCAGCAGGTAAGCAGAAATGAATTCATTTCCAGATAGCACTGAAGTTTCAATAAATGTTCTTTAGTATTTAGCAGTATATTTAACAAAATTTCTGTGATTATCTTATTTCAGTTTTGCAAAAATCACATTTTGCAGACTTCCCACCAACAGAATGCTTTTTGACTGCAGATCCTTACTTTTTCTTTTTGGTCGGTAGTGGGGGTTGAACTCTGGGCCTGAGCACTCGCTGTCCCTCAGCTCTTTAGCTCAAGACTAGCACTCTACCACTTGAGCTATAGCGCCACTTCTGGTTTTCTGGTGGTTTATTGGAGATAAGAGTTGCACGGAATTTCCTGCCCAGGCTGGCTTTGAACTGTGATCCTCAGATCTCAACCTCCTGAGTAGCTAGGATTTCAGGTATGAGCCACTAGCGCCCAGCTTGGATCCTCACTTTTTTTTTTAATGAGTTTATTAACTTACTCATTCTGCAAGTCCACAAGTTTTAACCACCTTCTCGGTGAGCAGGGCACTAGTTTGAAGGCTCAGAGATGGTCAGCCAGTCTATAGCCTGTCTATACTGCATTAAACAGTTTAAATCACATAAGTTGGGAATGATGGGTAGATTTAAAAAGGCATTTTATAAGTGACATTTTATCCAAGCCATTAAGAAAGATGGGGTTGGGCAAATTCACAGGAAGGGTGACTGTTCTAGAGATATGTCATGGATGGAATCTTCTGTACTAGAAGAAATAATATAACTAGGAAGTGACTAGGAGTTCTTTTTTTTTTTCCCTTGAGTAGATAGATAGATTAGCAAAGTTTAAAATAGATTCTCTGAGATCATGGAGAACTTTGGACGCTATTTTAAATCTATAAATGTTGTTGACCTGTTTATGACATTTTAGGGTGACAAAGGAGGAGGCAACAATGCTAATAAGAAATGTACTTATTACCTTGCCCATGTAATTGTAACCCCTCTACGGTATTTTCACAATAAAATAAAAAAAAGTATTGTGGGAGAAAAAGAGAGTCACAGTGAAATTTAAGTTTGGGGGCAGAATCACTTGGGGGAAACAAAAGGAATTTAATTTGGGAATGTTGAGTTTGAACTGTGACTAGGACATTACTTGGAAGGAAGTTAACTGCATCTGGGAGCATAGGATTGGGGAGGTAGAGTGAAACTCTGGAAGTGGCTGCCAGGTATGAGAGATGGGCTCACAGTGGAAATGTTTCAGAAGGAGAGACAGAAACTAAGAAGAAAGACCTTTGGGAAGTAGCTATGTTTGGTAGAATGTGGGGAAAGGAGTAGGGATCCAGAAAAGCCAAAGACAATGTATGATTAAGTAGCAAGAGAAAGGCTTTGATGTCAAAAATGATTCTGAAGTTCCTGTCCTGTCACTTTTTAGTTCTGTCTGTTTGGGAAGGTTCAATTTATTTTTAATATGAATTTTCATGTTAAAATGCATCTTGTGAATTTTAAATATACAGATCACAGGATTACTGTGGAAATATAAATAATTCAAATAGAGAACTTAAAAGCACAATAGGGTTTACAGGTATTAGCACTAGTACTGGAGTAGCCAGAGTAGAGAGAAGCCAGAAGAGTCTCCTTCCTGCTGCTGTTTCACTGGATACCTCGGTCATTTCTCCCTTGGTCCTTCTGCTCAGCTACATTTCCATCCTTGACTTTTCAACCACATGAGCCAGCTGTAGATGGGCTTCATCCCTCGCTGCTTCTCTTGGCGCTGTTCAGAAGCTAGCTTTCAGGAATTGATAGTTTTAAATAGTCATGCCTTGGTGAGTCTCATGCAAATTATAGTTTGAAAATAGCTGTTAGTAGAAGATTTCAAAAAGGAAAAACTATTGAAGGGCTTTGGAAACAATTAGAGGAGATAAATTAATTAAATATAACTAGTTCACAGACTTCTATCTCTTAACACCTTGACTTTGGAAGGGACTGAAATTTGATGGTAAACTTTTGAGTTGTGTTACAGTTTTATGGTGTTATTGTGTAAATGATAATACAAGTGTTTTTCCCATTGGAACTCTGTTCCCCAGAGTGACCAGGCGTGTATCCTGGCTTGCTGTCTGGATGTAGCAGTGCAGGGCCTCTCCTGCAGCCGGCGCTCAGCTTCCCACTGTGAACACTGCAGCCGGGGCTTCGGCAACTCACAACTGAGCGTGTCATGTCTTATTTTCTGAAGCACTCTATACATTTTCCATGACTGCATTTTGTGTTCTTGTTTGTTTTGTTTTTGGTGAATTTCTTTTTTTTTTTTTTGGTCAGTCTTGGGCTTGAACTCTGG
>NW_012267274.1:6909458-6938678 GCF_000151885.1 Dipodomys ordii
AGCCGGAAGTGGCGCTGTGGCTCAAGTGGTAGAGCGCTAGCCTTGAGCTGAAGAGCTGAGGGACAGCGCCCAGGCCCAGAGTTCAGGCCCAAGGACCGGACCCCCAAAAAAAAAATTTATCATTAATATATGATCAGGCTGAGTGCCAGTGATTCACAGCTGTAATCCTAGCTACTCAGGAGGCTATGATCTGAGGATCACAGTTCAGAGCCAGCCTGGGCAGACAAATCCAAGAATACTTTATCTCCAATAAACCAGCAAGAAGCAAAAAAAAAAAAAACAAAAAACAAGTGAAGGTGTGGCTCAAGTGGTAGAATGCTAACGTTGAGTGAAAAGTTAAGGAAGATCATGAAGCCCTAGTACTGGCACATAAGGGAAAAAAAAGAATCAGATAACAAATATCTTCCCATACATTGAACATTGGAAATGATATTGAATGCTAAGAAAATGATCGGCTACTGTTACTAAATTGAGAATAGTCTTTAATTTTATTGACATAAAGTAAGGCAGCTTTTGTAGTGAAAATATTAAAATATGCCAGTACATTTTATTATGCATGCTAGTGTTTATTTTAATATCTTTTCTGAGGAAGAACTGCAGTGAACTGATGACCAGAGAGTTTGGGTTTATGTTTGGGTTTATGTCCTGTTCCTGACACTTCTTAGCTGGTTGCGTTGGCCAGGTACCTTTCACCTTGGTCCACTCTGCGTAATACTGTGTAATAGTACTGTCTTCTTCATGACGATGTTTTGAGAATTCAGTGGAGCAATGTGCAGTGCCACACCCCTTCTAAGTACTCCAAATATGAGCTGTTATTCTTACCATTTACTTTTCTGTCTTGTTTAGAAGTGTACTCCCCTTGCAGAGCGGCTTCAGTCTGTTTTGGGAACCGCTGGATACAAGCATGCGATTACCCTACCAGCATCATCTACTGCAGGAGCCTCCAATCAGTCATCCTCGACACCATTTCCTTTTAGAACTGGATTGACATCTGCAAACATGACTGAGAACTTAAAGGCTTTCATTGATAAAAGTACACACCCACCTGTTGAAGAAAACACCAAAAGCCAGTGTAAAATTGTGCCACAACATCATTCCCTTCTTGAAAAGGAGCTTAAAAATGCAATGTCTTTCTTACCAAAGAAAGCAAATGACAACTCAAATGTCCCCAACTCTGAGTTGCTACCCTTTCTCCAGAATATATGCAGTCAAGTCAACCATCTCCGCATGGGACAGACCACCAAACGGCAGGAACACACCACCAAGCCCCATGAAGGCATTGTTGGTGTTGCGTAAGTATTTTATTTCAAGACAGATGGAGCTTAGATTTGGTAGGAAAGCAGTTGAAAGGAAACAGATTTGTCTCAGCATTAACTAAGGATCTGTCTACTCTATAGAGTAGAACCGACTGCTCTGACAGGAGGTGTTGCATGCTTTATCAGACGTCTATTGGGGGAGGGGTACAAGCTTCAGCTAAGGGTTGAGGTAGAAACTTGCATAATAGAAGAAACACCATAGGAATCATAATGTTTGCCTTGTTTTTACTTCTTTTAACTTATTTTATTGTAAAGGTTATGTACAGAGGGTTTTTTTTGTTTGTACTAATTCTGATTATAGTAAGTATAATTTGCAACAGATTTTCTTTGCAAATGAGGTTTGATTTAGGTTATTTTTGGAGTAATCAAAAACTAGTAGAGTGGTTATTATTTATAGTACATAAGCTCTTATCCCCAGGTCTTTTTAATTGCTCATCTTTGCCGCATGTATTTAATTATGAATTTGCTAATACTAAGAATATTTCTAGTCCTTTTTCACAGATAATAATGTCAAATAATAATGTCAAAATATTGTTGTAGACAAATTCAGGACTCTAGACATCATTTGGCTTAATCTTTTTGCCATACTAAATAGTACAATAATATATTGATAGATAATAGATTGAATAATCTCTTAGTTTAGACTTTTTATCGGAAAATTAGGTAGTCACATTAGTTTAGGTCTAAGTACCATCAGCCAATAACAGGATTGAATTGACATTTATAGAAGATTCTGCAACAATAGCAGATGTACATTTTTTGTGTGTGTCTGTGAAAGATTCACAGATAGATCACATCTTGAATACTAAAGCAAACCTAACAAAATTTAAGATTGAAGTGAGAGTATTTTTTCTACACACAGAGAAACAAGAAATCATAACACAATAGTAGCATTCAATAAAAGATTTTACCAAACACTTGAAGATTAAACAACAAACTTAAATCTGTGTCAAGAGGTCTCACCAGAAATTATATCAAAATGAGTAAGAATACAACATAATATTTGTGGGATTCATTTAAAGAACTACTGATAAGGATGTGGATAGTACTGTTTGCTTACAGTAATAAGGGGAATTCGAAGAGCATTAGCATAAAACCATAACTACTAATAGAAATGAAATTCATAAGCTGGCACTGGTGGCTCATGCCTGTAATCTCAGGAAGCTGAGATCTGGGGATTGCACTTCAAGGCTAGCCTAAGTAAGAAAGTTCATGAGGTTCTTTTCTCCAGTAAGCCACCAGAAAACTAGAAATGGCTCTGTAACTCAGTAGTGGTAGAGTGCTAGCCCTGAGCAAAAAGAGCTCAGAGACAGTGCAACAGTGCTCAGGCCCTGAGTTCAAGCCCCTAACTAACCAAAAAAAAAAGAAAAAGAAAAATTGATCATCAGAGTAATCCTACAACCATCAAAGAAATTGACTTTAAAGCCAGGTATTACACACACCTGTGTAATACTAGCACCTGGAAGCCTGAGGCAGGAAAATTGTGAGTTCAAGGCAATTTTAGGGTCAGCCTGTACTAAATGATGAGACCCTTTCTCAAAAAAACAAAACAAAGGGCAGGGAAGGTGGCTCAGTGGTAGAGCATTTGTCTTGCATGCATGAGGCCTTGGGTTCGATTCCTCAGCACCACAAAGCAAAAAAAGAAAAAAGCCGGAAGTGGCGCTGTGGCTCAAGTGGTAGAGTGCTAGCCTTGAGCTGAAGAGCTGAGGGACAGCGCGCAGGCCCAGAGTTCAGGCCCTATGACCGGACCCAAAAAAACAAAACAAAAGTTAAATGTGTTATTTAAAAACCAGGGAAAATAATCCCAAAGCAAACAAAAAGAAATAATAAATAGAAATCAGTTTAATTGCAAACAGGAAAATTATTGGAGAATGAAGCTTATTCTTTACAAATAAAATTTTGAGCTCCTAAAAAGACTGGCAAATCAGAGTGAAGATGCCAACAGCAGTCTGAGGAGTGTGGGAGAATACCACCATAGATCCTAAGGCCGTTCCAGAGACAAGAAAATAGTTAATTTTATGCTCACAAGGTTGACAGCCTAGAGGAAATAGATTAATTCCTTAAAAATTACAAACTGTTACAACATGAAGTAGATAATAGAGTAACCCTATTATCACTGGAAAGACTGGATTTTAATTCCAGGATGTTAGCATTTGACTATGAAATGGGCCCTGAGAAGCTGCAAGTGTCTAAGGCGTGGTGCCTGGAGCATAGAGCCAGACATTTGAAAGTGATTGGATCACAGTGGCTCTGATCTAATCAGTGGATCAATGCACTGGCAAAGTCATAATTTGATGGCATTATTTGTAGTGGGTAGAAGTGAGGCCTGCTTTGATGGAATAGGTCACAGGCGTGCATGGGCCTTGAAGGACATCTTTCCCTGGCCCCTCTCTGTCTTCCCTTGTGCTCCCTGGTTGCCCTGAGGCGAACATTTTTGATGTGCTGCCCATTCTTGCTGCCATGATGAGCTCTCACTCCAGACCCACAGCCGTGGGGCAAGCTGGTCATGGATGGACGGACACCTCTGTAGGCATGAGCCAAATAAGCCTGCCTAAAGTTGATTGTTTTCAAGCATTTGCACTGACAAAATCTAGTTCTAACACAGAGAGCTTATAAAAAAGAAACACCTTGGTTCAAATGTCCCACCAAAAAATGCCAAGCATTTGATAAACAGTTTTACACACTCCAAGAAATGAAGGAGGCTAGACTCCCCAATTCATTTTACAAAACTACTACCACCCTTTTACCCACAGTTTTACTCCAAATAACTTGAAATATATAAAAACACTCGTGGATAAATGTAAAACATAGGTCCATAAGATGGTTATACGTAGAGGATCAATGAACTGAAAGTTGTAAAGTACTGATGAGCAAAGTCAAAGAAGATCTAAGATAATGGAGATATCATGTTTGTTCACTTAAAGACGCAGCTTAGTAAAAACAGCAATTCTCCATAATTGGAACACATGTGTGATGCAGTTCTGAAAAGTTTTGCGATAGTTTTTGTAAATATTGATGAGATGATTCTAAAAAAATATTTCAAGACATCATGTAACTATAGTAGACAAGCCTAATATTGGTGAATAAAATAGAAAACTCAGAAATAGTCCTACTCACTACGCTAAGTAGTTCTTGACAAAGCTACCAAAAATTCAGTGGAGGATCAGTTCTATATTGTGTGCTGCAGCAGTTTGACACCCACAGACAAAAAATGAGCCATCACCTTCATACTTTAAATGAAAATGAACGCAATATGGATCAGAGGGAAAAAAAAAACATAAGTTATAAAACTGTCAAACATTTCTAACATGAGGGAGAAAGTCTTATGGACCTAAGAAAGTTATCTTAGATAGGATCCATAGGATGAAAAATGGTGCATACACCTTACCACCATTTAAAACTTTTGCCTGTGAAAGAGAATTTATAAAGTTCAACATTAAAAGAAGTCTTATTTAAGTAGAACACGTGTAGAATAGAGAATCCTATCACCAAAGAGGATAAGCACATGAGAAGATGATTTGGGAAGTGCACAATAAAATATACCTTATCAGCCAGGTGCCAGTGGTTCATGCCTGTAATCTGGCTACCCAGGAGGCTGAGATCTGAGTATTGGGATTCAAAGCCAGCCCGGGCCGGAAAGTCCATGACACTCATTTCCAATTAACTACCAGAAAACCGGAAGTGGCGCTGTGGCTCAAGTGGTACTGTGCTCCCCTTGGGCTGAAGAGCTGAGGGACAGCGCCCAGGCCCAGAGTTCAAGCCCCATGACCGGGAAAAAATAAAATAAAAAATACACACACACATACACACCTTATCACTGCTTATTTGAATGGTTAAAATGTAAGAAAATGATAGCAATATCAAATACTGACAGAGATATGGAGAAATGGGGTTTCTCAGGTGTTAGCTTGTAAAAGGTGTTAGAATGTAAAATGGCACAGCCAGTCAAACACTTCATTTTTTTTTTTTTGTCAGTTGTGGGGCCTGAACTCTGGGCCTGGGCGCTGTCCCTCAGCTCTTCAGCTCAAGGCTAGTGCTCTTCCACTTGAGCCACAGTGCCGCTTCCGGCTTTTTCTGCTTATGTGGTGCTGAGAAATCGAACTCAGGGCCTCATGTATGCAAGGCAAGCACTCTACTACTGAGCCACTTTCTCAGTCCCTCATCAGTTTTTTTTATGAAAATATACATGATCACTTCAAAACATGTGCAAAGTCAGTTTTTATTTTGAGCTCAAAGTAAAAAAGATGCTTCCTGAAGGCTTGTACTTCATTGATTCACCTTCATGTTTATATTCCTGCTTCAGTAGTGTGCAAAGTAAAGAGAATTAAAGAAATTAGAAAGAGAATTAAAGGACTGTGGTCTCCCCTGATGTATTTTAGAATCTAGAAATGCAGCATGCCAGTTCAGTTGTGGAGACAAATTTCACCAATGTATAATAGCTCTTGTTGCATAGCTTCGTTTGTTTACCTATTCGGAAATTGATGTATTTTAAATTTTATCTTTAGAATTGAAGAACAACCTATTTGTTCCTACTTGGAAAAGATTCTTTCTAAAAATATGGAGTTGATGGAGAAGAGGCTTATGGACTATATTGATCAACGAATATATAAGCTCCAGGAGCATGTGGATGATAAGATTGCATTGTTAACGGACTTGCTACAAAATCCCAACTTCCTGCCTACTGGGCTACCTCTAAAACACTGTGACTCTGGAGAAAGACTTTCCAATGGGGAAAGATAAGCTCTCAACATGTGCAGTGCAGCTCAGATATTTATTACATATTTATTACAAAGCCAAACCTCTAAAATGTTTATGAAAAGCAAGTATTTAATATCCTTTGAAGGATCATTGTCGTAACATAAAGTGACCTCAGTGTTCATTTTACTGCCCTGCTTATTACAAATCTAGTACTGTATACTAAGAGTTAACATGATACATTCATAAGTTATGTTGTTTGTGATATTTTCACTCAGAAAACTTATATATACTTGTGTTGCTTAACTGTTTAAAATGTTTAAGGATTTCTAATGCAATTCCTTGGTTTGTATTGTATATTATATACATGTTTGAAGTGAAGTTTTTATTATTTATAGAAACCCCTTATTTGATAGTCTTAGAACTATGCAAAATAATGCTTAGAATGTTTGATTTTCTTTTTCTAATTGTTCTTGGAAAATTGGATACTTGGAACATTTAATTTAGGTCACCAATTTTCATTTTGTACCGTTTTTCTGAGATAATGAATGAAATGCAGTGTTTGGCACGTATGATACCAGTTTGGTGTTAGGACTGTTTGTTTCATTGCATAGTTGTAGAAGGAACCTGTCTGTTCATTTTGAGTACTGCTGTTTTGGGATTGGTGCTTTGTGTAGAATGAAAGCAGTCATCTGTTTGATTTCAGTAAACTCTGGCTATGTAAGGAATTCTCTCCTTTCTTGGTCACACAGGTTTTTATCCTCAAATTCTTTTTCTGGCATGTTTAATGTGTCACATTCTGAGAATCTGAATTGAAGGATTACAGTGTATGAATCAAGGAGATTGCAAGTCTCTATTTTCAGAATTTATAACTATTGTTTATGTGTTGAAGGGTGATGCATTTGCATCTCAAAATAAACACATCCACTCTGGAATTTACCTGTCTTAAATAAATAGAATTCTTATTTTCAAATAATCTTTGCTTAAAAATTCCATTTTTTGAAAAGTGATACTTCATACTCATTTTGTTTTGACAATTTTATCGCTTTGAGATGGCTAATTTATATCTTGCTTATTTTTATCATACTACAAAGAACCATAATACATGGACCACATTACAGTCATTTGAAGATTGCATACTTTTGGTAGTCTTTGAAGTGGACCATTTTTGTCAGTTGTGGGGCTTGAACTCTGGGCCTGGGTGCTGTCCCTCAGCTCTTCAGCTCAAGGCAAGCCTTCTATTACTTGAGCCAGAGTACCACTTCCAGTTTTCTGGTGGAGATAAGAGTCTCACAGACTTCCTGCCTGAGCTGGCTTTGAACTGCAATCCTCAGATCTCAGCCTCCTGAGTAGCTAGGATTACAGGCATGAGCCACTGGCACCCGGCTGAAGTGGACCATTAATAATGGGACAGTTATTAACATTTATACCTATAAGATGGCAATTTCTTATCATTGAAATGAAATGCTGAACCTAGGAGTTTATAATCTTGCAGCTTCTAGTAGTTGTAGTCTATTCATTGAGTCATGAACCAAATAAGACCATGAATTAAGATGCAGTGAATTGGGAGGCCAGTTCTGTGTTCTCTATATATGTTTGTTGAATTATTGTAATTGAAAAGGAAGATCACAGTCATTTACAAACGTTATGGTTGGAGCCAGGTCTCATTGTCCACAACTGTAATTGAAACACTCTAGGCGAAGCAGGAGGAGCACAAGGCCAGCCTTGGCTACATACTTAAGACATTATCTCAAAACAGCAACAACAAAGTAACACTAAATTTGGTAAATTTATGATTTCCCAATGTATTCTGTAGGTTTTTAATTTGGAGCAAAGCCAGCTTAGTACAGAGGTACTTTTACTGAAGTAGCTCAGTATGGCTAAAAAAGTATCCCCAAATGGTCCTATTTTAAATGACTGATTTAGTTTGGTTCCCTACGTGTGACAGTAAACTTGTGAAATTAAAGTATGGTACCTAGAGAGCTATGTCAGGTCACTGACAGTCAATATATTTCTCTATGATTTACAGATTATTTTTGGGCAATGGGGAAATGGATTTCTGTGAAATCAGAAAAAGATATTTTTCTATTTATATTTCTGTAATGAAGCTCATTCACAATTTTTCAAACTTGAAGATTTATCACATAAACCTTTGAGGTCAAATATATTTATTTCATTTATTTTTTTTGTTGGATGTGGGACTTGAACTCTGGGCCTGGGCACTGTCCCTCAGCTCTTCAGCTCAAGGCTAGTGCTCTACCACTTGAGCCACAGTGGCACTTTCTGGTGGCTTATTGGAAATAAGAGTTTCATGGCCTTTCCTGCCCGGACTGGCTTTGAACAGTGATACTCAGATCTCAGCCTCCTGAGTAGCTAGGATTACAGGAATGAGCCACCAGTACATATCAAATATATTTCCAAAAACTGTTTAAACTTTTACTGTCTTTTTTTTTTTTAAGATTTTAATAGAGACTTTAAGTTGATGGCAAGGTGCTGAAAATTCCTACAAAACCCTTGCTACCATATACACCTGTAACCTCCCTAGCAATGCCCTGCCCCAGGCCAGTGACACACTGGTTATCAGCCAACATTATTGTTCAAAGCTTGTAGTTCAGGTGGTGTTGTTTTGGTCTGTGGATCTGGATTTGTCTTCAATATGTGCTTGTGGTCTGTATTAAGACTTTCATCCTATTCTTTATCTCCTCTCTGAATTCTTTCTTTGAAAGTGACAAGAACGTGGCAATGCTGGGTAGTGATCTCTACCTGGCCTCATTTCTCAGACCTCCCCAGAGGCCTTCACCTTTGGCCATACTTGAACTACCCAAGCTTCCCCTTTCCTTAATAGACAGCACTCAAACATCTCCCTCTAGAAGCCTCCCTGTTTCCACCTGTCCTCTTCCATTCTGTCCCCATGTCTTTTGATTGTACCTCTGCTGAAGGCTGAATATTGTTGAGTTTGCGGGCTTCTAGCCATTATTTTTCCCCTGAACTAATACTTGGCTCAAGCAGAGGAATCACAGGCTTGTCATGTGTGCCTTCTCTTGCAGGACCACTAGATGGTTAAGGAAATAATTCATTCTGAGATGAACGAAATTGGATTTTGTCTGCTTTCCATGTTACTAAGAGTGTTTAAACTTACAAACAGAACATAGATTGAACACAGAGGGAGACAGCCTTAAGGGCCTTCTTTCCACAGAACTGACCCTGCCAGGAGCCACTTGACTGCACGATTGAGGGGCAGAAAGATTCTGCTTTGAGGCTTTATTTTTTTCAAGGTTTAGCCCTTGAAGGTAGGAACTATGCCTTATCTCTGGAGTGATTAATGCCTAACAGAAGGCCTGAAACCCCATTAGGTGTCCTGGACACTGACTCTGCTGTTAACAGAAGCACAGCAAATTTAGTTCAAAGGTTGAATTGACTTTTATTAGTATTTTATGAATTGAGGAGCTCTTGATGAATTCAGCAGAGGAGGCCAGCTCTGTAGACAGAAAAGAGCTTAAGAAAGGAATAAAACTGATTGGTCACCTACTTTCCTTACAGAATGGTTCAAACAGGATTTCCTTATCATTACAACTGAGGTAAACTGAAGATTTTTCTGTTTATCTCTTGTTTTTTAAAGTTTTATTTTGCTGTCCACTTGACCATTTCAAAGTGCAGTTTGATTACCTGACACTTACGTTTGAGAGAATCCATTCTGGTTTTGTCTGGTTATGTGGGTTTAATACCTTCAACCTGAATTTTATGAATTTGGTACAAGGTTTGCTAACCCTTTCATCTGAATTCAGGAGTATTTGCCTGTAGTTAGAGTATACTTCTTATTTATACTCAGTGTATGCTAATTGGTGAAGGTGTTTTAACTTGGCTCATTAATCACAAAACCTTTGATTGTAGTTCTCCTACCAACTGTGTTTGTAAAGACATTTCTGAGTCCCAGTGCAGTTGTTCAGCCTCTGTCAGAGGGGACTCTAAATTCAGAACACATAAGTGCTCCGATGCTCACTTGGCAAGGGCCTACTGGGCTTTCGCATCATCTTCACAGTCCTTGCAGATATTTTCTTGGGACACATCTTAGCACCCCTAACTGTAGGATACATGCTGAGCACTGCAAAGAAATCAAGTCTCGGGCAATTTAGAGGGGAGGCAGCCTTCCTTCTTCCCTTCCTTTTTTCCCCTCATTGGCAATCTCGTGTTGACATGAATGAAGCCTAGACGTCCAAATGTGGGAGAACCAAAGGTGGGATTAGAACTGGGGAGCTGAACTTGGTGAGGTATCACTCACTGTGAACAGGAGCTGCCCTTCCCTCTGAAATTCTTAGTAATTCACACCCACAGAGACTTGTCACCCAGATGTATCATTTTGTCAGGTGCCCTAGATAAGGTTCCTGCAAACACCCCAAGCCTGTGGAGTTGCATCTCTGATAGCAAAGCAGTCTGATTCCTTGACAGCATAAAGCTCAGGAGTCCCTTCCTCAACTCAGAATCCATCTCTGCCTCTTCTGCAGCCCCTTTTCCTCGGCTCTGATTTTCATCTTTACCTTTAGGTTCTACACAGCTAAGGACATTGTTTTGGCCCTCACCACTGCCGTGATAAGAGGCTGCTGTTGCCCACAGGAGAAGATATGTCTACGGAACCTTGCGACCTCAGAGGCAAGTGAACACCCCAGGATGTGAATGGGTAGTCTGCCCTCAGTTACTAGTGTGTGCCAAAGTTTGAAGATTGCTTTGTGCCAAAGTTTGAAGATTGCTTTGCGCAACCTAAATGGAAAACATTCCATTGTTTAGTTTCAAAGATAAGACTCCCTCTAACAAAAATCTAAGCAACATTTAGCACTAGGAAAAGCCAGTCTCATTCAGATACTATTTCTTTTTTGCTAGGCTGCTAGGAAACTTCAGTCTCAACTTAGTTTTGAAATGCTTCATTTAGCACAGTAGTATCCCTTCCTGTTAGACTGTTCACATGTCCTGTCTTTACGCTCTGTTTTTAACTCTCCTGTTTATCTTGCAATACAATTATACTACAAATTAATTGCCTCGAGTCCCAATGTGGATAAGAAAAAAATGTAAACAGGACTTCTTTACCAACCACTAAAGCAAAGATGATTATTTTCATTATTGTTCATTTCCAAAACTGCACAAAAACGCCACATTAACTTGTATATAATCATATAAGCACTATAGAAATGGAGTTGAATAATTAAAACATTGTACCTAGAAAGAAATGGTGCTCATGGAAGTTTTTGTGCCCACCATTCTCAGAGTCCCTCGTTAGGGTTACAAAAGCAAGGTGGCAGGGTGTCCACATCTGCATACATGGTGCATTCCTCACAGCACTGGATGGGCCGACAAGGGTCAGTGGTGATGACTCTGGCTGGAATGACCTTTGCCTGAGTGACCTTGGTTGGATTGTTATAGGGTAGATGTGAAGTACTGTATTCCTTTGCACATCTTAAGGAAAGACATAAAGCAGGAGCTTAGAACTTTCCCCTTCAGTTTGTTTCATACAAATGTCAGGGCTAATCGTGGGTGACACTAGCCTAAAATTGAAGCTCTTTGCCTATGCCATGTTCCTTGCTTACCTCGTCTTCTATCATTGCTATGCATATAAAAAGGTCACAGAGCAAGGAAGTGGGAAAAAAGTGCAGTGGCTCACAGCTGGGATCTTAGTTGCTCAGGAGGTCAGGGTTCAGAAAGATGGAACCCAGGCTGAGAGTCATTGAGAGCCTCATCTTTACTAATAAGTTGGGCATGATGGCAGATTCCTATCATCCCAGCTATGTGTGGAATAAGTAAGAGGGGTCAAGATCCAAGCTGGCCCAGACAAAAATGAGAGGCCTTATTTGAAAAATAACTCAAGCAAGCATAGACATCGAACAAGATGCGCTGTACTTCTAATGTACCATTGAAACCTCTTTGTACAACTATTTTTTTTGCCAGTCCTGGGGCTTCAACTCAGGTCCTGGGCTCTGTCCTCAAGCCTGTCTGTGCTCAAGGCTAGCACTCTACCACTTGAGCCATAGCCCCACTTGTAACTTTTTCTGTTTTATATGGTACTGAGGAATTGAACCCAGGGCTTCATGCATGCTAGGCAAGCACTCCAGCACTAACCCACATTCCCAACCAAAAATTATTTAAAGAAAAAAAAAAAACTAATGTAAAGAGTACTTGAGGTATGTGTGGCTTAGGTAGTAGAACCCTCTCTAGCAAATATGAGGCCCTGAATATCAGCACAGTACTGAGAAAAGAAAAAAGAGTTGCAAGCAGGAAGCCCAGCTGGCCATTACAGGCCCCAACATACAGGGAGAGAGAAGGATAATCTTCAGTTGTCTGGGTCCTGCAGGAACCATCTAATTCTAAGACCTGCGATGCCACTGCTGCCAACAGCCAGGCTCTCCCATACTTCAGGATCCCCAGCCTAAACTCAAATATCTCTTCTATCACGTACAACCCTTGCCAATCCTTGGCCTGGATGAGTCTCTGTCCTATAGGCCTACCTCATTGTCCCCACGATCTCAGGCAATAAATGAGGGAACAGCCTAAGAACTGACGCAGGTGAGAGGTCATGGCTACCCTGTGTGAAATGGAGGCACAGCTCATTCCCACGGCATCCCCCACAGATTGCTGAGTCGACAGCACTGGGACAGGGGGGCTCAGGTAAGGGAACACTGAACACCCGAAGGTAAACCCAGTGAGTTTGGGTGGCAGCAAAGCAGTGTTGATATACAAGGCCTGCAGGATGAGAAAATTCCATTTAGGAGCTCATGACCCCAAGCCAGGAGGAGAAACACTGAAGACTTCGTATCGACCTCCCTCTGCTTCCCACCCCGGCCCATGTTTCTTCACCTCACTGTCCACCGTGAGGCGAAGGGAGCCAGTAATGGCCCTGCCCAAGCCAAGAGCCCCAGGCTCCCGTTTGAGGAGGTTTTTCACTCTTACCCACATGACTCACTTCAGTGCCTTGGATACTTTGAAGTAAAGACAGAAGACGACGCTTATCAGCACAATTGCAGCAATCAGTAAGCTGCTAGCGATGCCGACCATAATCTTCGTCTTGAGATCGAACATCTTTCAAACCTGGTCAGAGAAATGCATCAAGCAGTGAAGTGGTTTCCTTCTCCACACAGCCATGAGCAACCTCCACAAACTTTCTCAGTGGAGGATGAACGGACGCCATACACAGAGCACCCATTCTTCCCAGAGAGGCCTGAGCTGGCCCAGGGATGGATATGAAAGTTTATTCTTAGATGAAAAGGAACTCACATATAAAATTCAGAGAGCAGAAGCTTAGAATGACAGGCAGTAGAAACAATTTACCTTTCACAGGCAGTGATGACCTCTTCAAAATGAAGACATACATTGGAACCAGTGTTCTGATTCCAGACCCCTGGGTCTACTGAGCCATGCCCACCTTCAGTTAGAAACTTCATTTCTATATATTAGGATTCACATATTTTATGGAGTAAGGAAATTATTTTGTCAAAATGTTATCCAAACACTACTGACAAGTTCAATTTCTTTTTACAACAGGGCAGAGTATAGTTTTTAAATAATCATCTAATCCCAAGGGAAATCCTATTTTCAAAGTGATTAAGCATTTTAGGGGGAAAAAGTTTAATTGTTCCAACTGGGTTATGCCATCTCAGGATTGAGGAATTTCTGGAAACTTCCAGTCAGCTCCTTGCCCAGTTTGAAATAGGGTTTGGCCTACACAGATCATTAACAGATATTTTAGGAGTCTGCTGTCCCTCCTTCCTTCTTCTTCTTCTTTTTTTTTTTTTTTGTTTGCCAGTCGTGGGGCTTGAACTCTGGGCCTGGGAGCTGTCCCTGAGCTCTTCAGCTCAAGGCAAGTGTTCTACTACTTAAGCCACAGCATCACTTCTGGTTGTCTGGTGGTTAAGTGGAAATAAGACTCTCACAGACTTTCCTGCCCAGGCTGGCTTTGAACCGTGATCCTCAGATCTCAGCCTCCTGAGTAGCTAGAATTGCAGGCATGAGCCACCAGTGTCTGGCTCTTTCTGTCTTTCTAACTCCTCCCCAAAGTGTCAGTTTGTCTGAAGTGGCACTTCAAATTGGGAACAGTGAGCCAGGAGACTAGAATACACAAGCTGACTGTCTGGCATACTTACTACAGTTAAACCATCCAGTACTGCAGGAAGAACAACTGTAAAAGAAAAAAGAAAAGGAAAAGAGAAAGCTTTCTGGAAGGGGATATGTTATCAAGAATTTTCAGACCTGTATTTTGGAAAGAGGAATGTAATCATGCCTGTTAGGAGCGAGGAAGAGGGAAGCTGAAGAGCTCACACTTGAAGCCAGTTCTGCCCGCACTGGCAGGAGACAGGGGCCGCAGGCTGTGTGACCTCGCCTCGCAGGTTACCAGCTCCCTCTCACAGGATTCTAAATTCTGTGTTTAGCTACCTTTCAAAGGGTTAAGTTTGACTGCTAATCAAAAGTAGTCAATTTTTATTTCAATTCATTTTTAAAATCATCTCAAGTTAAAAATGTCAGGAGGCTAAAACTTAGACGTGTGATGATAGGAGCCTGGGCTGGGTTTTATGTTTTGGTTTTACAAGAAGTAACGTGGAGTCACTTATTAGGACTCAAGCCCAAATTGACATTGGCTGGCTTTTTGCATTTTACAGGTAAAAGGATTACAAAAATGAAAAAGAGGATGCCCATCAGACTTGGATAATTTTAAGAAAATCCAGTGGATAGAGTTATCGTGTGTGGCTGAGACAGTGGATTAAATAAGAGACTCCAGGTGCAACCACTTGTTTTATCCTGCTTCTCACCGCTCGGTTGTAAGTATAATTGCTCCAGAAAACATCTGCTTAATGAAGATCAGGTTTGTTTATAAGTGAAAAAACATTATGTTAACTAAATTACCCTGAATATTAAAAGTGTAAAAACATCTCTTTCCATAAAAATAAGCATCTTAAACATTAGATGGGAAGAAAATACTTCTGTTGATCGCATTTGTAGCTTCCAATGTGGATGCATTTATTTATAGGTGCAAATAAATTAGCCTTTCACACATAGACAGTACTTGAAATTTCTGAAAATCAAGTCAGCCAGAGAGACTTGTAGTTGCCTGGCTTCATATTCTTTAATCCCTCAACGCAGAGCCTCAGCCTTTGCTATCTGATGCATGCCAGGAAGGGCTTGGAAAGAAGAATTTGTATCAGCTCATGAAGGAGACTTCCTTACATGCTCTGGGATTATTCTGGTAAAGCAATATGACCTCACCCACTTTATATCAAATACTAAATCCTGAGTCCTAAAGATAATAAGGGACAGGCCAGGTCTGATGATCACATTCCTATCTACTGCTCCAATGCAGCAGAACACAAAATGAATGGCTATTATATGAGCTAATGTTACACACAACAAACATGACATGTAAGTTAAAAATTCTAAGCTATATAAAATGTATGCTGGAGACCTGAAAGCAAAGGTCATAGGTTGTTCATCAGAGGGTGGAGCACAAAGGTCACAACTCTTAAGGCCAGCTTGCATGACAAGGCTCTCTCCCCCCAAAAGAAAAAGAACATAGGTGGTGCTGAGGCTCCAGTGGCTCAAGAGCTGAAGAGCTCAGAGAGAGCGCCCAGGCCCAGAGTTCAAGCCCCATGACCAGCAACAACAAAATAAAAAGGAAAAAAAAAGGTAAGAGTGGGCTGGGAAGGTGGCTCAGTGGTAGAGCGCTTGCCTTGCATGCCTGAGGCCCTGGGTTCGATCCCTCAGCACCACATAAGCAAAAAGAAAAAAGCCAGAAGTAGCACTGTGGCTCAAGTGGTAGAGCGCTAGCCTTGAGCTGAAGAGCTGAGGGACAGTGCCCAGGCCCAGAGTTCAGGCCCCACGACCGGACCCAAAATAAAAAAAAGATAAGAGTTCCAGGTTTTCCAAGAAAAATCTGCTAAAAAAAATTAAAGTGGTCTAATGATTCTTTCCATATTGCTAAAACTATGAAATAAAGGTCTTTGTTTAAATTAAGACAACACTTGTCTAACAAACACACACAATCCAAACCAATCAACTGCATTAGAAATCTTTTAAACATTTTAAACACATAAGCAACACAAGTATAGATAAGTTTCTGTAAGAATGAAGACATTGCCGAAAACATAACTTACAAATGTGTCATGTTAACTCTTAGTGTACAGTTCTGGATTTACAACAACCAGGGCAGTAAATGAACACTGAGGTCACTTTGATTCTCCAGAGAACATTAAATACTTGCTTTTCATACATATTTTTGGGATTTGGCTTTGTAATAAATATCTGAGCTGCACTGTACATGTTGAGCGCTTATCTTTCCCTATTGGAAAGTCTTTCTCCAGAGTCGTAATGTTTTGGAAGCTTCCTGGTGGGAGGAGGGTTGGGATTTTTGAAGCATCTGTTAACAAAGCAATCTTACTGTTGACAAGCTTCTGGAGCTTATATATTCATTTATCGATGTAGTCCTTAAGTCTCTTCCATCCACTCCATGTTAACTATCTCACGGCAATGATGGCTTGTAACCATATATTCCTTATTTTTTTAATTGGAGCGTTCTAATGTTTCTTTTAATTATGAATGATAGCGTCCTTGTAGCAGTAATCTATGCTGACAGTTATTTTCACTCAGGATTTGAAATACATTATTCCCCATCCTAACTTCTAATTTCTGTTGAGAAATCTGCGGTTACTCTGATGGGTTTGCCTTTATATGTGGCTCAGCTTTCTGTCTTGCAGTAGTTTTTTCTTGTCTTATTTGATATAAGTCTCCTGTACCTGGACCACTGTCTCTTTCTCAAGATTTAGGAACTTAAAAAAAAAAAGAGTATGTTTTCTATGCCTTTAACTTGAACCTATTCTTCCAGGCCCATCGTTTGCAGGTTTGGTCTTTTCCTTATACTCCGAAAGGCCTTGTGTACGCCCCCACCTTTTTTATTGTCAGGGTGATGTACGGAGTGGTTATAGTTATATAAGTAAAGGTAATAAGTACATTTATTGTCAAACTTCCTTCATTTTTCCTCTACTTTCCCTCCCCAATCCCTCCCCGCCCCCAAATTGTACAGATTGTTTCCAACATACTGTCTTGTGTATATTGCTGTTGCATTGGTTCCCCCTTGTCCTTTGTCCCACCATTCTGTTGTTCTGCTTCCCTTCCCTCATTCAGATAAATGTATATACAATACCAGGGCACCAAAATCAAATACAGTGACAGCTGAGGATATACCATAGGGGTAAGAACAACTTTTTTTTTTCTTTGAGTGTTCTAATTCCTCTCTGTTGTGCTCCAGCATTGATAATCTTTCTTCAGCTTGATATAGTCTATTGAGAAAGGCTTTCAACAGAGTATTTTAAAATTTGAGTTATTGAACTTTACACTTCCAGAATTTTTTTTTTTCAATTTTTCTGTCTTTTTGAAATCCTCTTTCATATTCTTCATGCTTTCCTTATTTAATCCAGCTGTTTATTTGTATTCTCGGAATTTTTTCATGAGGTTTGTTTATGACCTCCTTCACTGATCATTCTTGGAGATTTATCCACTTTGTTGTTGTTGATTCTTAGAGGGGTTGTGTTTTCCTTTTTTTCTTTGTGTGTGTGTGTGTGTGTGTGTGAGTGTGTTTCTATATTTGGATTTGTGCACCTGAAGCCAGGTCATGGCTGGAAGATTTAGTCCTTTCGTTTAATGTCCAGAGCTCTGTATGTACTGGCTGAGTTAAGGTATAGTGTTTCATCACTAGTCATAAGGCATTGACTTAGCTCCAGCTGCCAAACTTTACCCACAAGACCCAATTCCCAGCACCTCTCCAAGTATAACTGGCTTGCCTCTCTTGTAATTACTAGTATGCAGGTGCTATGTGTAGGTCGAGGGTAAGGCTGGCCAAGAGTTGTTAGTTGATAGTGTCTGTGCTGCTTTCACCTTAGAAGCTTCCCTTCTTTGTAAACCCGAAGTGACTTCTGGTCGCAAGTAGCTTCATAGTCTGTTGGTCAGGGAGATTCCCACTTGCTTTACAGAGCCCCCTAGTTTGTGACACCAAAGGCAGGAAGTATCCAAGCCTAGAGATATCTCCAGAATGCACAAGGAGAGAAAGTAAACAGCACTGGGTTCTGTGCTGGTGGTGGAGAACTGAGGGACTCAAGCACTCTGCCTGCTGGTCTCAGTGCATTCAGGCCCTGCCTGTTCACTGTCCTGGGGAGGGAAGAGGCTGGGGAATTACATGACTTCTAGGTCTTGTGTCCTCAGCTTTACATAGAAGCAAAAGCTGACAGCCAGAGACATAGCTATTATAGACCTCTAAGAAGGCTTTAAGGGGAAGACATTCTTGAGCATGCTCAATTAAGGAACCTATTCCTGACCAAGTTTAATTCAAGTTCATAGCTAAAGCTAATGGACACATTTTTGGCATACTTAGAACATGACTATGAGGCCTATATTCAAAAGTTTTAAATGATGGGCAGAAACCTTTTGGGCAAGCTCCATCTGTATCCTATGGATAGGTCCAGGCACCTCCCAAATCATTACCTACAGACGCGCAACACAGAACTCAGAAAGAAAAAGGCTCCAGAGACCACAGCGATTCCTCTATTTTTCTGGATATGGACGTTCTACCCAAACCTGTGATTTGAGTCTCAGTTGACTGAACACATTTCTGTATCAGCCACTATGTGTACGAGTCTTTCTCTCAGTAAGGTCGATCTGGTTCTCTGTGGTTGGCCTTTATTTATTGTGCCTGCTTTTACAGGCAAGAGAGTTTAGCTCATTTCAGTGAAGGGGCCAACGCAGATTCTCACCCACAGTGAGGGGGTCCTTTGAACCCCAGTTTCCAGCTCAGCCCCGGGCCCTGCAGCCTTGGCCCTCACCCCACCTTGTAGCCCCTGTAATAAACTGCATCTAGAAGATTGTCATATCTTAATAGAAGCCATCAAGCCTTGTCTTACATGTGTGGGGCAGTGCCACACTACCCACCTTCACCCAGGTAAGGCTTTTGACCCACAAGTTCTTAGATACGCATAACTTCTTTGTGCTTTTGGAGAAGAGCAGAGGTTTAAGTAGGTAAGATCACCTTATTTATGTGATAAATAAACTGCAGGGCAATGTATTCCACCTGCGATTGATTACTCTCCTCCAGTGAAGAAAATTGCAGTACTGACAATCAACCTGTGATGATTGTTGTAAAGGGAACACTCTCTTTTGAGGTGGCTTCTAATAAAGCAGTCACACAGCTGTTGTATTCTCACACAAATCTATGTCTGACTGGAATTGGTAAGTTTCCACGGAGGCCGGTAGGAAACATTTGCCAGATGATTTTGACAGATTAAAAGCGCAAAGGACAGCTAGTCCTCAAAGCTGTCCAGCCATTTGGCAAGGTAGAGAGGCCATGATGTTTTTCATGCTTACGGTGTATCAGGAGAAGGAGAGAATGGAAGGAGGAAGAGAGAATGTAGTGTGGGTTCTTTATTCCAGGCAGATTGAACCATCATTCAGGCAGGCCAAAGATAATTTGAATCATAGGAGGAATGATAGTCATATTTTAAGCATAAGCTCTTTGTTTACATAGTCATCATCATCATCATCATCATCATCATGAGCACCAGCAGCTCATTCTTCCGTGGTGGTGCTTATTTATACACCCACTTAATAAAAGTGGCCTCTGACCAAATGTGGCTTCAAGATTTTCTGAGAGAGCCTCAGGCTTACAAGAATGCCAGTCCCTGGGAAGTGTAGGCCCAAAGCCCTGTAGAAGTTTTTGGTGAGGAGGGAGCCTGACTTACATCACTTTCCCTTCAGAGGGAAAGAGCATTGAGTGGACATTTCCTGTGTGCCAGGAGTGTGGTAAGTCTTCCTGTTTAGAATATTATGAACGTACCTACAATAGGAAGTAGCCCTTTGTAACTCCATTTTATAGACCAGAACACTGAAAGGTGCCGTCTTGGCTCTTCATGCTTCAGTTTTCATATCTGTCAGCTTTAGCTTTTGTGCCCTGACTGTTTCCTTAAAACTCAGAATATTGTTAAGACATGTTGGAGGTAGTAAGATCATTTAGTTAGATTCTAATGACTTGTCAATAAATATATTTGTTGGCTGTGGGGCTTGAACTCTGGCCTGGGTGCTGTCCCTGAGCTGTTTAGCTCAAGGTGAGCACTCTTCCACTTGAGCCACAGTGCCACTCTGGTTTTCTGATGGTTAATTGGGATAAGAGTCTTACGGACTTTCTTTGTGCAGGCTGGCTTTGAACCATGATCCTCAGATCTCAGCCTCCTGAGTAGCTAGGATTACAGGCATGAGCCACCGGTACCTGGCTTTAAAATATTTTTGATGTATGAAATAATATAGATCAAATTTTAGTGCCCTGAGTTACTGCTCTATCTGGACTGAGGGGCTCAGGGGCACTGTCAACACATGACAATGTTCAGTTATGAATAATTTTCCATACCATATGCCAACACCTAATGGGTTCTAGGTCCTTTTTAGGAATCCACAGTTCCTGCCTTCCTGGAACTCATGAACACCTTGAGAAAACAACCTTTTGATAAAACCACAAGAGACTAAATAGAGCAACCAAGTAATGATGGGAATGAAAGGAAGCTGGGAGAGGGCCTTGCTTCTTCACGGTGGCCAAGCTCAGGAAGGCCAAACTCATTCATTCCTCTGAAATGTTGCTGATTCTATAGGAAGGAATTTACTTGGAAAAATAAAACCTTCGTGTGAGAGATAATGGGAGAAAGACAAAACTCATGGTTATTTCAAGTCAGCGCATAGGATTCAGTGAGTTTTGGTAGGTTCCTAGACTCAATGTCTAGTCAACAAGGTTGAACACAAATTGGGAATTTCTTAGGGTAAACACACAGATTTTCATATAGCTATATGAACATGTGTAAATTCAGGAAAAGCAGTGGGAAGAGACAGGAATCAGTGAGGATTTTACAGAGGCAGTGACATTAAATGAAGCCTCACAAGGTTAGAATTTCAGTAGACAAAGGAGGAGGGAGCCTGGAGAGCCATTTAACTTAGGTAGGGAAGCATGAGAATACATGCATTGTAGAGAAAGGCAGAAGCAGATGGTGAACCAGAAAGAGGAGTTTGTTGGGATTCAGATAGGATGGCATTGTACATGTGACATTTTGTGAGGCACTCATTCGCAGATCTGGGCAAAGTTTTAGGGTTGGTTGACACAGTGTTGTGGCCACTAAACAGAGTATATATTTAAAAAATTCACAAATACAGTCTTATGTTTCGGGGAATATGCACTTTCCTTATTCTAAGGAGAACGAAACCTGTGGCCATCACATATAAAACAAATGGAGAGAAGGTCTACTAGTTGGGGATGTTGGGATCCAAAGAATGCCTTGTTGGAGAGTTTTCTGGGTTTTATTTTTGCTTCAAACTCCTAGACTTGGAGCTCAAGATTTTCATGACCTGGAAACACTGAGGGGGTCAGGCAAAAATAGCCAGCAAAATCATATTCTGTCTAACCAAAGGACCAGGAAATGGACAATCTAGCAACACTGAAAACAATAATCTGCAGTATTCCATCCATCTACTTTTATTCTGCCATCAAAGATTGAGTAGAGAGCTTGGACGTCCACTCCTAAAACTGTTAAGTATTACATTAGATCACCCCTCCATTCCAGGGTAGTGTTAGAGAAGGCTGAATAGAGCTGAGAGTCACCCTGGGTGGTATTCATCCCTGAATCCCTGTAGTGTCATTGGTTATCCTATGGGGAGTCTAGACATCCAATCTGACTCTATGGTAATGAGCTACACTTCCACTTAACCTTGGGGAGGTGGTAATCAGAGGAGGCCTGGCTGGAAATTACAACTTTAGTCAAGATCACCGCCTAGCAGAATCCGCAGAAAATAAAGCATAAGGAGATTTTTCTGAAATCTCTAAGAACTTGGTTGAACTCCTGGAGGTAAAACTCAGGAGAGTGTGCTCCTGATCTCCTACAAAACAAAATTGGGAATCCAGGGCTTTTAAACTCTCAAGCTAGTCCTTATCCAGCCTCTAGCATTCATTGCCATTTAGTTTCTGTTGCTGGCTCTGGTGCTGACTTCTGCTCCAGAGACTCGGTGATTTTCTTTTTTCATCTTCCTGTCCCATTTTGCTAGTGGCTTGTTTGTCCTGATTCCAGTTCTCCCATTGACTTAGAGGTGGTTGGTTTTCAGTTTGTTCAGCTTTGCTCCTTGCTGTGAACATGAGTGGCAACTCACAAACTCTTTACACATTGGAGCAGAGACAGGAAAACCTGTGTTCATGTCTATACATTAGTATTTTTTTTCTTCTTCCTCTGGGACCTGTCTCAACTTCAGGGTTTTATTTTCTTCTGTCTGCTCAAAACGGCTGCTCAGCCTCTCTAGGGAACCATTTTAATTAGCTGCATAATTTATCGTTGGTTCTTTTTACTAGTCCTTACCTTCATTGATAATCTCTACAATGAGATATTATTCTTACTCTTCCTTTTAGCTCTTTAGAAAAGCTTTAACATAGTTCAAATGTTTATATTTTTTCAGGAAACATTTTTATTGATTGTTCCCTTGCCTTTTGTGCATTCTACTTTATTGTTTATAGTTTTCCTCTTTTTTTGGTACAGATTAGACATTTAAAATAATGTTTCTGCCTCTTAGAATCATATGGTTTGTTGAGTGACTTTCCTTAATGAATTCGGTAGTGTCTGTATTCTTTGCAGTATGTAAACACTGAAAATTTTGATTAGTGGGAGTAGGCAAAGCTATCCTAAAATGCTTGGGAAAAAATATCCTATTCTTTACTGAGAACTCTGTGGGTATGTGAAGTGTGCCCCAACACTCTGCTAAACAGTTTAACTGTTAGCATTCCCTTCTTGCTTTAAGAAGAGTCTCAAGGTCAGGTAGAGGTGAGAGCTTAGAGCCATGTCACTTCTATTTTGAGCCTGTTTATAACTCTAGTCAGGCCTGTAGCCTTACATAGGGTGTGGTTTTTTACACTTCCAGGAATATGTCAGCTTTTCAAAATCCATGTTTTGGGGAATTTGTGGCATGTCATTTCCCCAGCTTTTCCTTTCAGCTTTTGGCTAGTCTATCATTTGCTCCAAATGTTACCCATCACCTTTGGCAGCCGGTTGTTAACATCATGGCCTACAATTGTTTTCACTAAAGCTCTCTGCAGACAAGAATTACTACTGTATTGAGTGATCTTCAAACTCAGACAGCTTCAAGTAAGGTCTCAGGTAATGAATAGACAGTTCAAAGAATAGCAGTCCTTTGATAAGGATACTTTGAAATTCTGTGTCTCTGGTAGTGGCCACACTGGAATGTGGGCAGTTATTCTTATGGCTACTATGGAGCTAAGGGTGAATAACAGTACAGGGCCACAGAACTGGCTGTATACCTTGGATGCTGCTGATTTCCAAAGTTCTGGAAAGGTCTGATCCTGACTTTTTTGGGTAGATTTTTCATTGTTTTTATGGAGAGAATTTCCCAACTATTCTGTACTATTTCTGTTGATATCTCTTCTGGTGCTCTTAATTAGTTTTCTCCCCCCAGTCCTGGGGCTTGAACTCAGCACCTGGGTACTGTCCCTGAGCTCCTTTTGCTCAAGGCTAGCACTCTACCACTTGAGCCACAGTCCCACTTCCAGCTTTTTCTATGTATGTGGTACTGAAGAATTGAACCTCGGGCTTCATGAATGCTAGGCAAGCACTCTACCACTAAGCCACATTCCCAGCTCCTCAGTTAGGTTTTGACCAGAATAAAATAACTGTGATAATTTAAAAAAAATTATGAGAATTAAAATAATTCTTTCATGTAATTGAGTTGGCTTTCCTGGGTTCAGATGTCTTTGAAATCATGGAAATACAGCTAAAATTGGCATCCTTTTAAGTCACTTTTGAATTATTCACTTTAGCCACAAAGTATGATCTGGTGCCAAATGCATCTATATTTGAATTTTCTTAAACGTTTCTATATTATTTTACATTGTGCCTAAAATACTAAGTCTAAGCATATATTCACCTTTTAATTGCCATTTAAAGTATTGATGCGTTTTTAGATATTAGCCTCACGACACTACTGCCATTTTGTTTAACAAAAAAAACTACCCAAATTTGTTTTTAATGAGCAGTCAAACCTTGTGTTTTTTGTTGGACAAAAAATATCTGAAAAGGGAAGACTGAAAATGATATGACTTAAGTAAGTCTTTGGGAATTCCTATTTCTATTGGTGCTAAGATACCTGAGCATAGAATGGAATTCAGAACTCCATGAAACAGGGCTGCTGTCTTAAGAGCTGATGTCACACAGCATGTGTCCTGACCGGAAAGATGCTAGAGCTTCGAGGGGCTGTCCCTTCCACCAGCTCGGTTGGAAGACTGTGTATATGAAATTGAGTTCTTCAGCCTTGGATCTTAATAAATAAGAGTTTGTGTCTCAAAGGTTTGAGAAATTCCTGATACATAATTATTATTTTTTAAACCCTCGGCCTTCATCTAGCAATGAAGACTGAGAAGGAAGTGAGTATGTTTTGGCAGTTAGGTTGTTTCTTCACTCACCAGTTTCTTTGTCTCCCTATAGAGTCAGAGAGGTAAAGAAATGGATTGTTCTGAATTGGATTTCCTAGGAGTATTTAAGATTTAAAAGGAAAATGGGCAGTTTTGAGTAGAAGAATTGAAAACTACTTTTTCCTGAAACATGCTTTAAAAATGAAATGGATTTGCTGGTTCTTCGCTTTCTGGAGACAATAATATTTTAAATCAGTCATTTCCATAGGAGACTTCAGAGACTGATGATGTACGCAACAAGGGACAATTCTGAGTGTGGGCATAGTTCAGGAGGCCCAGGCATCTGGAAGTCAAGCTACTACTACCTCCAGTGAAAGTCTGTGTGTTATTTAAGTGTGCAGCACCACCTGTGACAGGTAAAAATCCTTTCCACTATCTGTCCTCATCTCCTGATCTCTGGATTTCCTAGAGAAAACTTTTATTTTCCTTTCCTTTCTTTTCTTTCCTTCTTTACTTTCCTTCCTTCCTTCCTCTCTTCCTTCCTTTCTTCTTTCTTTTTTCTCTCTTTCTTTCTTTTTCTATCCTTCCTTCCTTCCTTGCTTGCTTTTTTTTTTTTCTTTCTTTTTCTATCCTTCCTTCCTTCCTTGCTTGCTTTTTTTTTTTTTTTTTGCTGGTCCTGGAGCTTGAATTCTGGGCCTGGGTGCTGTCCCTGGGCCTCTTTGTGCTCAAGGCTAGCTCTTTACCACTTGAGCCACAATGCCACTTCTGGCTTTTTCTGAGTAGTTAAGTGGAGATAAAAGGCTCATGGACTTTCCTGCCTGGGCTGGCTTTGAACCATGATCCTCAGATTTCAGCCACCTGAATAGCTAAAATTATGGGCTTGAGCCACTGGCACCTGGCTTGAAAAATCTTTTCTTTTTTTAATCTCAGAATAAACCTTCTTGCCACCCGTGGGCCAATTTAGCCCTCCTTGGGAAGTGTCTCATGCTTTACATGTATGAAGATCCATGTTTGGGGTCCATTCCTCCTCCACTGAGGAAGCTTGTGGAGGTTGCTAATGGCTGTGTGGGGAGGGAGACCACCTTTTCTGCTTACTGCTCTTCTCTACCCAGCTATGTCTAAGCACATGGACCTCCGGATGGTAATGATTATCATCATTGGTGGTGGGATCCTGGCAGCCATGCTGCTGCTGATCAGCATTATCTTCTGCCTTTACTTCAAAGTGTCCAAGACAATCAAGTGAGTCACGTGGGTAAGAGTGAAAAAACCTCAAGTGGGAGCCTGGGGCTCTTGGCTCAAGCAGGTTTATTTCTGACCCAGGTGGCGGCACCGTGGGTGAGGTGTGGGAAGCAAAGGCAGGTTGGTATAGAATCTTGCAGGTTTCTGTTGTTGCTGCTTTGTCATTCTGGTTTGGGGTTGTGAGCTCCTAAATGGAATTTTCTCAGCCTGCATGCCACATATGTCAACATGGCTTTGTGGACACCCAGACGCACTAGGTTTCAAGTGCTTGGCGTCCCCTTACCTGAGCCCCTTCTGTCCCCATGCTTTGGACCAAACCATCTGTGGGGGGGGGGTGCTGTGGGAAGGTGCTCTGACTCCTTGTCACACAGGCAACCCGAGCCTCTCACTTGAGTCTGTGAGTCCATTCCTAGGATGGTCCCTCATTCATTGCCTGTGGCCTTGGGAACAGAGGCAGAGGCTCTGCCCAGGACAGGTGACAAGGGGTTGTACAACCAACAAAGAGATACTCAAGTTTGTGGAGAAAAGCCTTAACTATGAGAGAAGCCAGACGTTGGCAGCAGCAGTGTCCTAGGTGTAGGGAGTCGGATGGTGGGTGGACCCCAGAGCCAGGGCACAGGTAACTGCAGCTGATTTCTCATCATTCCTCTTATTTGAAGCTGTGCAGTGACCACTGTGTGGTCCCAGCTTGCAGTTCATGCTCCCTTCCTTTGTCATCTGATTTCACATGCCTAGCAGTTATAGGAGAAAAAAGAGATGGGAAAGGAAGTTGGCACAGGTCAGACAGTTTGACTCTAAGGCGGGTATCACTTGTGAATAGCTGCAGCCCTGAACGGCCCAGCTTAGCCTTGATAATTAGAGAAATGCGCTGAGAAGAAAAAATGGTAAGCTCTGGCTCTGTCTGTCTTCCCTTCAGATGCGCAGAGGAGTGCGGCATGATACCCCTGTCCTGTGTCAGCTCAGCCAGGGTTGCCCAGTCGCGGATGTTCCCAGCCACCTTCATCTCCAACGACTCTCCTTACCAGGCCATCAAGTGCTGTGATAAGTACAACTCATATACCGGAGTGGGCAGAATGCAACCTTGCCTCTGTACCTCGAAGGAGGGCATTTGACGTGGGAATGGTGGGCAGAAAAACTGTCAAGAGCACTATTTCTTCCTTGGAACAATGTTTTCTTATCCAATTCAATTTCTATGGTGTCTTAATTTATGCTGCTTGCTATATACTTTAAATATGCAATGATGAAAGTTGTCCTCTCTTCTTCAGTATGTCTCTTTGTTTCATATACTCCTTATTTAAAAATATGTATTAACTGCTATGAGATTCAAGGAAACAATCCTGTAGTATTTTACCTACAAGAAGGAGAGAGAGACAGGCAGACAGACAGACAGAGAGAAGTATAAATGGATCTCAAGGCTTTCCCAGTTTCAACCACCTCTAGGTGTACAAAACTGGAGCCGTGTGTGTGTGTGTGTGTGTGTGTGTGTGTGTGTGTCTGTCTGTCTGTCTGTCTGTCTGTCTGTCTGTCTTCTGAGAATCTGTTTGCTCTTGATCTAGCTTGTCCAATGGTGTGATGGGGACATAGTATGCACAGGGAAACCTGGCACCTCTGGGTTCAGTTGTCTAACTTATGTAGTGTTAGGGGTCAGCAGGAGGGTCTGAGAAGGTCATAGAGAATATTAGAGACTCCTCCTATCGGCTTCCTCAGTGTGTTCAGAAGCTGGTGAGTTCCTGGGGTTACTCTCAGACTGACAGATTGCTGACTGAGCCATCGGCCTCTTCAACTGTCACCGGAACCTTCAACCCAAGGCCCAGATTCTCCAAGCATCTCATGGAATATGCCTTTTTGACACATGTGCTCTTCCTGTCCAGCCCTTTCTTGGAGCCCGTTTCTAAGCACAGATGTCTCAGCTCTGTCCCAGATACCTGTGGGTGGCATAGATACCCATAATAAAAAACAGCAATTGATTAGCAACAAAAGTGAGAAAACAATTGTAAGAAGCCACTGTGTGACCTCTCAGTTATGGAGTCCTCAGTGCTGTGAAATGAAGCTCAGAAGGAGGGCCATCTAATGGCTGGTCTTTGTCCTGGGGAAGAGCTCTAACTGGGAGTCCTTAGGACATTCGTGATGGAAAAGCATGTGGCTGGTGGTATGGGTTTTGCCATCCTGCAGGAATCACCGTTGGGTGGGATAGCAGTTCCCTTGACAGCACGCCCTGCCCCAGGGAGCCTTAAAGAAGCCAAACCACGTGTGCACCTCCTCCGGAGACCCTTGAGGTCAGGCGGCTGGTGTCTCCTGAAGCAGATAGCGCCTGTCACCATCTCTTCCCTGGCTTCGATGTTCTTTTTGTTGAAATTTTCAGCAAGTGGCTAACAAATAGAGCACATGTAACACAACTCTGACCAGGCTTAGCTCGGGGAGCAGTGGCAACCTGGTTTAGGGGTCAGGGAACACAAGGCAGGTGTGATGAGGGGTCTCCAGGGCCCCTCCAGGTAGATAGGAGGACAGAACTCATGTAGGGCTTTAGATCCCACAGATGTTCCTATGGGGCTTTCCCTTGAAGTCCCTTGACTTGTAGCCTGTTTCCTAGATGTAAAGATGAGACCATCATAAGGGACCAGAAAGACTCAGCAGGAGGAGGTCTGCCTACCCCCATAGCAACCCACAATTTATAACCAGAAGCCTGAGGCTCACCTCTCTCCTGCCTGGACACTCGCCCCCACCCCACCCCACCCCGACTTCTCTTCTACCAGGCTCCCATCCCAGTTTGACCAAAAAGTTCTCCCTCTCAGTGGTGATCAGGGATTGTGGAAGTTAGGAGATGCTGGTGTGGGTGGTGAGGGGTTCAGAGACAAAGCCGATGGTAAAGAGAGTACGGTGGCTACAGCTCACAGTGAGCAGCCCCTAGTGTCAGCCCATATATGTCTTCTCCCTCTCTGTCACCCCCCGGTACCAGGTCCCTGCCTCTGTGACTACCCAGACAGACAAGACCCCAACAGAGCAGAGCAGGGCCTTGCAAGTGCCCAAGCTCTGCACAGCAAAGCTGCCTGGCATCCCAGGCGCTGTTTGGTAGCATTTGGCGTAGGGCTTTGTCTGGCCAGAGAGCCAACTAAGGCCACCAGGACTGCGCCTCCCAGCCCACTTCACGGGCCCTTGAAGGGTCTTAAAATGTACAGCAGGCAGAACAACCTAGAAGGGTCTAGGGTGATCAGGAAGGTCCCAGCTTTAGGAGACACACACACACACACACACACATCTGTCCACAGAGGACATCTTTACACATTAGCCGGGCAGGAGAAGCCAGGCATGGGGAGGGGCGGGGAGGGGCAGGGGGGAGATGGGAAGGGGAAACAGAGGAGGAGGCAACAATGCTTGATAAGAACTGTACTCATTACCTTACTCATATATACATATATGTCCACATGACCTTAGAATACAATGTCTTTCTCCTGTGACCTTCATTCCTTTATTGGGTCTCTCTTCCATTCCACTCCCAGCATCTTCCCCTCCCCC
>NW_012267274.1:6940148-7016669 GCF_000151885.1 Dipodomys ordii
TATATATATGACCAGTCCTGGGGCTTGAACTCGGGGCTTGGGCACTGTCCCTGAGCTGCTTTTGCTCAAGGCTAGCACTCTACCACTTGAGCCTCAGCACCACTTCCAGCTTTTTCTGTTTATGTGGTACTTAGGAATTGAACCCAGGGTTTCATGCATGCTAGGCAAGCACTCTACCAATAAACCACATTCCCAGCCCCTAGTACTAATATTTTTCAGGCATATTTGTGAGGGTATGTTGAAATAGAAAAAGCATGCCAAATTTTACTAAGACTTTATTTTCAGGAAAGGATCATGAAGGTGTCGAAAATATTTGTAGATGAATATGCACATGTACATAATTTAAAATCATCTAACAACAAAGTTTCATTATTGGCTTCGTTACGGAAAATCTGTACAAAGGAACACTTTTCAACAAGGTTTAAAGATAATATTAATCTCTAAATAAAGGATTTGTTAGAATCTACAATTAAGTGGAAAATTGCATTCTGGATGAAGACAAGAAAAGAGAAAAAAATTTGGATACATTAATTCTATGTAGACAGGATTTCAGAGTTGTGCTTTGAAGATTGTCTTTGAGTTCTGATATTTTCCAAATAAGCATATGCATAGTTATTTTCAGGTAAACACAACTCAGAGACTTTTATATATACATTTATATATATATATTCAGCCACAAATGAAAAAGAAAATTAAAAACTCTGTATATAACTAGAGCTTTCTTTTACTTTTCCACATACTGTCATTTGAACTTGAGACTTGCTCTACTAGCCGTAGCTAGCTTTTTTTGATCACTAGATCTTCCCTGGAAAACTCTGTGTGTGTGTGTGTGTGTGTGTGTACCATATGTAGAGAAATCACAAATATTTTCCCCAAAAGGCTGAGGGTGAAGTCCAATTTAACTGCACACGTGGATGGGTATTATGTGTATGTGGTAGAGACCCAGACACTGCTGGAGGAGGCAAGGATTGCTAACTTGCCTCAGTGCTGACTATGGTCTCTGCAGGCAGATCAAGTTGCAAGGCCAGTCTGGGAGGGAACAACCTGGGAGAGTCCCACAAGTCCCTGGTCCTGCAACTCGGTGCCAATGAGAACTGCGTCTGGACAATACAAAAACCGGAAAACAAGAACCTCCGAATCATCTTTTCCCACATCCAGTGAGTAGAGGCTTCAGCGTTTTAGGAAGACGCTTGACTTGTGGCCACATTGGGGGCCATGGGGTGGGGTCTTTGTGGAAAGGATTTCAATACTACTGGAGGGGGTGGTCATCCTGATGATGGTGGTGATGATGATGATGGTGATGGTGTCCGAA
Source organism: Dipodomys ordii (assembly GCF_000151885.1). Taxonomy (NCBI): domain Eukaryota; kingdom Metazoa; phylum Chordata; class Mammalia; order Rodentia; family Heteromyidae; genus Dipodomys; species Dipodomys ordii. The sequence continues at coordinate 6,941,461 of NW_012267274.1, forward strand.
AGTTTCCGATCATGTTCATGATGACAAGAGAAGATGGCTCATGGTTTCTGAAATGATTATGATGATGGGCATGAGTAGCGTCGTGGTGCTGGTGCTGGTGGTAACAAAGATAATGGTGATGGTAGTTATGATGATAAGGATGATAATAACAATTGATCATGATGATAGTGATGAAGATGATTGCTGGCAATTGATGACAGCGATTACAGTGATGCTATTGGCTGATAGTCACTGATGATGATATTGGTGATGGTGCTGTAATAGTAGTGATATTGGTATATTGGTAGTGATGTTGGTTGAAGATGACTACATGCCCCTCACAGGATTGCCAAGGTCCTGCGTGGTCACTACTAGGGTTATAGACACGGGGAGGTTGAAAAGTTGTGGGATTGCGTAAACAGTGAGTGGAATGAGCGCAGTTAGTACTCAGCTCATCCAGTTCCAGAGCCTAGGCCTGAAAACTCTAGAATTTGGTGTGTTCTAGAACCATCAAGGGTCCTTCCCAAAGCCCAAATTCACCAGTGGTACTGCAGGTAATTAGACCAGTCTCTGGGGGGTAAGAAACAGATTTCTTTACAGTCTTAAGTATTCTTTATGTCAACTTTTATTTTGAAGGAAGTAGATATTCAGGTGATTTTTACAAATGTAAAAATCTGACGTGGAGTCACATTAGACAGTTCTTTGGGTTGTGTGTCAGTGACTATTTGCCAATGAATTGGATGATGATTCAAAAGCAGGAACGACGTCTTTCTTGCCGCAGACCTGACCTAGCAGAGGGGTTCTGCTAGAGTGTGCTCTGTAGAGAGCAGCCCTCTCCAGCAGCCACAGTTTATCCTGTAGATAGGAAAGCCCAGAGAAGCTGGGCACTGGTAGCTCCTTCCTGCAATCCAAGCTATTCAGGAGGCTGAGATCACAGTTCAAAGCCAGCCTAGCCAAAACGTCATGAACTCTGACCTCCAATTAACCAGCAGGAAAAAAGAACCCTGGAAATGGAACTGTGGCTCACATGGTGGAGCGCTAGCCTGGAGCACAAAAGCTCACATAGAGCACTCAGTCCCTGAGTTTACATCCTAGAACCAGCAAACACACACACACACACACACACACACACACATCCCAGGACCAGCAAACACACACACACACACACACACACACACAGAGAGAAAAGTCCCTTAATGAGATTAAGTCCCTTAATGAGATTAATTAATATGCCCGCAGGGAGTCGAGGGAGGAGAATGGAAACCTGGTGTCCTAACTCCCAAGTCCCTACTTTGCTTCCCCTCCCCTGCTGGTTATTATGTTGTTGATCCCAAGCTCCTGGAGTGCACCTTAAGGCACACAGGGAGAGCTCTACCACGGGGCTTCCACTGTCTTATTCAGATGAGTGTGTGGTGCCTGAGAATTTGCATAGGAAGCAATTCTGAACTTACTGAAGTGCTGTTGGTCCAGAGACCGCACTTGGAGAGCCCTGCTCTTCCAGCATTGTAGCTGGGATGACCCACCATGAAGTGAAGGGGGTGAGCCGCAGTGCTGATTCACAATGAAATACAGATTTCCTAGCATGGTCGAAATCAAGAAACATAGATGTCATTTCCAATGTATAAGGAGGGGAAACGAATGTGTGGGAAGAACAAAGTTGGTAGACGTTGAGATTTAGCACTGGATATTGGATACAGTCTGAGAGCCGGGCCTGTGGTGACTGCTTCATGTGAGGATAGACACTCACACTAGAGTAAAAGTACAATGTGACATCCTGACTTTACAGAAGAGAAAACTAAGGTCAAGAGAGGCTAAGGTGCTTGTGCAAACGTACACAGCAGGTGAGTGTCTAGGGTGAAAGCAGAACTCTACCCTGTGGCCTTTTCTCTAAGCCATGGGTATATGTCCTCTGGCCTTTGGGGAGATACTGTCAGAAGGGGCCCAAACAGGAAATCCTGGGCATCCATGTTGAACACAGTGTGGGACTGTTGTTCAGAATGAGGAAGTGGTAATATGGGGTTGGGTAGCTGGGAGGAGTGACTGTTAGCTTTCCTTTGAGAGAGGTAGCCATGGGAGACGAGAAGAGCTGTTTTTGACCAGCCTTTGATATCAGACATCAGTGAGGATCAGTTGTGACTTAGCAGCTTATATATAAACCGAGTCAATAGTGTACACTGTGGGGAGTGGGAGTGGCAGATGCCACTCTCTGGCATCTGTCCTGGCTCCTGGCCCCTTCGTCATCGCTGACTTAATAGAAGGTGTGGACAGCAGTCAGGCTCAGGTTGAAGATGGAGAAGATGGCAGTCTTGGAGAGGCGTCAAGGGACGCCCATGCTCACCACTTGACGCATACATAGCTGTGCTAACAGGAGCTCTGTGAAACCCACTTTCCCAGTGGCTCTCCTCCAGCCACGAGTGTGTTCTGTCCACAGGCTGGATCCTGAAGGGACGTGTGACAATGAGAACATTAAAGTCTTTGATGGAAACTCTACCACTGGCCCTCTGCTAGGTCAGGTCTGCAGCAAGAAAGACTTCGTTCCCATCTTTGAATCGTCATACAGTTCCTTGACAGTGCAAATTGTCACCGATAAGTCGACGACCCAAAGAACGGTCTTTATTTTCTACTACTTCTTTGACTCTGGCACAGGTGAGCTCTCATTGATGTATCCTTTGGCCATTCCTCCTGCACACACAGCCTGTCCTCACTCCGGCCTGGGTTATTGTAATATGGAGTCGGACTGTGTGCACTCAGAGACCTCTCTGCTTGGGAGAGGAGCAGTTTGCTAGTGTGAGTGTGCAAAAAATCACAGCTGTGGGCCTCAACGGTGAGATTCTGATTTCTTTGTGCTAGCGGTGCCCATGAATTTTCTGGCGAAAATTCTAAAGAAGCCCAGGAAGTTTTCTTCCTAACCAGCTTCCTTTTGAGGCTGCCAGTAGTTGAATGATGCTGTGTTAGAGCTCAAAGCAGAATCTGCATGGTTAGCCTGTTTCCTAATAACCCTGAGACCTTGTGCAAGGTCAAGATGATTGAATAGAGGTTAATGCCATCAGCTGTGGCTGATCTGCATGATATGCCCAAGCATTGGTGATAATCCACTCTCCTGAGTAGAAACCATAGCTGGTTCCCAGCCAGTGAGCCCAGGCCAAATTCCATGCTACAGTTAGTACATTGTATTCTCATTTAACCTCTCATAAGTGTCAGCTATTAACGTTCTTAAGGTGGTATGATTCATTAGGTTTGGATTGGGCTGTTGGGCGTTCACAGGTATCAGGTTCCAGGGTGATTCTAACAAGGTTAGGGTTCAGGTACTGAGGAAAGCTGGCCTGCTTTTCACACATCAGATGTTACACTGCTCTGCCTTCCCTGTACCTACCTACGTTTCATTGTAGTCCAAGTCAATCGAGTGAGCATTTCACAAGGAAAGCTTCACTCTGGTTTTCTTTTTGAGGCCGGGCGTGATCTCCATACTAGTTCTGAAGCTATTGATTTCTTGATGCCACTCAACTTCTGAAGTGAAGCCCTCACACTCTTCTAACCTACACCAAGGCCTCCTTTCCACACCTGCCTTGTAGTACCTACCTGACGGGCATCCTTGTATTCTACCTACTTACACCATTTTATACTTCCTACACAAAACCTTTGTTATTGCTCCTCTACTCTTTATTTTTCCCATTGTTTGAATCTGTACTCACTGGAGCACGGATGTACCAAAGACGTTTTGCCGAAGGTTGTATCTGAGCTTCGCTTCACATCAAGACATGGCCAGAGGAAGTAATAGCAAAGAACTCTCTGCTGGAGCCAGCAGTCCTGAGCTGACCAGGGAAGGAAAGGCAGGCTGAAACAGTGGGTCGTGTTCTAATGGGCAGTGCTCCTCCAGCACTGGTCTGGAGAACTGACTTTATCTTCTACGGCGCAGGAGCAAAGGGTCTATACCTGGGACAGATCACATGAGTTCAGTCATCTGGCAACAGTATCTCTCTTTGCCCTGTACCAAGGATCAAAAGTCAAGTCCTAAGAAAGGAGGAAGTTCAGTATGCCACCCGGGGGATCAGTGAGAGATGCAGAAACAGGGACATGTTATGCACTGCATATAACAGCAAAATTACAGGAAATCTGTGTTTTGACGCTGGGTCTCAGTCACCTGCATATCTTTTGCAGTTATTCCAGATTGTGGAGGTTACCTGGACACATTGGAGGGATCCTTTACAAGCCCTAATTACCCAAAACCACACCCGGAGCTGGCTTACTGTGTATGGCACATACAAGTAGAGAAAGGTTACAGGATAAAATTAAGCTTCAAGGAGATTTTGTAAGTATGATGATCCACTTCTTTTGGGGGAAAAAATGCAGTGAACTCACGTGGCAGATGGAAGACCCAACTTGGGAAAGAGAAATAGCCACAGGCAACCTCCGTGTACGAGTTCTTTCCAAAGAATTGATGCAGAAAGGGAAACATAGCAATGCTCTTGCATTCAAGGAAGCTATTTCTTTTTCTTTTTATTTTTTTTATTGTGAGACTACCTTACAGAAGAGTTACAATTACATGGGCAAGATAATGAGTACATTTCTTTTTTTTTATTATTGTGAAAATACTGTACAGAGGGGTTACAATTAGATGGGCAAGATAATGAGTACATTTCTTTTTTTAAAATTTTTATTTTTTTATTGTGAAAATACTGTACAGAGGGGTTACAATTACATGGGCAAGATAATGAGTACATTTCTTATCGAGCATTGTAGCCTCCTCCTTTGTTTACCTTTCCCATCCCTTCCCATCCTCCCTCTCCCCCACCCAATCCTCCCCCCCCATGAGTACATTTCTTATCAAGCATTGCAGCCTCCTCCTTTGTTTGCCCTTCCCAGCATCCCCCTGCCTCCCACCCAATCCTCCCCCCCCATGAGTACATTTCTTATCAAGCATTGTAGCCTCCTTCTTTGTTTCCCCTTCCCATCCCTTCCAGCCTCCCCCTGCCTCCCCACCCAATCCCCCCCCCCACCAAAGTTGTAAAGTTTGTTTTTGACATGACAACTTGTACTTCTCATTGGTGCAACGGGTCCACCTGTATCCTTATTTAAATGACTTGTTTTTCCCCTTCCCCTCCACAAATTATACAGACATCAAATACAGTGAAAGCAGGGGTTATACTGTGGGGGAGGGACATACAAAGCAACAAAGAAATAATCTTATAAATGCATTAGAAACAAATGCATGAAAGAAAAAAACATTTGAATACATATCTTAGGGTTCAATTTCCTAACATCACCTTATCTGACCTTTTCTGCTTGACTCATACATATACTAGATATTGCAAATAAGGGAAACCATGGGACCTATGTTTCTTTGGGCTTGGCTTAGTTCACTTAATATAATTTTTTCCAAGTCTTTCCATTTCCTAACAAATGGGGCAATGTCATTCTTTCTGATGGAGGTATAGAATTCCATTGTGTATATATACCACATTTTCTTGATCCATTCATCTACTGAGGGGCATCTGGGTTGGCACGAGTCCATTTCTTATCAAGCATTGTTGCCTCCTCTTTGTTTACCCTTCCCATCCCTCCCTTCCCATACTCCTCCCACCTCCCCCCACTCAATCCTCCCCCTGCAAAGTTGTGATAACTAGCATATGTCTGAGTCAAGCAGAAAAGGTCAGATAAATTGATGTTAGGGGAATGAACCCTAAGATATGTATTCAAATGTTTTTTTTTCTTTTATGCAATTGTTTCTAACTTATTCATAAGATGATTTCTATGTTGCTTTGTATGTCCCTCCCCCACGGTATAACCCCTGCTTTCACTGTATTTGATGTTGGTATCATTTGTGGAGGGGAAGGACAAAAACAACTCGTTTAACTAGGGATACAGGTGGACCCATTGCAACAATGAGATGACTATTTCTCTAAAGGTTCTGCCTGGAGCTAGTGACTCATGCCTGTCATCCTAGCTCCTTAGGAGACTGAGCTCAGAGGATTGTGTTTTGAAGCCTGCATGGGCCGAAAAGTCCACCAGATTCCATCTCCAATGAAGAAACAAAATGCTGGACTGGAGATGTGGCTCAAGTGGTAAAGCACCAGCTAGTTATGAGCAAAAAAACAAAAAGTGAGAGTAAGAGGCCCTGATTTCAAGTCCTGATTCCAGAGCAAAAAACAAAAATTCTGAGGTTCCACTCAGGACTAAAAATGCCTCAGGCTTGACATCATCAGCCTGGCATTGAAAGGAAAAATCCTAATGGGATGACAGAAACATAGAACTGAGTTGCCTGGAAAACCTTTTACACTGTGACCTTTATTTGTAGCCTAGAAGTAGATGACAAGTGCAGATTTGATTTTGTGGCCATCTACGACGGCTCTTCCACCAACGCTGGCCTGATTGGACAAGTCTGTGGCCGTGGGACACCCACCTTCGAATCTTCCTCAGACTCCTTGACAGTTGTATTATCTACAGACTATGCCAATTCTTACCGGGGCTTTTCTGCTTCCTACACTTCAGTTTATACAGAAAACATCAATACTAGTGAGTTACCCTTTCTACACCTTGGCAAGTTTGAGCTTTCTGAACGAACATAGAAACTGCTCCTTCACTCTTAGCCTGTCATGTATATCTTTGGGAGCACGATGAAAATCTGCGCCTTGAAAATTAATTCTGTGCATTGCGTAATACAGGAGGGGAATGATGGCTTTGTTAATCTGAAAAAGATTTCTGCACAACATAGGGACTACTTTTCTCAATGCCTTCTGCAAACAAATAACTAAAACTGTTGGATTTATAGATTGGAACTTCAAGCCAGGGGAGCAATGAATATTGTAAACAATGTATCAATTGCTGGAGATCCAGGCTTCTAACTTATGGCAAGAAAGGTTTCCATGCCCACAGGGAAATCTTCAATATCCAGAATTCTTAGCTTGCACAGAGTCACTCATTTCCTTCCCACCTTTGTTTTCCTGACAGCATCTTTAATATGTGCCTCTGACAAGATGAGAGTTATCATAAGCAAATCCTACCTAGAATCCTTTAACTATAATGAGGATAACTTACAACTAAATGACCCAACTTGCCGGCCGGAGGTGTCAAATGTTGTGGAGTTTTCGATCCCTCTGGATGGATGTGGTACAGTTAAAAAGGTACAGGAGACTCTGCCAGCTGGGTTCTGGCAGATGCCAAATGCATTCTGGTGATGCATGAGTGGAATGCTGGCTAGCTACTTCCCCAAATCACCACTGGCCCTCAGTGGCTAAAGGAACACATGGTAAGCATGTGTGGACATAACCATATACACACTTACTCACACACCAGTGCTTAATTGTCTCTGTTACTGCAAGGTAAGTGGAAGGTAGCTATTACTCCCAGTGGGTCAGGAACTCTGAAAACCCACTGGAGAGCATTTGAACATGTATGTAGTGTGGATTAACTGGTCTACCTGGAACTCTTGGGCAGAAAATGTTTATAATTCCATATTGAGTAAAAGTAGAGCTAAAGATCTTCTTTCCCTTCTAAGACAAAGAGTAAAAGCATCTTTATTTTCAATAAAGTGAGCTTTCCTGTAAGTCTGTAATTTGTTCTGTACACTCTAGAAATCCTTTCCAAGATCTCTATCTTTTCAACCTGTGGGTTCCTTTAGGACACACACTAGAATTTTCACACAGGGTGTGAAACAGCATTGTAATTTAAAAGAAGAGACACTATGTGAGACAAATTGATAGGGACAGAAGTAAATAAGTTTTCTCCCAGAAAGGAGCACAGAGACTTTATTACAGGAGGGAAGAAAGCCCAGAGAGCTCATAGGCCAGCTTGTCTGCATTCCTGTGGGAATTTTCCAGTTAGTCCAGTAAACTTAGCACTTCTTATGAAGGGAATACACTCTAGGGGTTAAAGTCTGTATAGCCCTGGGAAATCACATTCAAAATTGTTTTTTATGTAACAGAAACAAATATTCTATCTAATTCTACCTTTAACTTTTCTAACTGCTTCTTTTATCTCACGTCTTTCTTTTCCCAGAGTACTTCTTTAAAAAAAACACATTTAATGCTTAAAAGCTATTATTTCATGATTTAGTTAAGGCTCTCACTGTATTATTCACATCTGTGTTCTAACAATACTGCACTTAAACTACAAAATTTGAATTTCATCCGACTTTGTAGGTCGAAGACTATTCAATTACTTACACCAACATCATCACCTTTATTGTATCTCCAACTTCTGCGGTGATCACGCGTCAGAAACATCTCCAGATTATTGTGAAGTGTGAAATGGAATACAATTCCACTGTCGAGGTGATGTACATAACCGAAGATGATGTAATCCAATATCAAAATGCGCTGGGCAAATATAACATGAGCATGGTTCTCTTTGAGTCAGATTCATTTGAAAACCCTATTCTTAACTCTCCCTATTATGTGGATATGAACCAAACTCTCTTCGTTCAAGTTGGTCTGAGTGCCTCAGATCCAAACTTGGTGGTGTTTCTGGATACCTGCAGAGCCTCTCCCACATCTGACTTTGCATCTCCAAACTATGACTTAATCAAGAGTGGGTATGTATTGATGTTTGGTCTTCTTTCTTGCCTGTAATTTTCTGAATTTAAATTTTATTGTAAAGGTGATGTACAGAGGGGTTACAGATACATGAGTCAGGTAATGAGTACATTTCTTTTTTTCTTTTTGCTTATGTGGTGCTGAGGAATCGAATCCAGGGCCTCAAGCATGCAAGGCAAGCGCTCTACCGCTGAGCCACCTTCCCAGCCCCCTGAGTGCATTTCTTTTTGAGTCGTCCCTCCCTCCCTTGTTTTCTCCCGCTTTTCCCTTTCCATCAAGCTGCACAACTCACTTTCAACATAGTGTCTAGTGAGTATCACTGCTGAATTGGTTCATCCTTTGACCCACTGCAGTAATTATTTTATTTTATTTTATTTTTTTGGTCCAGTCATGGGGCCTGAACTCTGGGCCTGGGCACTGTCCCTCAGCTCTTCAGCTCAAGGCTAGCACTCTACCACTTGAGCCACAGCGCCACTTCTGGCTTTTTTTTCTTTTTGCTTATGTGGTGCTGAGGAATCGAACCCAGGGCCTCATGCATGCAAGGCAAGCACTCTACCACTGAGCCAACTTCCCAGCCCTGCAGTAATTATTTTAATAAGGTAATATATTCGTGTGCGTCTGTGGATAAAATTTTCCTAATGCTGCTATGATGGAATTTTATTAAATTTATGTTGGCTATTTCATAAAATATAGTTACTATATATTAGTTACAAATAATGCAGAACATCTGTGTAGACATAATCCATATCCTCTAGGATTTTAAATGTATTTACAAAATAGTTGATGGTAGAAAACAAATTTATTTTTGTGAAGGAGGCTCTATTTGTGTTTTTGAGGTTAGTATATTTTATTTTCAATAGAAATCTGTCAGAGTCATTGATGTATGCCATCTTTAGAAATAATGTTATCTGGAAAATATGTGTAAAATTCTTTTTTTTCTTTATGCTGGTCCTGGGATTTGAACTCTGGGCCTAGGTACTGTCCTTGAGCTTCTTTTGCTCAAGCCTAATGCTCTACCACTTGAACCACAGTTCCACTCACAGCTTTTTCTGAGTATTTCATTGGAGATAACTCTCACTGACTTTTTTGCCTCTGCTCACTTTGGACTGCAATCCTCAGATCTCAGCCTCTTGAGTAGTTAGGATTGCAGGTGTGAGCCAGCAGTGCCTGGCTTGTAGAACTCTTAAAAGGAAAACTGTAAAGTTCCTCTTTGAAAGGAAAAGTTTACTTGTTTTTCCATACAAGCTGATGGCCTTTTGACCAAATCAGCCACCTTTATACATTAACAATAAACATGTAAGAAAAAGGTATTTGAGTACTAGTATATGGGTATCGCTTTTTGATTAGTTTACATGTAATTTCAGAGCTAGAAGGAACTTCATCCAGTAATCTGTCCATAGTTTTAGTTTACTACAGTCTGAACCATAGATTCCTTTCTAGAGAAGACTTTCTAAAGACTAGATCTACAACTTAGACTTCACAACTTGGATTCTTGTGCATCTTCTAAATATGTGCATAAACTCTGTTCTAGATGTAGTCGAGATGAGACTTGTGAGGTGTATCCCTTATTTGGGCACTACGGAAGATTCCAGTTTAATGCCTTTAAATTCTTGCGAAGTCTGAACTCCGTGTATCTGCAGTGTAAAGTTTTGATATGTGACAGCAATGACTCCCATTCTCGCTGCCACCAAGGCTGTGTCTCCAGAAAGAAACGAGACATTTCTTCATACAAATGGAAGACCGATTCCGTCATAGGACCCATCCGTGTAAAAAGGGATCGAAGTGGAAACTCAGGTAACACAAAAGCTATTTCATGATCTAAGAATATCTTGTGGTGTGAGAAATGCCACTCAAACTGAGTTCTTCTCTGTGTAGAAGAACTCTAGAGAGTCATACCAGACGTTCTAACAAATAAGTGAGGAATATTAACCACATAGGATAAATGCTTATTTCCATTGCCACACCTTGTGTAAGCATATGAGACACTGGTAATACCATCATTCCCATGGCTCTTGAATATAGGTCTATATCCTTCATTTCTACAAATTTCTTTTAGCTTCTTAACTCCTTATGATATACATGCCATAACTTAAACAAACCATCTGAAAGAAATAAAGTAAAAATTAAACATAAATATAAGCTAATTCAAACATTTGATAATCATTCCTCTTTGAGGTATTGGAACTATGCATTTTGTATTAACTCAATAAAAGATTCATATGGTATAAAAAGATATTATAAATAATGCTAATATATGCAAAAATCTATATTCAATTGCAGGGCTTCTGCATCAAACCCATGCAGACATTCCACAGCAGCCTTTCAATGCTCTGCACCTGTTTTCATTCGTGGTCCTTGCTCTGAATGTTGTGATTGTGGCCACCATCACACTGAGGCATTTTGTGAATCAGCGCCAAGACTACAAATATGAGAAGCTGCAGCGCTACTAACAAACGGCTCCTTTCCTAAGACGGCACCTTTCTCCATGGCTACAGAGCTTATGAATAAACTAGGAAGGATCTGAAACCGTAACACACAGACAAATAAGACTTTTAGCTCTCATCTTACAAACTAAAAGCATTGTATGAATCAAAAACTTGGTTTGTTTTTGGTTAAATACAACATTTGAAACAAATATTAAATGGAAAGAAAAAGGCTTTTCCTTCTTTTTTTTTTTTTTAAGAAAAGTAGTCTTTAAGTGGTGGGTACGAAGTATGTACCTATAATCTCATTGACTTGGGAGGTCAAGGCAGTAGAATTGAGGGTTCAAAGCCAATCCAGGTTAAAAAGCTAGCAAGACTATCTCCAAAACAATATAAAAACAAAAAGGCTGAAGATGTAGCTTAAGTGGTAGAGTGCTTGCCCACCAAGTGCAAGACCCTAGGTTTAATCATTGTGACTTCCCCATTCTTCAAAGTTGTATGCTTTTATTATTTATATGCCAAATAAAGCATGCACATATAAAATGTAAACAGTGAATGGGCAATATGCTACCTTCTGAAACATCAGAGGCTGCCACCGGATACTGACGTGCAGGAGAAAGCACCACAGTCTCCTCCATCTCGAGCCTCTCTGCTGACAAGCATTCTCCTGCTCCGCACCTGGGCCAGCTCAGAGAAGGGCTTTAGAGGAAACAACCTGACTGCCAGAGGCTGCAGGCAGTTGCTGGGTTCATGAAATAAAAATGTTTCTCTTCTCCTTTACATGAAGCAGAACAAAAACCATTAGACTCTAAGCTGATCTGAGTTTACACTGGACAAAAGATGGAAGCTAATTATGTTAGATGAATAATACAACTCTACTTCATCACCTAATATAAACTGAAGCAGGTAACCACTGGAATGCTCATAGATAGATAGATAGACAGATCTATACCTATCTATATCTACATCTGTATCTATAGATCTCTATATCTATATTATATGTATATCTATATTTATAGCTATAGAGATCTATATATCTCTATATGTATGTGGATTTATTTATAGGTATAGATTAGCAATAGATATATCTATATCTCTATATAGAGAGAGCTAGAGATAACTATAGATATTAATACTCTGTATTCTCCCCCCCCCTCTCTGTTCCTCCCCCAACCCCAGGTGAACTAGGAAGAGGCTGCAGTGAATGGGCCTGCACACCTAGACCATTGTCTGGAGAGTCCTAGGGCTGGGCTGGGTATTCAGAGATGCCCTATTGAGGCATGATGCTCAGAACTTTATAGACCTCTGTGGCCCAGTCACTGGACAGAGGCTGCTGAAACTGTGGCCATGAACTCTGGCAGGAAAGCTGTCTTGGGCTGAGGGGGATTCCTAGGGAGCAGTGGCGCTGATAGCTACAGCCACCAACACTCCAGCAGCCAAGTGCAGCACCGACTCTACCCGAGGGGACCAGCAAGATTTTCAGAATACCTCACAAGGCAATCTACCGCTAGGCTGCATTGAGACTTGTTTAGCAAAACTTTTCAAAAAGACTACACATGTGTGGTGATGGCTATAATCACAACTACTTGGGAGGCTGAGATAAAGAGGATTGGAAGTTTGAGACCATTCTGGGCAAGAAGTTCACAAGCCTTCAGCTCAAATAGTAAAACGCTGGGCCGGTGGCACAGGGCTTCACCCCAGCTCTGTGGGAAGCGTAGCGAGGAGGACTGATGTTCAGGCATAAAGCATGAGCCTCGTTCAAGAATAACCAGAGGAGAAGGGCTAAGGGCAGAATGTGAGTGGTAGAGGCCTGCCTAGCAAACTTCAAGCCTAGAGATCAAACCCCAGTCCCGCCAAAAAGATAAAGATGACCCACAAAGGGATGGGAAATCGGAGTACCAGGAGCATGCAAGATATAGGGGAGGAACTGGAATCCGAGCTCCCGGCTGGCCTCCGCTGCTCTGATGGGGGCGTTCCCTCATCCCGCTAGGCAAGGACAAGGGTCTTTGGGTTTGCTCCAAACAGCTTGGGCGGACATGTTGGTCCAGGCTCCCTGCCTGCTCTGTGCCAGGCTCAGGGAAGCAGGTGAGGTGATGCACATCCCAGTCTCCACTCTGCTTTCATCCTGGTGAGGATGAAACAAGGGGGAAGGGGCGTGGAGAGAAGGAAGGAAATTAGTTTCCCTAGTCATTTTTACTAGTCTGGGGTGAAAGCCAGGACTCTAGGGTTCCTGGTGTCTGGTTGGAGGAGAGCAGTTTTTGTCCTGTTAGATCACCCCTTTGCTGGGAAAGCGAGCAGGCTTTCCTTGGGACACCTGTGGTGTTCCCTGACTGAACCCCCTGTTTTGATCCACGGAGCATGGGAGGCTCCCCAGTGACCATGGCTTTAAGTGTTCTTAAGATTTGCCTGCCGTGCGATGGGAAGGTGGCTCAGTGGTAGAGTGCTTGCCTTGCATGCATGAGGCCCTGGGTTCGATTCCCCAGCACCACATAAGCAGAAAAGAGCTGGAAGTGAAGCTGGGGCTCAAGTGATAGAATGCTAGCCTTGAGCTGAAGAGCTGAGGGATGGCGCCCAGGCCCATAGTTCAGGCCCCACAACCAACAAAATAAATAAATAAAAGAATTGCACAGCATGCTTTCAGAGAGGGCTGCATCCTGGGCTCCCCCCCCCCTTGAGCCATGCCAGCAGGAACTGATCTGGAAGCTTTTTTGATTCATTTATTATTTACATGGTAGTGCTTCCATTACTAGCACGTTTACACTGGGGATTTGTTAGAGGCACAACATGCTAGATTTTGGTCACTGTTTAGTTTCTAATTACTGGTCACCCTGTGGATATGCACAGTTAATAAGTAGATGATCTTTGGAAGGCAGAAACTTCGGAAGTACACAATTACTTGGAAAAAACTCCTTTAATCCTCAAAGTATTTGCATGAAATAGATGTCCAATGCAAGCGGTCATTGTTTCATGTGACTGAGGGTGAAGCTACTGGGGGCCAAGTCATTACCATTGGTTTAAGGACATTCTGTTCACCAAACCAGCCACTCACATTTCACCAATTTCTAGGTATGTTTATACATAGAACTTCATACAAATAAATACTAACATCCTATTTTGTTCAATCAAAACAGTTCTTGAGGAAGGGTATGCTTGTAATGAAATGGAGATGTTGTTCTTGGAAGAAGTACCCCCTTGGGATCATTTGTCAGATTTTCATCTCTTAAGACCTCAGGGTTAGCGCCCCGTTTCTGCCTTCCCCCTTCCCTCGCCACTTGGCAGTACTGTAGTCTCATCTGCTACATGCTGTTTATTGACAAAGACCACAATAACTTCTGGGAGATGGGGACACACTTTTGATATTGCTACTGGCTATGCCGACAAATGAAAATATCTGACACTGCTCAAGTCTGTTTCCTTAAAGACAACGTTGAGGCTAGGGAGTCTTCTTGTGGAGTTAATATGCTCCTTTTCCAGAAGGATGCTGTTATCCATACTGATCTGCCTATCCTTGCTTTTCTGATTTCTTGTATACTTTTCAGGTTTCCTGGCAGCTTTGAGACCTGGACTTAGAATTGAGTGAACATTTGGCTGCTCAGTAAGCGCCCTCAGTCTTACCTTGAGTTTCAGCTTCTTGATTGCAAGCTGAAACCCAAACTCCAAATTGTTAGGCCTTCTGAAACAACGATGAAAACTAATTTTTGATGAATCGGTGGCTTATGTGACTCAACTGTCTTGTTCTTAGAGTTTAAAGAAAAATGAGCAATGGCTTCCCAACAGACATTAAAGTTGTTTATTATTATTATTATTACTGCAGGACCCTTAGCAAGATCTCAAAATAAATTCTCACAACACCAGAGGGACAGAAAAGCATGCTTACAGAAAAGCATGGATAATAAGATACCAACTTAAAAACAAGAATAATTAAATTGACTATGGATTAGAGGGAGACAATCCTGCTTTTTCTAATATTTACACACAGTAAGACAATGATCAAGTTCTTGAAGTGAGGAATTAGAAAATCAACATTTTTAGCTACCAAGAGAGTAACCGCTTTAAAAGTTCAGTAATCAGAAAAGATTTAGTAACAAACCTCAGGAAAGAAAGCTACTATCTTTCTTTAGCCAGGCTCTACATGAATAACTTTTGATTCATTAGTCAGTATTTCCCTGAAAGAAATAGATTTGGGTTCCTAGTTTCTGGCAGATTCACATGACAGCTGGGGAAAAAATCACACCAGGGTCTTGCTGTAAGCAGACGCTCTGGGGACCTCCAGTGGCCCCACCATTTGGAAATACTCAGTCTGTTCTTCCTTGGCCTCCACAGGGCCTGCACCTCTCCTCCTGCGCTCTGTACATCCTTGAGAACACCGAGAAGAGTAGTCTCCCTCTCTGCACACAGCAATCTTACACTGCAGATAGATCACTTCGTAGCTGTCGAGAATGCTGAAGGCATTGAACTTGAACTGGGCCACATTCTTCTTGGCGGAGTGCAGGTTGGTGTAGGTATTGTCTTTGATGCACCTAATGGGGAGAAAATCCCCAAACAATTCAGTATGACATGGATTCGCTGAAACACCGGTAACCAGGCTTGGCCCAGATGTATTGATTTCCTACCACTCACTCTTTCTTCAATGAGGGAACTACTAGAACTATCATTTTAGTATGACTATGAATGGAAACCCCCTACTCCTGGCTGTAAGTAGAAGGGGACTGTAAAATAAACACAACAAAAACGAAAAGGTCTTAGCTAGACCTCTTGCCTTCAGAAGGCTGACACTCTTTTGTTCCAAAGGGAAGATTTTATGTAATGGTTCTCTTATTTCTTGGTAGACTTAGATTATTTAAAATATGTGTTGGTAAACCCCAAGGAAACGTCTGAAAAATCTGGGGGAAGATGTGTAAATGGGTCCCAGGGAGGAGACACAATGGAATCATGTGAATGCTCAATTATAAGCAAAGGCAGCAGCAATGGCATCTGTAGGGTTAAACGAAGCACACATGCAGTATGAGCAGATGGTGGGTGTTCATCAGCCTTGTGAGCAGTCACTTTAAACAGGGATAGTCTAGATATACTATTTTAAAGACAAAAGACGAGCAGACTAAAAATGTCAAACTACATGTTGTCAGTACAACTTTCTTTTTAAATATACAGGCACAGAGAAAGCAAGGGAACAGGGAATGATGTGCCAAGCTAAGATGAACTAGATGACAGCTGCAGGTAGCTTCATTAACTTACAACAAACCTCAGAGCCAAATAAGTCTCAGGATCAAAGAGGGACATTGTATAATAATAGAGAGATGAAATCTTCCAAGAAAGACAATCCTTAACCAAAATAATCAAGGCACAAATGATCCTCCAATTTACTATGATAGTCCTGATGGTATACATATCTACAAACAGACCATCAAAATACTTGAGGCAAAAACTAATAGAACTGCAAAGAAATCGACACACTGCCTATACTCTTGGAATTATTGTTAGTGTCTCTCCATCAGTAATTGGTGGGTACAGCAGGAGGAAAGGCTGTAAGGATATAGGTGATGTGAAGAGCGCTGCTAGATCCCTGGAACCAGCTGACATTCCACCCAAAAACAACAGCAGAATGCACGAATTCCTTACGCTCACACAGGACTTCCTCAGAACTGACCATATTCTGTACCCTCAGAAACATCTGAACAAATGAAAAGAACTCTATTCACAAAAACACGCTCACATAACAATGAGATTAAACTAGGAACCAATGACAGAAATAGTTCCGAAAACTCCCTAAATGTTTGGAAAGCAGACACCGCACCTTTAAAGGAACTTGTGGATCAAAGGAATCTCAAGGAAGGTTCTAAAATATTTTCTTTTTTTGGGTCCAGTCGTGGGGCCTGAACTCTGGGCCTGGGCCCGGCCCCCAGCTCTTCAGCTCAAGGCTAGTGCTCTACCACTTGAGCCACAGCGCCACTTCTGGCTTTTTTTTTATGTGGTGCTGAGGAATCGAACCCAGGGCCTCATGCATGCAAGGCAAGCGCTCTACCACTGAGCCACCTTCCCAGCCCTCTAAAATGTTTTTGAACTAAGTGTAAATGAAGGTGAAATGAATCAAAATCTGTATGATGCAATGAAGGGAAATTTGCAACCCTATCTGAATGTATTAGAGAAGAGAGAGCTAAAATAACCTAACCCTTAAAAATAGAGAAAGGAGAATAAGCCTAAAACAAGCAGAAAAAATCGTGGGTTGTTAAATTTGGGCACTAACTCTAATTTCTTGCCTTAAGATGTTCAGAAAAGGGATTGAAAGGGAAGCACTTTTTCTCTGCTCTGGGACTCAGTGCAGTTTACTGCTGTAATGCACCTCTCATCCTATCAGTGACAGGTTCTGTCTGTGCCTCCCCTGGCCTCTGGACGTGGGTACCGCCAAGCCTCTTAGGACCGTCAGTCTGCTAAGATCTCATTATGCTCTAGCTGCCATTAAGTGAGGGAGGTGTTTTGGTCTTTTATGAACTGGTTGACAGTTACCTATTCATAAGCGTTTGGCTCCTGAAAGGGGACAAAGGACCTATCAAGGCAAACGACTGGCCACGGTTCTAACTTGGCAAATCATTGGATTAACTAAGGGAGCCAGAAGAAATCTGACTAGTATGACATCATCTACCTTGAGGGACTTCATCAGCTCACCAGGAAGGGCCAGATGCCCAGAAGGCTGCACCTTGAGTGCAAAATCTACTGGAGGTCTCAGATTGGAAAGGAAGGGAGGCTTGCCTATGGGAGGGTGGAGTGGAGCAGAAGAGTCCAGGGCAGCTAGGACTCTGCCCAGGTATCTTTGGAGAATCTCCAACTGAGATCAGAGGGCCAATGAGCCTCGATCTGTGGGGTATGACTAGAATTCTTTTTTTTTTTTTTTTTTTGGGTCCGGTTGTAGGGCTTGAAATCTGAGCCTGAGCGCTGTCCCTCAGCTCTTCCGCTCAAGGCTAGCGCTCTACCACTTGAGCCACAGTGCCACGCCTGGCTTTTTTCTTATGTGGTGCTGAGGAATCGAACCCAGGGCCTCAGGCATGCAAGGCAAGCACTCTACCACTGAGCCACCTTCCCAGCCCCTGACTAGAATTTTTGTACACAGTTCCAATTTAGGACTTTACATTTAGCAACTCCAAGTTTCCTAAGGCATTCCATGAAAATCTAACAGAAAATCCTGGCCCTGGTGGCTCATGCCTATAATCCTACGTAGTCAGGAGGCTGAGATCTGAGGATCGCAGTTTGAAGCCAACCCTGGGGCAGGAATGTCCTGTCTGTGAAACTTGTATCTCCAATGAATCCCCAGATAAAACCAGAAGTAGCGCTGTGGCTCAAAGTGGTAGAGCGCTAGCCTTGAACAAAAAGGGGCTCAGGGACAGTGCCCAGGCCTAGAGTTCAAGCCCTAGGACTGGGGTGGGGCGGGGTGGCTGCGGGGGTGGGGGGGGGGGGGGGGTGGAGAAGAACCTAGAACAGGTGATGCCAGGGGAAGACAGACAGACAGGCCGACCGGGGGTGGGGGGGAGGCGGGGGGAAGGAGAAAGAAAGAAAGAAAAGAGGGCCTTCCAGTTTCCTCACCCTTGCCGGATCAGATCGTATGTGTTGGTTGTGAAATCACTGGCATTGGGAGAAGCCACACACGTGTCCACGGAGAGCCTCAGGTTGGGATCTGTGCTCTGGAGCGTAGCCTCAAGGAACACCTCTTCCCCCTGACCGGCATAATAAGGTGCCATGCCTTTCCCCCGCGGGGATGCAGGTGACTGGATGAATGAAATGGACACTTCATAGCCGGCATCCTCTGCCCGGGCGCCAGCTTCACCCGTGGATGGGCCATCCACTCTGCAGGTGAACTTCAGGTGGGGCACCTTGTGTCTCACGATGACGCGGCCAGGGTGATCCCGCCCTCGGCCTCTGATGGAGTTGGAGTAGCTGAGCGAGCCACGGTGTTCCTGTGAGGATCAGAGGAAAGCTGGGGTGCTGGGACTCTTTCCCACGTCTGCTGAGCACCAGCTTGTTGGTGTGCTAGAGGCCTGAAATCCCTAGCCAGACTTTGGTAGTATTTAATGCCTCAAAGGAAGGAAAGTTCTAGACAAATGATGAGCTACTTTAGATCTCACCAGACTCAAACAAGCTCATGGCTTGTGTCCTTTCCCAGTTCCTACAAGGTGTTCAGCGGGTGGAGTTCCGAAAGCCCCTCCCTGCCCCATCTCCGCCTCCATCCACCGGGCGCCTTCCTAGTCAGTTTCTGACCTGCTGGACAGTGCCGCAGCGGCCGTAGGGAATGTTAAAGATCAGGTAGCGTCCTGTGACATGGGGGCGACACGCGTTATCGTTTAAGTGAAGATCCCAGGAAGAGTAGCCCAGTCTTCGCAGATAGCCTCGATCCACGACAGCTTGGAAGCGGTGAGGTAGGCAGGAAAGCTGGGCTGCAGGACAGGGAGAGTGGGGGGAGCATTAGGAAGAGAAGCCAGGGTCCCAGAGCCAGGTCAGGGAATGGGCCTGTGTTCACCATCTAAATAAAAGCAGCGCTCTGGGCTGAGGCTGGTCGCCGTCTCTACGCTGCACCAAAGGCTTGACTCCAATGAACATTCTCCTTTCCCCAAAGCCTCTGAGGTCTCAGGCTAGCCCCAGCATATGCCCCGTGGCTGCGAGGTAGAGCTTTGTCCAAGGAGTTCCAGGGCACTCTTGTCCCATGTTGGGAACACCCACGCCTAAACACACATCTATCCCCAGCTTTGGATGGAAGCTGGAAAAGGAAGGAGTGAAGACAAAGGAGGAAAGCGCGCCTGGAACACGCTGCTTCCCCAGGCCCCTAAAGCCCAGTATGAGGGACACAAGAGCTCCCAGCAGGTTCCCTTCTTTCTTCCCCATTTGTCTGCTTTTAGTCCCCCACTTTCTGTATGTTGTGTCCCAGGCAGGAAGATGACATTACCATTGTCCTTGGGTACAACAGAGTCCTCCGGACCTGCCGAAAAGGTAAAGATAAGAAAATGTCAGTGGTGCGGGGCCTCTGGAAGTGGACAATTTAGACGCAGACAAGCTAGCAGCGCTGGAGAACCGAGGCCTGAGAGCATCCCAGGGCGTGCAAAGGCCCCGGGCCTCCTCGGAGCTGCATGCCGGCCTGTGTGGAGTAGTGTGGAAAATATGGATGCTATCAACACCAGGATTGGTTGAAGCAAGAGAGCAATCAACTGGGGCTTCAGAGGCAGCAAGTGCCATCAGATAGGGGAGATCCTGGCTGGTGTCCCTTTCCGTGCTCACTGCAGGCTTGGGACCTCAGGCTAGGATCCCAAGAGTCTGTAGCTATTAAGGGTTTCTCAGGCTCAAAATGAAGACAGGACTTCGGCCAGGAAGTATGCTAGTCAGATTTCCCCAACTCCTTCAGACACCACAGACCTGGATAACAGAGACCTCTTCGTGTGTACTGTTGGGCAATATTGTCTAAGAATAGAAGATGGAGTTTCACTGAAGGTGGGACCCTCCCAGGAATGGCAGACGGTGAAAGTGAAGGAGAGTGAGCTTGCAGAAGTCAGACAGAAAGGTGGGAGTAACAAAATAAAGCCCAGGAGAGGTAGAGACCCCACCTTGCATGGGAAGGACTCGGGCATATTTGGAGGAGGGTGGGCTGTTCTGTTGCTTCCTGAGGGTTAGGTCAAGGTGAGGCAGGGGCCCTCTGGATGGGGACCTTGGTTCTTTCCTCTGAGATAGAAAAGGGAACTGACAAGTTGTAATGATGGAAAAGAAGCAGGTTCTTTGCCCCTAATCATCTCAAGACATTTCCATTTTCTTTGGCTTCATCATCCCTTGCCTACATTTCAGAGCAAATATTTCACTGAAATGGGATTAGATAAAACTGATGAATAAACTCTCACTGCGGGGGGGGGGGTGGTCGCATTTCTAGTTCTTCATAATAGAATAAGGAACAAGCTACCAAAAATTGAGCCCGTAGAAGTAGAGAATTACCAGACACTCAGGAGGGTGAGAGAGAGGGGAAGATGGGGGGGGGATTGCTTATCAGCTACAAATAGGAGGAATACATTTCAGTGTTCTATTATCACATAAAAAGTGGTTATACATTATATAATTCCAGAGAGCTAGAAGAGAGATTTTGAACATTCTCCCCATTAAGAAATGGTAAATGCTTGCTAGCCTTGAGCTGAAGAGCTGAGGGACAGCGCCTAAGCCCAGAGTTCAGGCCCCACGACCGGAACCCCCCCCCCCAAAAAAAAAAGAAATGGTAAATGCTCAAATGATGGGTGGCTTAAGTATCCTGATCAAAGCACGATATATAAGTGGATCAAAACATTACATTGGCAGGCGCCAGTGGCTCACGGGTTCAAAGCCAGCCTGGGCAGGAAAGTCTGGGACTCTTATCTCCAGCTAGCCACCTAAAAACCAGAAGTAGATCTGTAGCTCAAAAAGCTCAGTGACAGCGCCCAGACCCCGAGTTCAAGCCCCATGACCGACAAAAGCCCCACATCACATCATTCTTTATAAAGATGTACAATTATTATCTGTCCAGAAAGGCACACAACGACTACGACCTGTCAAAAGCGTACACCATCTGTCAGTTACCATCCGTACAAATTGTGACCCTACGACTACGATCTGCCGACTATATCGGTCAAGAAAGCACAAGGAAAGGCCCGCTCTTCTCGGGTGGAGGACTGGCCCATCCATTGGAAACTGAGGCCCTCTGTATCCTGGGCGTGGGGTCGTGGCGGGAGCACGCACGGATTTATCTTTAGGGGTGCGTGGAGGTTTCCTCTTGGGTGAAGACCCACACCGGGCTCCCAGGCCGCGGGAGGGGGAAGGGGCGTGGCGACTCGGTGAGGGGGCGGGGCGTGGGACGGGGCGACTCAGGGAGGGGCGGGGCGCGGGGACGACTGGGGAGGGGGCGGGGCGTGGGGCGGGGCAAGTTGGGGAGGGGATGTAGGGCGGGGCGCGGGGCGGGGCGACTTGGGAAGGGGCGGGGCGGTACCTGCGCAGATCACGCTGGCGTCCTCCTGGTGCCCACAGTTGTGCCGCGCCCAGCCCGGGTGGGCACAGCGGTCCAGCGCGGCCTCGGAGCCGGAGCAGCGCACGTCGTCCAGCAGGATGAGCCCGGTGCCCGGGCCGAAGTGGGCGCGGCCTGGGGCGCGCAGGGCACGGCCGCAGCCCAGGAGGCGGCACACCACAAAGGCGTTCTTGATGCCCCAGTGGTCGTCGCACACGGTGCCCCACTGGCCCCGGTAGCGCACCTCCAGCCGGCCCTCGCAGCGACTGCGGCCGCCCACCAGGCGCAGCGGCCGGCCTGCGGGCAGAGGGGCGGTCAGAAGGCCGCCGCGGCCGCGTGCAGCCCTGGACCGGCGCGTTTCCGAGGCCCCCCTCCGTCTCCCGCTTCACTCCGAGCCCGCACCGACTACGGTGACATCCCTTTTACACTCCATGAGTAGAATGACCCAGTTTAACCGTCAAAAGGCTGTCACGGCCCGGCGCCGCTGGCGCACGCCCGTCATCCCAGCTACTCAGGAGGCTGCGATCTGAGGATCGCGGTTCAAAGCCAGCCCCAGAAAGGAAAGCCCTTGATATGCTTATCTTCAGTTAATCACGGAAAAAACCGGAAGTGGTGCTTGGCTCAAGTGGTAGAGTGCTCCCCTTGAGCAAAAGGAGCTCAGGGACAGCGCCCAGGCCCTGAGTTCAAACCCCGGGACCAACAAAAAAAGCAAAGCAAAACAAAGAAAGAAAACGGTATTACATAACCTGTCTATTCCACTTCTACACAATACAAGAAAACATACGTCCACAGAAAGATTTGCACACGGCACCATTCTCCATACTAGCCCCAAACTGGAAACAACATACCAGGATGCACAGACTATAGTATATGAACACAATGGAATATTACTAAGCAAAGAAAAGGAATGTATTACCAACTCATGGAACCACATGTATGCACTTCAAAGCGAACTGTAAATTTAATTTTACTTAGGTTAAAAAAAATCAGATACAAAAGCTCATGTTTTATCTGATTCCATTTCTATGAGATTCTGGCAAGGGCGCATCTGAACTCAACAGACAGCAGATGCCTAGAGAAGGTAGGAGAAATAACGAGAAAGAGGCAAGAGGAAATTTCTGGGGTGTGGGAAATTTCCTGGGTGATGGATATGTGGTGTATTTTAATTGTGCTGGTTATATAACTGCATGCATTAGACAGAATTCATACATGTGTGACATATATATATATATATATATGACACTTCAAAAATTGATTTTAAAAGACAACAAAAAGACCTCTACATTCATGTGTCATGCATTGCTCAGGACCTGTTCTGAGAAATGCATTGTTCGTTGTACAACACTGTAGAGTGGACTTATGGAATGGAAAACTATTTCAGTGTCACTTGGCAGCATGGTTTTATGGGGTGCATGACATTATGTTGGCAGAACCTCATACACAAGTGTGTAAAATGAGTTCTCTTCATATTAATTGCTTAATAGTGTCTACCTTGCAATTTTCTGCACACTTTTAGGCATATGAAGAGCCTCACTGAATGTGGACTCACTGGTGTTAGATTCTCTGACTACAATCTGCTGATTTAGGATTGGCCTAATTGAAGCTATAATATTGGAAGCAAGATAATCATATTTGTGTGAACTATGAACACAAGAGCTGAGGGTGTATCTCTTGAGTGGTAGCACATTTGCTAATGTATATGAGGCCCTGGGTTTGATGATGGAGCACCATCAGAAGAAGAAAAAGGAAAAATAAGAAGAAAAAGGAGAAAGAAGGTGAAGAAGAGAATGAAAAGAAGGAAAAGGAGGAGGAGAAAGAGGCAGAGGAGAAAAAAGGGGAAGGATGAGGAGAAAGAAAAGGAGGAAGGGAAGTAAGAGAAGAATAAAGATGAACTTCGAGCACAGTTAAATATCTTCTGTGTGAGGCCTTGGAGGATAAACTTTGGGTGGATTTCTGTCCCACAATGTGTGTGTGTGTGGGGATGGTATCTGTGTGTGTTTGCATGTATACATCTACAAGCTCATAAATTTTTTTGGTTAGGAGGATGGAATTTAAATGAAAAAGAAATCTTATTCTAACAGTAATACCAAACTAGATATAAATAATATAGGTATATTATCATTTTAGAGATTAGAAATAAATGAAAATTACCAGGTAATGGTGCCATTTCTTTATCAACTGAAATTGTAACTGTAAAAGAAATAATAAAAGGTTTAAAATGTAGTCCCACAAAATCACATATTTCTATTTAAAGCAGAAGAATAAAAGTATATTCAGACATTAATACTTTTTAAGTTGTTACTCTGGTTTGAGTATAGAAATAGTGGCCATTTAATTTCATTTTCTTGGTATCAGAATGTAACAAGTGATGTTATATCCTGTTAATCCTTTAGAATTAACTTAAAATAACATATGAAACAATCACAAAGGAACCTATGCAAATATACTGATTTTGGGGGGAGGAAGATAGAAATATTAGATTTTCCTACAAGGGTGGAAAATGAAATGAGAAGAGTCACAGTCAGACATCCTTGGGATAACAGGAAGCTCATAGCTGAGAGGTGCAGTTCAGCCTCTAAGCAGGTAAAGAAATGGGGCTAGGAAAACTACTAATGAACTTTATGATAAAAATATAGCTATTGTAAACTACAAAACTATTTTAATTTGAGGAACAGGTATATGATCATTACCAGGCAATGGCGTCATTGTTGTCCAAGTTAGATCTGGGGCTGCCAGAAAAAATAAGTAAAAAAAAAAAAAGATTACAATTTGGCTCCATTCACAAGTCAGTTTCCTCAGAGCTCTGCATTTATTTTGTGGATGTGCAGATGTAGGTGTGAAATTGTGCCTGAGAAGATGGTGTGAAGCATGCTTCTCCTCTGAAAAAGATCATTGTAATATGACAGCAAAACTTACATCCCTGAGCCAGGTCAGGATTATCACTATTTTGGTGATGGGGAAATGGAGACTCAGGATTGGATAACGTGACCAGATCTCATGCAATTGAAACCTGTAAGCCTGTAAG
The DNA here is from genome assembly GCF_000151885.1 of Dipodomys ordii. NCBI lineage: Eukaryota > Metazoa > Chordata > Mammalia > Rodentia > Heteromyidae > Dipodomys > Dipodomys ordii. The sequence goes on from NW_012267274.1 coordinate 6,966,412, forward strand.
GCCCCAAATCACATAATCGTTCTACCTACTCTGTTTTCAGGGGCATAGGAGGTGGGGGTTGCTTTGGTCCTGGAATCAGAGTGGTGAAGAACAGAAATGAGGAGAAAGGTAAGGGTTTATGGCCACCACATCTGTCCTCCTGAAAGAAGCCTATGTCTACACCTATACCTACGTCTATGCTGACATCTATGTCTATGTCTGTGCCTATGTCTATGGTTGAGTTCCATCCCTGTGAAAGGATGCTGGACTTTCTTAGTACTTGGGATTTGTATCATAGGCAAGGTATTCTGAGTCCAGGTTTATTTGCCAAATAGAAAGACGAAACGTTGTGTTTCACTTAAGAAAGATGTCAGCAGAAAACATTACCAGGGGGACTGCCCTCTTCTGCTGAGGTATTGTCCTCTTCTGCTGAGGTATTGTTCTCATCCTCTTTTGTTGAAGTATTTTTCCGTCCTGCTGAAGTATTTTCCTTGTCTGCTGAAGTATTTTTCTCTTCTGTTGAGGTATTTTCCTCTTTTGCTGAAGTATTTTCCTCTTCAGCTGAGGTATTGTCCTCATCCTCTTCTGCTGAGGTATTTTTCTCTTCTGCTGAGGTATTGTCCTCTTCGGATGAAGTATTTTCCTCTTCTGCTGAAGTATTTTTCTTTCCTGATGAGGTATTTTCCTCCTTGGCTGAAGTATTATCTTTGTCCTCTTCTGCAGAAGTATTTTCCTCTTTTGTGGAAGTATTTTCCTTTTCTGCTGAAGTATTTTTCTTTCCTGCTGAGGTATTTTCCTCTTCTGCTGAGGTAATGTTCTCGTCCTCTTCTGCTGAAGTATTTTCCTTTTCTGCTGAAGTATTTTCCTCTTCTGCTGAGGTATTCTCCTTGTCCTCTTCTGTGGAAGTATTTTCCTCTTCTGCTGAGGTATTTTCTTCTTCTGTGGAAGTATTTTCCTCTTCTGCAGAAGTACCTTTCTCTCCTGCTGAGATATTTCCCTCTTCTGTGGAAGTATTTTCTCTTCTGCTGAGGTATTTTCTTCTTCTGTGGAAGTATTTTCCTCTTCTGCTGAGGTATTTTCTTCTTCTGTGGAAGTATTTTCCTCTTCTGCTGAGGTATTTTCTTCTTCTGTGGAAGTATTTTCCTCTTCTGCAGAAGTACCTTTCTCTCCTACTGAGGTATTTCCCTCTTCTGTGGAAGTATTTTCCTCTTCTGCTGAGGTATTTTCTTCTTCTGTGGAAGTATTTTCCTCGTCTGCTGAGGTATTGTCCTTATCCTCTTCTACTGAAGTACTTTCCTCATCTGCTGAAGTATTTTTCTCTCCCACTGAGGTATTTTCCTCTTTTGCGGAAGTATTTTCCTCTTCTGCTGAAGTATTTTCCCTTTCTGCTGAAGTACTTTTCTTTCCCGCTGAGGTATTTTCCCCTTCTGCTGAGGTATTGTCCTCTTCCTCTTCTGCTGAAGTATTTTCTTCTTCTGGGGAAGTATTTTCCTCTTCTCCTGAAGTGTTTTCTTTTCCTGCTGAGATATTTTCCTCTTCTACTGAGGTAATGTTCTTGACCTCTTCTGCTGAAGTATTTCCTTCTGCTGCTGAAGTATTATCCTTTTCTGCTGATGAATTTTGCTTTCCTGCTGAGGTATTTTTCTCTTTTGCTGAAGTATTTTCCCTTTCTGCTGAGCTGTTTTTCTCTTCTGCTGAGGTATTGTCCTCATCCTCTTCTAAGGAAGTATTTTTCTCTCTTGCTGAGGTAGTTCCTTCTTCTGTTAAGGATGAAGGTTCATCTAGGTATAAATCAAGAGACTGAGGATACTTTAAATAGCAGGGTTAGCAGTGTAGCTTAGAGATAGATTTCTTGGTCAGTGTGTGTGAGGCTCTGGGTCCAATGCCCAGCACCATGGAAAGACATAAGCTGAGTGGCACCGGTCATGTCTTTTCATTGGTTTCTACTTTATGGTCCACATGATTATTAATAAGGCTTATTTTCTAAAGAGAAGATGACAAAGAGATCATCTCATTGAACAGTACAAAGAGAGACTTTACCTGTTGGAGAGGTTGCCTCTGCTGATGTTGATCTATGATGTTGATCTATGCACAAGAGAAAAAGTGACTTAAATACCAGGAGGGACTCCAAGGTCTCTATTTTTATTTTTACCAAGACTTTTGGGGGCAAAGTTTATGCAACAGCCTAGCTTTATAAATGATACCCCAGGAAGAGATATGTAAGGGGATGGCAGACAGAGCTCTACCTGATGTGGAGGTCACAGCGGTTGAGACTGAAGCTGTGGATGACAGAAATGACAAGGCAACAGTTAGTCATGTCAGGCTCACATCCCTCCACACATACAAGGGGTTTTAGGGTGGGGCATAGATCAGTCAGCATGCCTTCTTGCTCTCCAGACACGTGTGTGTCAGGCCACGTTCAGATCCTCTACGGCTCCGGGACATGCTCCTACTTCTTGAATCTCCCTTTGTGCCCTCACCCTTTCCTTCTTCACTAGAGATGGAGATGACTTGTCTGGAGGGCAGTAGCCATTGGCTGAGATTCTCAATCATACAGGGCTGGTCTACCAATGATTCTGAATGGAGACTGGCTTTCCCAGCCTTCCTCCTCTTTTCAGATGGGTGGGACCCAGTGAGTTGGAGAAGTGGCATTTCTAAGCTGGGAACTTTCTCTGGACAGCTTGAGACTAGGAGGGATGGCTTTGAATTAAGTATAGCCGTCTGAACCAGCTTTACCGGCAATAGTGGCCATATTTTTGTGCTTACAGCGATGATTTATTTCCTAATTGCTTTAGCACCAGACTGAGGAAACACAACCTTTTTATTGCCCCCCCCCATACAATCCCTCTTTACATTTCTTGTTTTTTATTTTGAAGTAGTTTATAGATGAAGCATAAAATATTGTTGCTTGTTTAATGTGCTAAGTATATCTTTACTGAAAGTACACCTTTTTGGGGAACTATAATAAGCTCATTACAAAAAGATAACATAAAATTTCAGTAAAAGTCAAGAATCAAAATTTTGACAGTTTTCACTTCACAATCTAAACGAGATGACAGTTATGCAACAAAATTATTTAATAGCCAAAACATAAACTTAAATACTTTTCAGATGGAAAATTAAAAAAATTATATGAATACAGAAATATATTCATATTTCAAAATACTGAGAAATATTTCCATAATCTAATATTATTTCTGTAGATATTCTTGCATATAAAATTGAACGAGGGTAGGTTTGTACTATTTCTTGTTCCACCTAATTAATTTTGCCTTGATTTTACCAATAGAGAAGAGATTTGGAAAAATGCCTTCCCTTGTGCTTTTTGAGAAGCATGCCCTTTGACATTTTTGTTTCCAATCTCCAGCTTTTACATTATGATGTACCAAACTTCTATTTTCTAAGACATTGAGTTTGAATGACCTTCTTATATGAGCTCTAGCAAACTCATACACGCATTCTATATGTCCTGATAACATTGGTAAAAATTAAGGTAAAGCTAACTTGACAAAACTCTTCATACTCTCATTTATAAAGTTGCTTATTGTAATGGCACACTAGGAACCCCTTGCATAATTTCAAATGGTATTACTCAAAATCTATCACACAAGAATGGCTTGTGGTCCAGGTAGCTCTGCTGTGTGGCTGTCTTGGCATAGATCTAGCAGATGGCTGAATGGTAGGTGAAGGTTAGAGGATCACTGAAAGCTGTGGTCTTGATGTTTCCCTATGCTGGCAATACTACTTGGTGGCTAGTCTCTATAAGAAATGGAGAGTGAATAGGAAATTGTACTTGGCCACAGGTTGGTTTTGTGTATGTTTTAATCGACTTGGCTTAATATGTTTTTTCTCTGGTGCATGCATTTGGCTGGGTCACCCAGAACTCAGGGGATCCAGAGATGGCTCTCATGAGTCAGGCCAACATAAACACATTAAAACAAAATGAAAAAATACTAAAGAACCAAAGATTTAACCAATATATAAATTATTTGATAGATTCACTGGTAGCGAGTAAATTAAATTTAAATTACCTGTTGAAGTTGTTTTAGCAACATTTAAAGTTTCTAGAAAAAAGAAAAAAAATTTGGTCAAACCTTACCAAATGGTAAGCAAACACTGCTTTACAATGAACTTTTTTCTTGTTGTTTCATGGCAGACTTCCTTCCTTCCTTCCTTCCTTCCTTCCTTCCTTCCTTCCTTTCCTTCCTTCCTTCCTTCCCTTTTAATTAACACATCTGATCACCCATTCCTGGGTTCCAGGCACTGAGCAGATGCTGAGGTAAAAGGTCAATAAAACTACGTAAGGTTGTTGTCCTCACAAAGAGAATCCATCACACAGGAAATGCAGGCAAGAAGGAGTGACCATACACATAAATGTGAGCTTGCAGTGGTGAAAGCAAGGTCTGGAGCCTTTGACAGGGGGTCTGCCTTGGCCAGGGCGCTTCCAGTCTACATCTGCTCCTCCCACCCCCTTGTGTCTGGCACAGGGTCTGGATTTGGTGCTAAGTTCAAAGATAATGACCACCTGATACTCTACCCTCCCCCTCAAGCCTGCTTCACCTCAGCCCCAGTGGCATGAAGACCACTTTGCTGTTAAATACCTATGGTGAAGGTGTGATTTCTTCTGAAGTGGAAGTCATGTCTGAATGTTAAACGCCAGGTAGGAATGTTAGTCCACTGGTCAGAAAGTTTTCATCCATTTTCTAGTTGCACTCAATTATGCTTTTGTTGTGGTCTCATATACTAGTATTTTTTTGGAAAATATGAATATACTAGTTCCACCATTCTCGTTTTAGCATTATGCTGTAATTAACAGAATGAGAATATATATCTATTTTGGAGCCAGGCCATCAAACTCACAGGAAATAGCCTCTACGTGTGCAAACTCAAGTTTCATTATTTCCTTTAAGCCAAGCATTATCCAGGGTTCAAAGTGAAAAAAAACAAAACACAACACAACAACCACAAGAACCAGGGAGTGGTCAAGCAGTCAGAAGTTCCCGTGTGTTTTCCCAGTCCTGGGGGAGACACGGGTCTATGTGGGTACAGACATCACCGTAACCTCACAGAGTCCCCGAGACACAGCCAATAACCAGAAAGCATCAAGAGAAACTTTGGGAGGATTACCAGCGGTGGGAGTAGTTTCTGCCAGGGCTGGAGCAACTGTGAGAGCTGAAAGAGAAAACAAGTGACATTCACGCGAGTGGAGGGGAATTTTGCTAAGACCTCACAAGCTGAGCCGGAAGTGAGCCCTCCCTGGTCCAGGATGGTGGGTGACCCCAGGCAGTGCCCGCCTGGGCAGGCCGGCATGCTCAGGGGGCCAGGCCAGCTGGACAGCAACTCTGAGCCACCCTCCCTGTCTAGCAAGATACTCATGAACACATCTCTCTGAATTGTACAAGAAAGATCGGATTTAGCCAATCAGCAATTAGGACAGCATTTATGTAGCATGATTCTCTTTGGAAATATATTCATGAGAAAATCATGAGTTTGACATACTTAGGAAAACCATTCCGGAAATTTAAAACTGACCCGGGAATCTGGTCCGGGTATATTTATGATCCCAGATCTTTTCTCTTCTGTGGGCCAGGGGAAACAGGCTGTGATGTTGGGCAGAGGGACCTCCTTTATTGACACTAGGGTGCCAACATCCTGTGTTGTCAGGGTCTTGTGGGGCTTCTGGGTGTGTGTGGGCTTTCAGGGCTACAGCCATGACAGTTCTGGGAGAAGTTGTTCCTCTTTCCTGGGATCCCTTGCTGTTTAGGGTTGGCCTTCCTGGCAGGTAAGGTGTGCTGTTTGCAAGGGAAACAAGTTACTTGGATGGAACCCTGGGGTTCCTGTCTGTGAACGTCCTCAGGGGCCTGGCCCACAGTTGTGCACAGACAGGCCATGGTGGTGACCCTGCCCAGGTTGGTTCTCTCTCTGTATACATAACATTGTTTAAAAAGATGGGGCTGGAACCATTGTCAAACGGAGTGCTCCAGGGGGCAGCCAGGGCTAAACCACCTGCTGGCACACCACCTGGGCAGCACCAGGCCCCAGAGGTCATTGTACATGAACCTTCCAGGTATTTCTGTGATGGCCCTCCGCCTGACCTTCACACCAGCTCTTCCCATAGGCCAGCCTCACCACCGGCAGATCCGCAGGGGTGAAGGACTAAGTCAGCTTGCGAAGGCTCCTTCAGTACTCGAGGGAGATAGCACAGCTAGCTGTGAACTTCCACCACTGTGGGGGTAGCAAACACCTGTCCAGGTGGGAGTGTGCTAACATGGGAGCCTTCTGTAGGCAGCATATGCACACGACTGCTTTTTGTACCTGGAAGTTAGTGAGATGCTGTGTTGGTCTCTGTACAGGGCAGATCCATCAAGGAATTAAGGACACTGTCATCTTTGTGGGAGATACTTAAAAAATAACATTCTGCATTTACCATGCTTGGGATGTCACTTTTCATGCCTTATTTTTTCCTCCTAAAAAATCCAACACAGTGAAGCTGAATGCTTGGAGTTCAGGCTTTGCCTTCTGAATCCAGGCCTATCAGAGAACATGTTGAGTTTTTCAGAATGCAATTAATTTTGGTTTACTCAAATTTAGGAAGCTGTAAAACATTGATTTGGGAGTGATGGTGGGCAGGGGAGAGGTTCAAAGAAATCAAACCGAGGAAGTATTGCGTGAAGCCTGCTGCAAGGAAGCTATGGGGCACAGGTAAAGTGCCTCCTCTGAACCCAGAGGAGAGGAAGTTCCTCAGGGGCTCAGCCCTCAAGATTGGAGCTGTCTTGTGGGGTCCCTTACAAGAACATGTAGGTACACAGCGGGGCCCTGCAGGGATGGGAAACAGCCCGGCCTTTACCTTCTCTAAGAATCTGCTTCAAGGCATTGTCACGGAGGGTTAAAACTTGCAAGAGAGACCCAGCGTGGGACCCCTGCCCTAGACAGTCACCAGCAACAAATGCGGTGGATCTGAACTCAAACTTACGTGGAGGTTCAACAGCCTCAGAACCTGTGGGGAGAAACAGACAGGAGGATGGGGGCATCAGAGGCTGCGATGGTGCCATGACTGAAAGAGCATTTTGTTAAATAGCACTCAGCAAGGTGGGTGGAAAGAAAGTTGCTCTTCAGCATTGAGGGTTGACATTTCCAGCGTGGGCTGTTCTCTCTGCTTAAGAACTCTGACAGAATTTGGCTTAGCAACTAGAACAATGTCAACAACAGAATGGCAATAGTTATGTGTGTTTTGTGTTTGATGGACACTTGCCCAAATGTCCAATATGGATTGTCTGGTTTATTCCTTCCAGCAACTCTAGGAGGGAAGGACCAGTATTTTCTTTATTTTTACAAGTGATTATCCTCTGTAGACTCTACCATTGAATAGGACCACCCCCAATACTACAAAATGGGAACACACACACACACACACATACACACACACACACACACACACACACACACACACACATTTATTTTTCAGACTTGGAATAGAAATCTGCTAGCCTGGCCACAGCAAAAGGCTCCAAGTAGAGAGCTCTTTCCAGACTCTTCCAATGACTTCGGGGCCCCCTGACCGGTCCTGGATGGACGTTCACTCACCTGTGCAGATGACACCGGCGTCTTCCTGGTGCCCGCAGTTGTGGGTGAGCCAGCCGCCGTGAGGACACAGAGCCAGGGAAGGCTCACTGCCTGTGCAGTTGACGTCATCGAGGAGGATTCTTCCTGACCCCGGGCGGAAGCTGGCCCCCGGGAGGGCAGACAAGGCTGGCCCACAGCCCAGCTGTCTGCAGACCACGTGAGCGTCCTCTATGGACCAGCCGTCATCGCACACGGTGCCCCAAGTGCCGTCATGGAAGACCTCCACTCGGCCCTCACAGCTGCTTGCCCCATTCACCAGCCGCACGCCCAGACCTTGGGTGGACATTCCAAAGCAAAGTCGCTTTGAGTTCATCGCCAGAGCTCACCAGAAAACCCTCCATTTCCTTTGTTCCTTTCATGGCTTACTTTTGTCTTGGGAACCACGTGGTATGTTGTAGATAGTTATAACTGGTTTAAAAATAAAAACAATTGTTCCTTAATCAAGTGGATTAGTGACCTGTACCACTGCACAGGTGTCCTTTTACTGTGTGTGGTGACGTCTTCATTTCTGACACTCACTGAGTTTCTTCAATTTTTCATGAGCTAACTAGCACACATGTGTGTGCATGTGTATGTCTTTACACATGTTAATCAAGTAACAACAGCAGTTCTTGCCTACATTGTTCCCAGGATCAAGTATGGCTGAATGAATGCATGAATCTATTCTCGGCAATGGTTAAGGTGGGTCCCTGCATGTTCACACCCACATCCAAAGGACTGTGTGTCCCAAGGAAGTAGAAGCCTTGTGTACTCAAGGCAGAGCAAAGATGAGTTTCGAAAGGGGGACTGGATGGAGACTGGGGGTCATTAGGAGTCTTCTTAGATGCCAACTCCCCAACCAGCCTCCTTGGATCTTACAGCCTTTTTTCCCCCTCTCACTTTCCAGTCTCAGATTTCTGGGTGGGGCCAGACAGGGCCAGGCTGAGGCGGGGAGGAAGGTGGAAGTGGACAGTGTGCTGCATGGTCACACTTCCTCCCATAGAAATGCTGGGTCTCTCTGATCTCACAAGGGGAAGGCAGCCAAAGAGACAGCAGGTTACCTGTGGATAGTGGTGCCTCAGTCGGCTTCAGGAAAGGTACTAAAGGTAATAGAAGGCAAAAGAAGAAAATCAGACATCTTAAGATTCATAGGATATCTTAGTTACGTGTCAGACATACTCAACTTGCAGTCAATTGTCAGTGGGATCTCCACCTTCTAAAAGCTCTGCAGATACTTTCTGGCTCTAAATCAGATTTTCTTCTGGTGTCCTTTTCCTTTTTTATCCCCCAACTTGTATGTGTATAGCAAATAGGGACCAACTTGTATAAGCTCAAGACAACTAAAGCCTGGGGATTGATCAAGTTTTCTTTTTCTTTTTTAAAAAATCCCCCCTCCCTCAACTCTTTTCTGCATATTGGACTTCACTCTTTAAAGATTTGTGATGGGAAAACATTTCAATCAAACTTGAAATGCAACAATCTCAGGGCCAGAGCCAGGAGCAGACTCAAAAGTGATGTTCTCAGCTTCTTCCTTCTTAATTCTGCAAACAGAAGAATTCCTGCAGAGACAGATCCATGCAGTGCTCTGGCCTTGGACCAGCTCAGAAAACCATAGCTAATGTCTACATAGCATGCTGTACCATACAGCTAGCACTGCTCTAGCCACACTGTACAGAGGCAGACACCAGCACCCAGCACAGCCTTACAAGGCAAATGTTTCTGCACTCAGCCTCATCCAGAGGAAGATACTGAGCCATGCAGTGACTGGAAGACTTGCTGGAGGCCTAACAGCTGGGAAATGATGAAAATGACATTTGACTTCTAAATCACTACAGTACAGGATAGCTCTGCCCAGGCCAGTTACTGACAGACAAGCCATTCAGATTCAGAAGAGCAAAGGAAATTACCTGAAGTTGCGTAATTCACAGCAGCCGAAGGTGTTGAATGAGGCAAGGAGGCTAGGAAAGACGGAAGGAGTGTGGTAAGTCATCTCGTTTCATTCTTTTTTTTTTTTTTTTTGGGTCCGGTCATGGGGCCTGAACTCTGGGCCTGAGCGCTGTCCCTCAGCTCTTCAGCTCAAGGCTAGTGCTCTACCACTTGAGCCATAGTGCCACTTCCGGCTTTTTTCTTTTTGTTTATGTGGTGCTGAGGAATCGAACCCAGGGCCTCATGCATGCAAGGCAAGCGCTCTACCACTGAGCCACCTTCCCAGACCCTCTCATTTCATTCTTAAGCCTGAGAGGTACACTTGCTTATCAAAGCACATTGTCTTGTTTGGGCGAGAATCTCAGACCGGCTGTACCCCACTGGGCATCTAAGAGTGGCTCTCAGTTACTATGGCAACAGCCACCTCCCACCTTTGTTCTCTGGGGGCCATTTCTGTCTTGCTACTGGACACTAGACTGTAGCCATTGTTGTCCCTTTGTTTAAAGTACTTGTTTTGCCTGTTGGTTTGGTTGTATAGGTTTCTCTGTTTTTCTGTCGTGTGTGTGATTGTGTGATTGTGATTGTGTGATTGTGTGTGTGTGTGTGTGTGTGTAGGCCTTGTTCCCCCAGTAAATGTTGATTTGTAAAGGGCAGAGCCACATGTGTCTCAAGGTTATGGACAAGCAACTCAGCTCAGGGAGGGAGGCGGGGTGGCAGAGTTGGGCCAGGTCCTCCAGCTGGGGATGGAGGAGAACTCAAAACTGCCGCTTGGTGGCCCAGGCTTTTCTGATCCATCTCTGACAGCTAAGGACCCTGGTTCCAAAGGTCTTGGCTCTAGAAGGTTCTACTCGATTCTCAGATGTCATCTGCAGCCTATAGATTCAGTTTCTGTGTTATTCAGAGTATACTTTCATCCTTTGACTTTTCTCTTTTCTTCTCAGAACCAGTTCACCCTATCCTGTCTGGCTGATACACTCGTCTACCTCTTTCCAGCCAGGCCTAGTAGGATACAGGAATAGATGGAGGACATGTGACTACATGCCTGAATTTATCTGCAGAAGCTCAGCTGGGAGAGGCTGCCTAATAAGAGCCCCGGATGTGGATCTGGGCTCCTGGCTTTCTTTTAGGAAGTTCTCTGTTCACCCCTCCACTCTTAGAAGTGTAAAGCGGAGTGAGTTGTCACTGTGAGGACCGGGGTAATTTGCGATAGTGTATCATCTGTCTTAAGACTTGCATATTTATTGCCTTAAAAATTTTAATTTACATTTAGTTCCATTCTAAATAGGAATATTTTCAGATGTACATGGGTATGAATTGATTGAAGTGAGTTCACTGTCACTTTTAAAGCATTTTAAACAGGTTATACGGCCAGCCTGTCTGTTTTCAAGTACTGTCTGTGGCAAGTGGATCTGGCTCTGTACTTAGGACGGGCAAAGCATGAAGAAGGAAGTGTGAAAGCCACTCCGTGGGTGGCAGGTGGGAATGTGAGAACCGGAATGGCTGAAGTGTGAGGGGTGACGGTCTGGGGCCTGTCCCAGGTCCCCACCCCATCTCCTCCCCCTGCACTGGGTCAGAGGGCTCCCCAGGGTGGGAAGAAGTCACAGGCCCACCCTCCCGGCTCAGACCCCAGCCCACCTGTGCAGATGACGCCCGCATCTTCGTGGTGGCCACAGTTGTGGGAGAACCAGCCCCCGTGCAGACACTGCCACAGCCGGCCTTCTGTCCCCGCGCACTCCACGTCGTCCAGGGCGATGGGGCCCACGCCTCGCTCGAAATGTGCCCGCCCGAGGGCCGCCAGGGCTCCGCCACAGCCCAGCTGCCTGCACACCACCCGGGCGTCCCTCAGGTCCCACGCGTCGTCACACACGGTGCCCCAGCTGCCGTTGTAGTGCAGCTCCACGCGGCCCTCACAGGCATGGCTGCCGTCGGCCAGCCTGAGGCCCACAGCTGGAGGACAGACGCCGAGTGAGGCCCACAGGGCACCCACCCGGCTTTGTGGCCTCCACACTCCCAGCCGAAGGGGGCCCTGGGGGCTAAATCTAGCTACAGAAGCATTCCAAGTTGCATCTGAGGGGAGGTTGCTTTTAAATGCACCAGCTCTGTGCTTCACAGAGTTCAAAGACCGCCTCCAAAAGCCTGTGTAAGTTGACAATGACCACGAATGAATGCTTTTTATTTCTGTGGCAGCATAAGGGATTGAACCCAGGGTTTCATGTTTGCTGGGCAGGTGCTCTACTACTTAAGCCATACCTCCAGCCCTTTTTGGTATTAGTTATTGGTAGGGTCTTGCCTGCACCGGCTGGGCTGCAGTTCTTCTGCTTGTGTTTCCCCATGTCACTGGGGATGGTAGGCACATAGCATCATGCCCAGCAATTGAGTGAAATGGAGTCTCACATACTTTTATGCCCAGGCTGGTTTCAAACCATGATCTCCTGATCTCTATTTCTCAAGTAGCTTGGGTTATAAGACTGAGCCACCACTCCTGACTGGAACAATATTCTTTCTCTCTCTCTCTCTTCGTCAGTTGTGGGGCTTGAACTCTGGGCCTGGGCGCTGTCCCTCAGCTCTTCAGCTCAGGGCAAGTGCTCTAGGACTTGAGCCACAGCACCACTTCTGGTTTTCTAGTGGTTAATTGTAGATAAGAGTCTCAAAGACTTTCCTGCCCAGCTGGCTTTGAACCGGGATCCTTAGATCTCAGCCTCCTGAGTAGCTAGGATGACAGGCGTGAGCCACCAGTGCCCAGCCAAGGAACGTTCTTTGACACCATTGTGAACAAAAGTCTTCAACATAGGCCTGGCCAAGTCCCCCTTCTCAGCCTCATGTGTTTAGCTCTAATCTCAGATGTATGTGTGCCAGGGAAGGGTAATGGAAGATGCTCTTCAAGTCACATCTTAGTAGATATGACTCCTAAGGAGCCTAGAAAACCTCTCTCAGTCCCTAGTGTCCACTGAACTAAGTGGTCATTCAAATTCATCATCATTGTGACCAGGCTGGGGGTGGAGATGACTGAAGGACCTACCTGTGTCACTGTCATCCTGTATCAGAGCCTCATAAGATGCATAGAAGCCAATGTTGGTGACGATTTCATCACTGTGGAACACCACGGTCATCTGGTTTGATGAGGAGGTAAATATCGGGGTTGTTTCTGAGCAGAATCGTCCCAGTGAAAAAGATTCACTTTGTGGGCCATCAAAGATTTCAATGAAGTCATAGGGACAGCCATAGAAATTTTCCATTCTGTGAAATGAAGTGGTGTCATTTAAGCTCAGATTATTGGAATTTTTTTTTCTCCAGGAAGCAGTTGCCCAGATGAACCCAAGAAAAAAGTTGGGGACAAGCTGCCAGAAATTGACCTCTCTTCTCACAGGTTGGAGAAAGTGCTACTCTCCTGTTTCTATTTTTAAGTTTCTTAAAATTGTGTACCAATGGTATTTTATGACTATGTATATAAGCACATGGAATAGAATTCTAATGGCATCAATGGTTCATGGCAAAAAGTAAGATTTTCTTCTGTCCCTAATTTTTTTCTCTTCATTGCCACAATAGGAAGCCGCTGCTTCCTAGAAGTAGCTCCAATGAACAGTTTCTTTCATTTCCTTCCAGAGATAGTCTTTGCACAAATGGGAGTGGGCTATAGTATTGTTCAATATCCACAATGCACGTGACAGGTAAGAATGTACCCACAGTTATTTAACTGATCCACAAGAGATGGACAGCTAGATGGTGTCTGTCCTACTATATAAAACATGTATATACTGCCATGATTGTCCTCAGTGCATGCACAAGAGATTGTATCTGTAGACAAGACTCTTGGGACTGGAAATGCTGGATTAAATGATCTGCTTATGTTTGCATCAACATTGCAATGAATTTCCAGGCCTTGCTCACTATTTTTTTGTGTGTGTGTGTGCCTGTCCTGGGGTTTGGAATCAGGGCCTGGATGCTGTCCCTGAGCTACTTTGCACTCCACCAGGGAAACTATAGCTCTACTTCTAGCTTTTTGGTGGTTAATTGGAGATAAGAGTTTCATGGGCTTTCCTACCCAGGCTGGTTTTGAACTGTGACCCTCAGATCTCAGTCTCTTAAGTAGCTAGAATTACGGGCATGAGCAATGGATGCTGGGCCTCTAAATATGGATGGCTTTTGGGGGGGGGTTGAGGGAGAAAGGAGAGGAGGGAGCAAAGAAGGAGCTAAAACTGGTATGCATGGCTGAAGGAAGGTGCCAGTACCAGCAGGAACTACTCACTTGATTACTTCAAATGTAAGTCTGATGTGAGCCCTGCTGTCCACTTGGATGTCCCAGGTACACACCACATTTGTGGGGTATTTTTTGGGATACCAAGGGCTGGAGAAAGAGCCAGAAATATTTGTGAGCAAACCACCACAGTGGAAATTTTCATCTGTAAGAAAGTGAAGAAACTCCATCACAAAAGGTTATTGACTTGATCGGTTTCTGTTTCTGTTCTTTTTTGTTTGTTTGTTTGTTAAATTGGGATACGATGAGAACAGGAGGAAAACAAGCCAGACATGGTGATATGGGCCTGGGATCCCAACACTGGGACCTAGTCTATGTAGTAAAACCCTGTCTCCAAACCAAACCAAACGAATAACAAAAAGAAGTAAGCTGCTGCTGCTGAAGGTTGGGTCCTTCAACCCCCCATCATGGTCCTCTGCAGATGACCATCACGGCATGTGCGTTTGTGGAGAGAAAGCAGCAGAATCACGGGTTTAAGGGGTTCTATGAATCCATGAGCACAGATAGGCACACACAGGCAACGACAGTGGGGAAAAAAAAATCAAGGAATAAACACAATGCAGGGCCAAGTAATCTCCCTCAGCACAGTGGGTTTGTTATAAACCACCCAAGATCAGCAAACTACCCCCCCCAGATGAGTTTATTAAAATAATTTAAACTGATCTAGGGATCTGGGTTCCTACATTAGCAAATTAAAATTCCATGCGGTGTAAACTGCTTTGGCCAATCAGAAGCTTCCAACTTGTCTCTGGGGATTCACGCTGAAATGATGCCAAGGAGGCCACTGCTCCACTATCACCAAATGTTTTCTTTGATTACCTCCAAATCTACACTGTCGGGGCTCCCCTCCCCCCTCAAGTCCCCACGCAGGGTGCCCTGGACTTCGGTGGCCATTCAGTGGAGTCCTAAACTATTTCATTTTGGAGTGACTCAATTCCAAAGTGCTTCCTTATTTTTGCTGGGAGGGTTCTCTATGATTTGGACCATGCACCCATTCCTTTTTGCTCAAGTGACTTTTTGACTAGAGTCTATATGCCCACGCTATCCTGGATCATGACTCTCTTATTTATGCTTCCTCTATACTGGTATGACATGTTCACACCATCATACCTTGTTTATTGGCTGAGATGGGAATCTTGCAAATGTTGTTATATTCCCCATGGCAAGATCTCCAGGTCTTTGCCTCCTGAGTAGCTGAGATTACAGGCATGAGCACTGTGCTCAGCTTTAAAATTTTAATATGCCAAAGTTTATCTTTTAACAATCAGACACAAATCTTAGCTGAAATGAAGACCAAGATTACCTAAAGTGTTCAATTTTAGCTGCAATATTGGCTATACATATGCATACTCATGGAAGGATATCCTTCTAGATTCAGGAATAGCTAAATGGAAAATAAAGCACATGCAAGACAGTACATACAAAGCTGAAGTATACCTGTAAAGGTGCTGTCATCTGAGATGCCTGTAAAAATGCAGAGGAAAAAAAAGTACCATGAGCAAAGACTTTTATCCAGAACACTATCGAAAATACTCAGGAACTTTGAGCCAGGTTCTGGTGGCTCCCGCCTATAATCCTAGTTACTCAGGAGACAGAGCTGAGGATGGTGTTTTGAAGTCAGCTTCCCTGGGAAGACAATTCTGTGAGACTCTTATCTCCAAGGAACCAGCAAGTGGAGATGTGACTCAAGTGGTAGAGCACCCACTTTAAGTGAAAAAGCATGAGGACTGGAGTTCAAGCCCAGGTACCAGCACAAAAATAAAGTAAGAAAAATAGAATAGAATAGAATTGAATACTCAGGAACATTGACCTCAAAAGCTGTGCCCATGGACAGGAGGCTGTATGATAGCTCAAGGGCTTGGACATTTGCATCTCACCATACCATACCACACCATACCACTTTTGTTGAAGTTGACCCTGAGGTGTCTACATGTTTGCTCCTTCTGTTGTACCACAGCGCAGCCCTATAGTCCTCTCTCCACAGCAGACATGACTCAGGGAGACCCCATCTCACATCTCAGGCCTATCTGAACCCTTCTTCCTTCCTACCTCTCTTGCTCTCACCTTGGTAGCCCCTTGCCCCACTGTGTGGTCAACCCCAGTGGGCTGTTTGTACATCAGAGACCTGGCAAACAGAATGAACGGTAAGGCTGAACAGTACCTGTTGGTCCTCTGCTTGGACTGGCATTGATACCTATCAAAGACAGGGGAGGCCATGAGAGACAGATAGGGGAAGATGGTTGCATCAGTCATTACAAAAATCTAGTACTTGTTCTGGATCAATGATATTCTGTTGTGAGCCATGGGGACAGCAGTGCCTTCTGGGTAAGGGCGTACACATTATTCTTGGTGGCTCAAATGCAGCCCCATACTTATTTGCAGTGACTGAGATTTTTTTCTTCCTTCTTTTTTTCTTTTTTGTCAGTTGTGGGGCTTGAACTCTGGGCCTGGGTGCTGTCCCTGAGCTCTTCAGCACAAGGCTAGTGCTCTACCACGTGAGCCACAGTGCTGCTTCTAGTTTTCTGGTGGTTAAGTGGGGATAAGAGTTTCATGGACTTTCCTGCCTGGGCTGGCTTTGAACTGTGATCTTTACATCTTAGTCTCCTGATTATAGGCATGAGCCATCAGTGCGCTTTTTAACAGAGTTGAGCTCAGCAAGGCAGTATTTTTGGAGTACATGTGATCTTGGATCTTCCTTTTCTTTCTTAAAGTCAATATCCTAATGGCTGACATGGTTAGAAGCTACAAAGATTAAATGAGAACACAAATACACTGCTTGTAGCACAGAATTTGGCTTGAGTGCAGCTCTGGCTAGGAACCAGCTACTATTTCTACTCGGGAGAATGACTGCCTCCAATGCCTGGGCATGCCACACAAGAATACAATGTGTGATGGTTCCAACCCTTTAGTTAATAACAAAAGAATACAATAGGTGATGGTTCTGACCTCCTAGTTAATAACCAAAGAATACAATGGGTGATGGTTCTGACCCCCTAGATAAAAACCAAAGAATACAATGTGTGATGGTTCAGACCCTCTAGTTAATCATCAAAGCTTTTCAGGTGGGATCTGGAGCATTTTATACACACAACAACTAAGGAGAAAGAAAACGAATCCTTAAACATACTGACCTAACTTGCTTGCTGCCCAGGGCTGGTTGCTGACCGTGGGCTAGCATGGAGGCCTCTGCTGGGGAGCCGGCCCTCCCCCCGGGGAGCTGTGTGCCCGCAGCGCTCACCTGAGCAGATGACGCTGGCGTCCTCGTGGTGCCCGCAGTTGTGGGAGAACCATCCGTTGTGCGTGCACTGCCACACCTTGGCTTCCTTCCCCGTGCACCGCACATCATCCAGCAGGATGCGGCCCGTTCCTCCGTTAAAGTAGCTCTGAGTCGGGGCTGCCATGGCTTCCCCGCAGCCCAGCTGCTCACACACCACCTCGGCATCTGCCAGGTCCCAGCTGTCATCGCAGACGGTGCCCCAGGTGCCGTTGTAGGAGACTTCCACTCGGCCCTCACACCTGTGGCTACCATTCGCCAGCCGCAGGGCCAGACCTGGGGGACGGGGAAACGGGGACTTCCATGAGTACAGGGCCATCTTCAAACTCTAGAACTTTCTCCAAGTTGAAATGTTTTTTTAGACTTGGGGACCCCTAGGTAGAATAGCCCAGTGTCCTGATTTCCTGAGATAGCCCTGGCTTATGGCCATTGACTACTAATACCTGTTATTTATTTTAGAATCCCTTTCAACTCTCAAAAGTACCTCAATTGGTGACAACTTTGTATCACTCTAGGAAACCAGGGCTCTGAATCACTTCCTGTACCTGCTGCGGAACCTAAGAGGTTTGTATGTGTTCCGGACAGTATGTACTAGGTTCAGCCAGGAGCTTGTGGGCTGACAGTAGTAGCTGGAGATGATTTTTTCACCTGAATGATTTTTCTTTTTTCTTTTTTTGTTGGTCATGGGGCTTGAGCTCTGGGCCTGGGCGCTGTCCCTCAGCTCTTCAGCTCAAGGGGGGTGCTCTACCACTTGAGTCACAGTGCCACTTCTGGTTTGGAGATAAGTCTCACGGACTTTCCTGCCTGGGCTGACTTTGAACCGCGATCCTCAGATCTCAGTCTGCTAAGTAGCTAGGATGCCAGGCATGAGCTACCCGCACCCAGCTTGAATGATTTTTCTTATTGGGTTTTCCTTTCCTTTGGGGGAAGAAGGCCCTTAATCGGGTCCTCTGTCAGCATGCAACAGACAATGCAAGGTGCAATGTCAGTCGTCTCTTTCCTCAGAGAGGACAGAGCAGGGTGAGGACTGGAGCTGGTGACTCTCGGTGTCAGTACGATGTCATCAGAGGCGTGGGACAAGTCAGGTGGGATTTACAATCTTCTCTACTAAAGGAGAGAAGCTTGTAAATAAGCTATACATATTTCCTTCCAGGGAGCGTGTGACAATACCCACCGCTCTGGCTTTCATCTTGCTGGATGGTGTTGTACAGAGCGTAAAACCCTGTGTTGGTGACCATGGCATCGCTTCTGAACACCGCAGTCATGACGTTTGAAGAAGAGAGGAACGTGAGCCCGGTGCCAGCACATACTCGGCCCAGGGATCGCGAGGCGGCTGGCTGTCCATCGAACACCTCCACAAAGTCATAAGGGCACCCCGAGATGTCCTCCAGCCTGAGCAAATGATGGCAGCATCAGTTTTCCCAGAGACCTTGGCGCAGGAACCCCTTCCAACTCCTTCTACCCTCATCTCCACACACGGCTCGACCTAGGAGTCTCTCGGACTCTGCCTCATGTGCCTTCTCCCAGGGCTGCCCATCTGCTAGGCTCTTTCTCACCTTGTGTATTTTAGCAGCTTCTCACCTTGAACCCTGGCTTTCAGCTTCTCCCACCCTCTTCTGCTCTACCTGGAGTCTAACTCTATATCTACTGTGGATGACCCTAACTTGGACAATCAGTCTGTGCTAACCACACTCGCTTCTCCTTTGCTCCAGCAAAACACTGTAGTTTCTAATGCATTAACTTCATAGCAGCTTAACACTATCTAAAATTGTCCCTTGAGTTAATAGTTTATTCAAGTATTATTTGTTTTTTTTTTCCAGCTGATTAAGAACTGAGGTCTTGTCTGTTTCCTCATACAACAAAGCACATTCCCATACTGGAACCCTCATGGTAGGGGATAGGTTCAGCAATAAGTGTGGGAAACCTACCCTGACAAAGTGTTAGGGACATACGTTTGCACCTAAACAGTAAGCCGCCTTTGATGCCCACATGACAGCATCTCACTCCATAAAATATACCCACTCAGTGGACACCATTACAATTTGCAAACAAACTAAATACCAGATTTGGAAGCTTACTATGCAGAGCATATTTATTCCAGTGGGGAGGTGGGGAGAAGCCACCGACCTAAAAATAAACCATTTTTAATTGTTAGGAGAAAGTGAGTGATAAAATTTGTATGCAAGGCACACAGTGAGAATAGTAAGAGTGAAATGAAAATGGAGACCAGCCTTAAAGAATCCTGAAGCGGACAAGCCAAGTGGGTTGTGTAAGTGACCTTAGCCCTGCTTGGCTTGCAAACACAAGCAAATTTGTCTGTGGTGGGGCTGGGAAGGTGGCTCAGTGGTAGAGCGCTTGCCTTGCATGCTTGAGGCCCTGGGTTCAATTCCTCAGAACCACATAAGCAAAAAGAAAAAAGCCAGAAGTGGCGCTGTGGCTCAAGTGGTAGAGCGCTAGCCTTGAGCTGAAGAGCTGAGGGACAGCGTCCAAGCCCAGAGTTCAGGCCCCACGACTGGACCAAAAAAAAAAAATTGTCAGTGGTAAAGGAAACAGAAATTAGGCTGCACCAGAAGCAGTCAACACCAGGGCTTTCTAATAGGAAAGGCAGCCATGCAGGCATTTCTTCGCCGTGTGCACCGTCACGGGCTTTCCCTGGCCGGCTCTTAGGGGTGCTCTCGAACCGTCTCTGGTGGGGTGACATGAATCCTTGTTTGCCAAAAAATTAAAAAAATTTTTACTGTGCCTTATTTTATCTAGTTTAACAAAGGTGACCTTTGAATCTGAGAAATTATTTCCTCAGAAGGAAAGAAACGGTGGGAATGAGATGACATAATTGAAATATGTATCCTTTTTTCAACAAATCCAGTATGGGAGTTTTGTGGTTGTTGAAATGGGAAAACAAAAATCATCTCAAGTGTCAGTCAGAATTCCACCATCCCAGCACCTCCTCCAGAGGGAAGGAGAAGGGAGGGGAGGAGAAGAGAGGGGAGGCTAGGGAAGGGGAGCGGAAGGGAAGGGAAGGGCTGGGAAACTGCCTTGTGCTTTAGAGAACATTCAGCAGCAGCCCTGAACACTATCCACTAGATGGCAGCAACACGCTCCAATTGTGACAATCAACAAGGCCTCCAGACCTAGCCAAAGTCCTGAGAGAGCGCAGAATCACTTATTCCTACTTGAGACCACTCTATAAATCAAATGAATGTTATGTTCTGGGAAAAAAAGCAAATAACAAATTTGCAAAGTAGCGAATTTGGACTTCAACCCATCACATCCATTCCATTCAGCAACTGTCCTCTGCCCAGGCCCCTCCTGGACTTGTATGCTTCCAAACTATCATAGGAATTTAAGCTGGAATATCAACCATTACATTACAGACGTGGGTCAAACAGTTTTGGAATAGCTATTTTCCAGAACTGATAGAATACTATCCTGTTCCCTAAAACATTAGAACTGTGAATTTCACAGATTTGAAGGATATGGTACTAAAATTCTCATGTATTCTCACGAACATATATGCTTTGAATGAATGAATTTGTAAGTATAGTTTGCTCAGAAAAAACAGTTCCCCCTGACACTAGGTTATGTCCTCTTTATCCAAAAAGAATTTAGTCACCATATAAAACCAGCTGAATTTACCCCTCACTCCCCTATGTACCCTTTGTATTCAGAGCCCTTCAGACCCTTGACCACGCTGTGGCCAATGCACACAGATAGAAAACACGGATGAGGTCTGGGACACATGGTAAGGCAAATCCAGGAAGAGTGAATGACCCAGATGTGGCCCAGCAGAGACAGATGAAATCAGGGTTAAACATTACCAGGCAAAGTATTCTTCCCCCATAGAAGGTCACTCATGTGCATGCCCTTGTGTATGAATATATGCATGTATATGAATATATGCATATGAATAGATGAATATATGTATGAATATATACGTGTATATGAATATATGGTTAAACATTACCAGGCAAAGTATTCTTCCCCATAGAAGGTCACTCATGTGCATGTCTTGTATATGAATGTATGCATGTGTATACAGTTGGTTCTCTATCTGCGGGTTTTAAATCTGAGGATTCAACCAACCGTGGATTCATAATATTTGAAAAATTAGTATCTGTATAGAATATAAGCAGACTTTTTCCTTGCCATTACTCCTAAATAATATATAAACTATTTATAAAGCATTTACTGTGTATTAGGAATTATAAGTAATCTGAGATGACTGAAAATATACAAAGAGACATGCTGTGATGCTTTCTATAGGAGACTCACATATCTGTGGGCTTGGCACTGGGAGGGGACCTCACACCAAGCTGTGGTGCATACGAAGGGCCGGAGTGTATACATGCTTATAGACACACTTAAATAGGAGAACACCTTTGATTAGAGAAAGGTGTAGGAAGTATAAGCTACACAATGGGAGGAATGAAAGAAACCCTGTAATTTGTAGAAGAAAATTCCAGGTAGGAATATGCTAGAACTTCTTGAAGGGAAGAGGAGCAAGATTTTGATTGTGTAGCACTCAAGTAGGTAAGAGGAAGGGCAGATGTGCACTGAATTGGAAGCAGCTTATGTCTCTGAGGGTGCAGGGACGAGGGCGGTGTCTGTGGGCAGCGTTCACTCCAGCTACGGCTCCATGGCCGCCTCTGGCATCTGGATGTTTGTGGACTATTCTCTCATTGAATAGGAGGCTGAGCTATGCCTGGAATATTATTATAGCTCCCATGACCAGACCAATTCTCATTGAAAACGGGTAAGGATTTGTCCATTGGAAAGGGCATGTGTTTGGGAGGTTCAGATCCAGCCTGGCTTTTAGACTCGAGAAAGTCAAAGCTGCTTACTGCACAGTGGGGATCACCAGCTCTATGTGGAACGCCTCGGCCACGTGTATCACCCAGACACACTCCACGTCCGTGGGGTAGTTGGTAGGGTACCAGGGACTGGAGAAGGAACCCGAGAGACTGGAAATGACTCCGCCACACACGTTGCTTCCTTCTGTGGGAGCAGATGAGACACCCGTGGTTGGCTTCAATGTGCCGTGCATTTTCTCAGTTGCAGAACCCAGAATTTTAAATGCCATAGTGGACTTACAAAACAAACAGAGACTGCTACCCTGGATCTCGCTGTGCCTTAGTGACTGTACTTGTGAGCACAGATCATATTTCTCTTTAACGTGGCAGAAATGGAAATTCAGTGTTATACCTACCTGGGGGTTTCGGAGTCACCGCTGCCGCCCAGTCCCCAGCATCTACAGGCATGGAAAAGAAGTGCATTCAGAATGTAAAAGACGTACGTCCTAACAACTTCACTGAAGACAAAAAATGACGAATTACTAGCATGAGAAGCTCTTAAGCAATCAGACTTTGTAGTTTACAAGTAAGCACAATTGACATAGCTTTCTCCGGAGAAGGCATCAGCCATTTGAGTGGCTCTGGTGTGTTTGTGTGTGGATCAGTCAGGTTTTCAGTGTCCTGTGGCTACTTGGTTCAATGGGCATTCGTCTGTTAGCGACTGGCCCTGGTTCCCTGGCCCTGCTGTGTGGATGACCTCCACCCATCAGTAAGATGCTTCACAGAAGGAGGAGAGGAGAGGAGGGGATACCTGAGCAGACAACGCCAGCATCCTCATGGTGGTCACAGTTATGGTCTGACCAGCTAGCGCTGGGGCACTGACCGAGGTGGTTCTCACTTCCGGAACACTGGATGTTGTCTAGGAGGATGTCTCCAGAGCCTGGGCCAAAGGAGGCCTTTCCCAGAGCAGCAATGGCGGGTCCACAGCCCAGCTGTCTGCACACAACTGCGGCTTCATTCATGTCCCACAGGTCATCACACACGGTGCCCCAGGCCCCCTGATGGAGGACCTCCACACGGCCTGAGCACCGACTGGAGCCCCCCACCAGGCGCAGTGCTGGCTCATTTTCTAAACAGAGAAGGGATTTATGTAAGGAGTAACATCTCCTGTGCTGGGCCTAAGACAAACACAAGGGCAAAACTTTTAAAAACATCTTGATTCCATTGTAGGCTCAAGGATGCTGGAGGGGAGATAGAGTGGGTTTGAATCCCAGTATTATTGCTCCCTAGTTGTGTAATATATGATCAGTTCTTTTGTCCCCCGAGCCTCAGTTTCCTTCATCTATAAGACGGGGACTCCAGCATCTGTCAGTGATCATGAGAATAAACTCAGCTCAGCATCCGCATGTCATGGTTACTGCCAATCTTGTGATGAGCTTCTCCATGCCAAAATGCTGGTTATTAGGGAACTAGAATCCCCCACTTCTTTTGGATGAGCCTTAAATATGTGTAGATTTAAGCCCTGCAGGGCCTCAGCCAAGGACGTGACTATGATTTCATAGAGCCCAATGAAAATAGCTGTGTCTGAGTGAAAGGGCTGTGGTCAGTTAGAATTACCTCCAGTCTTCTGGAGATAGCTCAGGGACAGGACCCCCTTTCTAGGCTTCCAGGCTCTGCTACTGCAGCCGTCTTTCTGCGGCTCCAATGTGTCCAGCTCTTTCCTCTCGAAGACCTTTACATTTTCTTTCTGCCTGAAATGTCTCTAGACTTCCTCACATGTCTCTTCCCCAGAAAGCCCCTCCTTTCCCACCGGGTCTACTGTAGCCCCTTCCCCAGGAAGCTCCACATGTCACTTTTTTTTTGGTCGGTCATGGGGCTTGAACTCTGGGCCTGGGCGCTGTCCCTCAGCTCTTCAGCTCAAGGCTAGCACCTACCACTTGAGCTACAGCGCCACTCTGGCTTTTTCTGTTTATGTGGTGCTGAGGAATCGAACCCAGGGCCTCATGCATGCAAGACAAGCGCTCTACCACTGAGCCACCTTCCCAGCCCCCACATGTCACCTTTTATCCTCAGCCTTTATATTTACTATTGTTTTTATCCTTCATCCTAAATAACCTCATTTCTTGTTTCTCATGCCTTGATCTTTCCCCTCATATCCACATCCACATGACAGTACAAGGCAGGGGATTGTATTGCTTGCTCTGTGTTCCTATACTCAATGGAGCCTGGCTTGAGTGTCTGGATGTTTAAATTTGGAGTTTGTATAGCTTACCCAAGGTAGGATCTCAGACACACCACTGAATGTCACATAAAGGGAAATCCCTTACACAGAAACAAATGAACTGAAACTTCATCCAAGATCTTAGGGACCCCTGAAGACCAGAAGTCCCATACCTGGCCAGTAGTGTGCTTACCAGGTGAAAATTGAACCTGGGTTTGCAATGACTGGCTATAGCACCCCAGATAATAGGCAACAACAATCCTCTCATTTGGATGGGTCTTGGATGGGTCTAAAAGCCAGTGCATTAAAAGTGTGAAATGGGTCAGCTGGAGGAGGGCAGTAGTCTCCTGAATATGGGGCCTCCACATTTCAGCACTCTGGACAGCTCCCACGATGCTAGCTATAGCAGACAACCCTCCAGACCCTGCGGACAGTAGCTGCCTATCACCACCTTACTGTAACTTGCCACATGGCTCTCCTGGTGAGAAACCCTAGCACCTTTGAAGCTCAGCTGATAGAGTTATGTGTGGGGATCTTTTAAAACTGAATCTCAGGCCTCTGCCCATGGGGGATGCCCTCTCAACTTAACAACTGCCTTCTTTTATTTACCCAAAGCTTTATTTGAAGCTTCCTACCTGGCTCCCCTTCTCCCAGTGGAATCGCATGAAACAGAGCATAAAAGCCAGTGTTGGTTATCATGTAATCACTTCGGAATACCACTGTCATGATATTTGAGGAGGAGAAAAACATAACAGCTGCTGGGGTACAGAATTTCCCCATGGAGAGGGAGGCGATCCTGGGGCCATCAAAGATCTCAACCGAGTCATAGGGACATCCAAGAATGTCTTCCAGACTGGGAGGAAAGAAAGCGGGGTAAGGGGGGGGGAGGTCAGTGGCAGATTACAAATGTCCTCGTTATCAATGCCCCCCAAAAGCGTGGTGATCACTGAACTGATCATTGAATATCTGGAGTACAGTTTAAATTGCACATGAATACACAAATATTAATTAACCTTTTCAGGTACTTTGTCTTTGCTTGAGAAAAATGTGTGAAGATGGTGGTAACAACTTTAAGCCAGAAGCTTTAAAATCATTAATGTTTTTTAGCCAATCACAATGAATCCAGGTTTTAGTTAACAAAGATAGTATGGTTTAGGACCTCTGTTTGCTTGCTTGCTTGCCTAGGGTTAACCCTATGGTCATGGGGTTAGTCATAATAAAAAAAAATAATTTGCTGGGTTGGCTAAGGCTAGTTTACTGTGGAATTCCATGGTCTTGGACTGCTGTAACATGATGTGTGTCATGTACAACAAAAAGGGATTTTTTTGTAAATTTACTCATAGAATCATATTTGTATGTGTGAAAAATATCATAATGAAGTCCATTCTTAAACAAGTCATAGATAAGAAGAGATGATCAACTTCACTATTAAAGACAAACATTCTCATATTGGTATAGAACCGATTTGGATTGACCCGTGTGGATTTCCTTGAGCATCTAAGTTTCCTTCTCAGTCTCTTTTCCTCACCCCTAAGGGGATGACAAACACATCTATCTTTGGGCTATCATGACAGTGGAATAAGACAAAGCATAAAAGCATGTACTATGGAGTCTGGACATAAAGAATGCAAAAAACGTAAAAATAAAAACATGACAGTGTCTTTGGAATCACTATTTTCTTCTTTTCAGAGATGAAGCTATGACTCTTCTGCCTCTTTTCACTTAGTGGAATATTTAGAAAATGCACAACCCACGGCTGGAATATTTGTCTAATGTGTATATAAGAAAGTCTCTTAGTGCTCATTTAAAACTTAGATTAGAAAAAAAAACCAAAGTGTAAGAGGACAGATATTAAGACTCAGTGTACCACGGGTATGTATTGAGAATTTCTGTGATGTTTTAGGGGAAATGGTCAAAAGAAAAGCTATCAAATAGGCTGATGATTTATTGTGTGTCAAATAACCCAAATTTGGACTTGGACAGACTATGGAGTTTTATATTCTTCTATTTTGACCTTTAAATGTTTCCCAATAGAAAACGAACCTTTATTATATTTTGAAAATGAGTATACTTATTTAGATAAAAATCTCTCTAATGACTGTTTCCTTACTTCAAACTTGGAATCATGAGTTCTATATGAAACTTTTTGTCCACGTGGATCTCCCAAACACACTGGATGTCTGTTGGGTAGTTTTCTGGATACTGTGGACTAGAAAATAAGCCGGAAAGACTAGAAATGACTCCTCCACAAGAATTGTTTTGTCCTGGAACAATAGGGAAAAAAGAATGTCAGGAGGTCATTTGTATAGCCATAGGAATGATGGCTCATGGCTTAAAGCTTGCTGCGAGAGACAAAGAGTAGGTCTTCTTAAAGATTGGGAAGGAGGGACAAGGAGACAGGGTATACATGCAGAGTGAAGGAGGTGTGAGAAGCAAGGAGCTCTAGAACAACCCTACAGTTTGACGAGTCAGAGACAAAGAGCAAGGGACATAGTGCTCTGTTGTGGGAAGTTATAACTGGGATCTTCTGTAGGAGCTTGTCTATCTTTTTTCCCCCTGTATAGGTTATGTTCCCTTTAACTCATTCTGCTCAGACTGAAACTTGCAGGTTTGGGGATTTGTAAGGGTTAAAATAAAGTAACAGCAAAATGAAATCCTTTCATATTAGTGGTCACATTAACATAAATAAATTTACACATGTGCAGCACATGTATATATTTAAGATAGCATGCACATAAGGAAACAGAAAATGTGGCATCATCAAATTATTCTGGAGGAAATTTGAAAACACCCAAGAGATTTCATTGACCTTGTCCCTGAATCACAAAATTCCTTAATTTTTTCTTCCTTCTGTCCCTCTGGTCAACTTATACTTCTCCCAAAGCTCTGCAGGTCCCTAGTCTTTCCTGGGCTGAATGGTGGGAAGTAGTGGGCACCTGGCATCCTATCTTCCATGACTGATTATTGATCACACTAATAGGTTACAACAGCAGAGCCTGTCAGACTGACAGTGAGAGTCGCACTCTCCAGAGTCTGTACATGTGAGGCAGGGGGTTGATGGCTGACCGGTTGACTCAGGGCGGCTAGTGCTCACCAGAACATTGGGTGAATGTGGGCCAAGTGGACTGGGAACCATGTTCTAGTCTCTCTTGTCACCCTGGGCAGCTTCCTATCCTGCTAAAAAGCCATCATTTACAGAGTGTCAGCACAGAAGCCCGATGCTCTGAGGGCTCCTTTATGCTGTACTTCAGCATAGCACCTGCCACTGGCTGTGAAATTCTCCTGACAGGGAATAACCATTTCAACTTAAAAATAAGTCTCAACTTACCTGCTACTGGATCCCAAGAACTCACTAAAGGACCTGGGAGAGAAAAACAAAGATTAAAATGGAGATACTATTGATATCTGGGGGAAAATACCTTTGGAAGTTAGCAAAGTGTGAGTGTTTCCTTGGGAATATCTACGTACTTAGTGCAAATGGAGAAGGAAGTTGCTGCTGAATATTCTCTATGCTTTTCTGGCAGATCAAAGCAGGCCACACATTCCTGGACATACTTGCCCATTACCAGGCTTCGTCCTTTAAGAATAGCTGGGCTCTGTGACTGCTTTGAACAGCATAGCAGAAGGAGTGCTGTGCTTTATGGGACCGGTGGCTTCCACTTCCTGTGTTTGAGCAAGGCTGGCTTACTCGGATAGTCCTATACTACCCCATTGACTGAAGTCTGCCATCCTGTCGGAGGAACCATGTAAAAGGGCCAGCTGAAAAGGGCCAGCAGAGGGCCCTGGTGTGAACCCCTCCTCTCAGTGTCCCCACGAAGCCAACAAGTAAGAGGTTCTGCTCGATGCTCTGGGGTGCAGAAGAATCTCACAGCCAAGCCCTGCCCAAATTCCTAACCCACTATACCACTGCATATGTCTACATGGCCGATGTTCTAAACCACGAAGGGATAGCCACAGATAACCCGAATAGCTTCTTTCACAAGACATGTCTTCCCCATTCCTCTATCATTCACACAATTTCCACACAACAGGGAAGCTGGAGATGAGTCTTCCTTTGACTGTCTGGCCGTGAGACACAGCTCCCATTCACCCATAAGATTATGTAAAACAGCAAAGACTTATCAGTGGGCTGTATTGACAAACTATGAATTTCAGTAGGATAGTAGGTATAGGAAATTCATTTTGACCTATAATATGACTAAATTATAAATTGAAGGACAGTTGTATATTCATGAACAGTGCTCATTAACAGTGCCTAGCTCTTAATATTTATAAGCAGTTGCTGTTATTATTATTCTTGTTGTTATGATTATTGAAAAGCTCCCTAGGAAAAAACAGGGACATACCTGGAGGTGTGGGTGGCAGGGCATCTTCTGCATCTGCAAACACAAAGAAAGACCCCAGGTCACTGTCCTTAATAAGCCCAAAGGGTAGAAAGATGATATGACAAGGGCTGTGTGGAGAAGTATAGAAGAGACAGGGTGCTGCCTTTCTGAGTATAGGAGTTAGACTACTAGAACTTCCCACTGGGCACCTGCAGCCCTTCTCCAGCAGGATGACTTAGGGAGCCAGGGCATGACAGCGCTCTTGGCTACTCCTATGCATAATCCCTGAAGGATCTGTTAAAGTGAGTTCTCTTGAGCCCCTTTCCAAACCTACTTAATCCTAGTGTCTAAGCAGAGCCCAGAAATCTCAATTGTAATGCCCCAGGTGGTACTGGTTCCAACACCTCTACTACAAATCTCGGAGCTGCCCATGACAGGGCATATGTCTGCTTCCAGGGCCTGGTCCCAAGAGGGTGCTTGATGAATGACCAAAGGATGATGAGTGGATGAATGGAAGGATAGAAGGATGGAAAGAGGGAAGGAAAGAGGGAAGGGAGGAGAATTCTACCCATGAAAAATGGTTTCAAAATATCTTCAATGATAATATCCATTCATTCCGTTCATTCTGTTCTTCTTGTATTATCCTATCCTAGTCTTTCTTTTATTTTATGGCCTTGGGGTGCAAACTCAGGGCTTCCCCGGGGCTTTTGTCTACCTGAGCAGATGACACTGGCATCCTCGTGGTGGCCGCAGTTGTGCTCCAACCAGTCTGAGTGGGCACACTGGCCCAGGTACTGCTCTATCCCAAAGCACTGGAAGTTGTCCAGGAAGATGTCTCCGGAACCTGGGCCAAAGTAGGCCTCACCAGGGCCAGAAATAGCCGTACCACACCCCAGCTGGCGGCACACAACCTCAGCTTCTTTCAGGTCCCAGAGATCGTCACACACGGTGCCCCAGGCCCCCTGATGAAGGACCTCAACGCGACCCGAGCACCGGCCAGGGCCATCCACCAGCCGGAGCTCTGGCCAGTCACCTGCAGAAAGAGATGTGGCACGTGAGCAGCCACAGAGGCCAGTCTGGGGTCCAGCAGGCCCAGACTGGGAGGTTGCCTCCCCTCTAAGTTGTAAGTCTTGGGACTAGCTTGTTTCTCGCTTTCCTCATAGATTCATTCATTTCAAAAGTATCTATCTATTATTTCCTATGTTAGGAAACAGCTAAAAACCAAGGAGTCCATCTTTTCTAGTAAAATATACACATTGGTGGGATGCATTATCCCATGCACACAATGCCATGATTACATATGAAAAATCAAAAGTCAGTCTAATAAGGCTTTCTAACAGCATCTCAACAGTGTGAAAAATTCTGTGCTTTGGACAAGGAGTGAACTCAGACATCTAAGAATAAAACAATTCCTGAACAAAATCATGTACTGCTGACAGTTAACTCTCATCAATGCAAGGCTATGACTCACCATGACTGTTCGTCTGAGATTCTCTATCACCTGAAAATGGGGAAAAGTCAGTATGTCAGTATTTTGGGAAATCCATGACGTTAATATTAAAAGTGATGTTTGATTATACCTTTACACCTGTTTATTAATCCAGCATGGGAGAGATTAGTCCCTTGAAATAACAAAGCACAACAGAATTAGCTCTAGACACAAAAGTAAGCTTCTCTGTGGTTGTTGGCTTGCTACTTGGTGGTAAGAAAATGGCAGATGTGGAAGTGCACATCTGGCTTAAACTTTTTATTTTGTTGTGGACGAATTTCACTGTGGAGGTCTTCAGAGGTATCTCAAATCAGACAATTATCTTCTACAATGCTGAAACTTGGAAATCACATAGGCTTATGAATCTGGGCCTAGGTTATAAGTGTAACACACAATATACCATGAAACCAATGGACAAATGAATCACCAACATCCAAGACAATACTTTAATGTACATACATATATGTAGAGAGAGACAGAGAGAGACAGAAACAGAGACATACATACATATATATGTGTGTATATACATTTGTTTCCATTTCCTGGAACTCATTTTGATAAATATTATTTCATATGAGCAGATGCACATAGACATTATGCCTTTCTGTTCCTCTCCTAAGAGTATCCTCCTATTTGCATATGTTTGAGACAAGTTCTTGCTATGTAGTCTGGGCTGGCTTTAAACTCCTGATCAGCTTCTTAAGCCTATGCCTGACATAGACAATGATTTGTTAAAAAAAAATTTAAATTAAGAGCCACATGCAGTAGGGCTGCATACACATGGACAGTTCTATGTAGTGAATACATTCTATGTAGTGAATATTATTAAAGACATGTCAGAGATTGCAATTGTTAATTTACTAAAAGGTATCTCTTTGTCAGGACTGTTAGAACAGACTTCCGAGAGGTAACCAACTTATTGCCAGATGTCGACACATAAGTACTATAAAAAATTTGTCACGAGGCAATTTAAAGAAGTCATTTTAGCTGACAGACTTCCTTGTGTTATGACTGAGTGAGGAAAATAGTAGTAAGCATCATCAAACGTGCACCCTCATAGCGAGGTACCACACAAGTCCTTTGCAAAAGAGGTTCTGAGAAGGCAAGCGCAGGCCAAATATAGTCAAGGTGTTCACACCAACTATGAGCCAGCCCCAGGCTTCACTACATTCCCTGCCTCCATCAGTGCTGAGCAACTAACCCACCATGTCCGCTGCATCTTCCTTAGAGCACAGATGCCTTCGGTAATTCTTACTACCCAAAGAGGAAAATCAGAGGTTTCATCCAGTAGACGGTAGTTAACACTTTGTGGTTGTAGTTATTGTTTTTTTGCTTGTTTGGATTTTTTTTGCCAGTCATGGCGCTTGAACTCAGGGCCTGGGTACTATTCTTGAGCTTCTTTTGCTCAAGGCTAGCTCTCTACCACTTGAGCCACAGCACCACTTCTGACTTTTTCTGTTTATGTGGTACTGAGGAATCGAACCTAGGGCTTTGTGCATGCTAGGCAAGCACTCCATCACTAAGCCACCTTCCCACCCTTAAACTTGGTATGTTTAACCAAGCTGGAAGAAGGGAAACATTCAAGTGCTACATGTCTGAGGGTCCTGTCCTTGTCCCTGGCTTGATTCTGGATGCCAGCAGGTGGTCTTGGGCATTCCAGAACTAGTAGTGCCCACCCAAATTGGGGAGAGGTTACCTGAGCAGATGACTCCAGCATCCTCATGGTGACCGCAGTTGTGCTCCAACCAGCCTGAGTGGGCACACTGGCCCAGGAAGCGTTCCATTCCAGCACACTGGAGGTTATCCAGGAAGATGTCTCCAGAGCCTTCGCCGAAGTAGGCTTTCCCAAGAGCGGACAGGGCCCGACCACACCCCAGCTGGCGGCACACAACCTCAGCTTCATTCAGGTCCCACAGGTCATCACACACGGTGCCCCAGGCCCCCTGGTAGAGGACCTCCACACGGCCTGAGCACCGGCTGGAGCCCCCCACCAACCGCAGCTCTGGCCAGTCCCCTGCAGACAGAGACCTGGTGACTTTTGTCATCTGGGAGCATGGTACTCTTCGAGAGCTGGCTAAGCCACACCCTCCTATACTACTATTTGAGAGAGAAAGTAGTACAGTCATTCACAGGTCAACTTCCAGCTGGAATCTGATCATTCATTAGCATTGCCAATAGCAGTTAGCCTACCCACTATCTACCTACTTTGTCAGAGGTTGGTGGCCAGTCTGTTTCAACAAATGCAGAGAAAACATAAATAATTTGCAATGCTTTGTGATGCTTGTAACGCACTTTCCTATGTGTGTGCTGTTGCCTTTAACTTGATGATAACCCAGTGGGATAAACAGCAGAGTACATATTGTGCCAATCTTATCCATAAAGGATCTGAACGTTGGAGAAGCAAAGTTGATTCACCCCAATTCCCACATCTGGTAACTAGAAGATCTATACTTTAGTTCTCAGAGTCCAGAGGTCCTGCATTATTTTTCTCTGTCAGTTTATCCTCTTAAGGATGCTAGAGACAGAAGAATCTAAAATTTTGAATGGTCATAAAGCTTGCATAGATGCAAAGTGAACTGCACAGTTCCAATTTTCTACATATGGAGCTGGTGCAATTACAGATGTCAAGAGGAAGGGACATTTGATACATGGATGGGTGCATTTCCGGGCTTACTTGGGTTTGTTGTTACAGGCCTGGACATTGTTGTTGGGATGGCTGTGGAGAGAAAAAAATCTTGCATAAGAATAAAAAGGAGGACTTGTCCTTGGAAGTCTACAAATTTAATGCAATACCCATCAAAACCCTGATGTCATTCCTTATGGAGACAGAAAAAGCAATTTTAACATTGTAGTGGAAATACAAAAGGCCTCAAATAGCCAAAGCAATTCTAGGCACCAAAACCCAACAAAACAAAGAGCAATACTGATGGTATTATAATACTAGATTTCAAATTGTCCTGAAAGCTGTAATAACAACAAAAACAGCTTGTTACTGTCACAGAAACAGATCCAGAGTCCATAGAACAGATTAGAAGAACCAGAAATGAACTCATATATCTACAGCCGACTGATATTTGACAAAGGAACCCCAAATACACATTGGATAAAGGATAGTTTCTGCAACAAATGATTCTGGGAGATCCAAATCTTCACATGCAGAAGATTGAAGCTAGACTCTTACGATCTCTTACCCTGTCCCCATGTCGATGCAAAGTGGATCAAAAACCTTAAGGTAAGACCTGAAACCCTGAAATTACTACAAGAAGAAGCAAGGAAAACACTACAGCTTATTGGCAGATGCAGGAACTTCCTTAATAGAATTTCAT
The DNA here is from genome assembly GCF_000151885.1 of Dipodomys ordii. Taxonomy (NCBI): domain Eukaryota; kingdom Metazoa; phylum Chordata; class Mammalia; order Rodentia; family Heteromyidae; genus Dipodomys; species Dipodomys ordii. The sequence goes on from NW_012267274.1 coordinate 6,999,599, forward strand.
AGGCTCAGCAAAGAGGAAAATCAACAAATGGGGTTGCATCAAGTTAAAAAGCTTCTGCACAGTGAAGGAAATGGGCAATATGCTAAAAAGGAAGTAGGCAGTATGGGAGAATATCTTTGCCAACAGTACATTTGACCAGGGTCTAATAAGAAGATTATGCGAGGAGCTTAAAAAGCTGAAATCCTGAAGAAATCAATAACACAACAATAAATGGGCAAAAGAGCAAAATAGACACTCGTCAGAAGAAGGTCAAATGGCCAATAAGTAGATGAAGAAATGCTCAACATCCCTGGCCGCAAGGAAATGGAAATCAAAACAACCTTGAGATTCCATGTCACTCCAGTCAAAATGGCCATCATCAGGAATCTAAACAGCAACAGATGCTGGTGAGGATTCAGAGAAGAAAGGAATCCTATTACACTGTTGGTGATGATGTCTATTAGTGCAACTGCTATGGAAATCAGTACAAAGATTCCTCAGTAAACTAAGCATAGAACTACCCTGTGATCCAGCCATACCACTCCTGAACATCTCTGAAAGTTTGAAAGGCAAGATACAATAAAGGCACATCTGTATTCATTGCAACACTATTAACAATAGCCAAACTATGGAGCCAGCCCAGATGCCCTACAATGGATGAATGGATCAATAAAATGTGACATATATCATATGTATAACTTCATTTTATATATTATGCTGTATAGTATTGTTTATTTTATATTATATCATATATTTTGATGATATATAATTATATAATATACTAATATATATGACAATATATTACATAATATATATCTATATAATGAAATTTTATTCAACCAGCAAGAAGAAAAAATTTATGCCATTTTCAGGAAATGATGGATCTGAAAAAAATACTGATTTGAAGCAAACTAGGCCCAGAAAAACAAAGGCCCAAAATACAACCTCTCAGGAAATATGCCCAGGGGCATATGCATAATACATGACCAAATCATACATGTGACTATATGTGCAGGAATGAAGCTCCACAGTGTCAGCCCTTTGAATAATTAAGAGTCTAAAAACATGAGAATCAGAAGGTTGTGCTGTATTTTGAATGGTGGGGTTGTCAGTGGGTGATGAGTGGATGAATGGATGAATACAGTCAAAATACTCAATGTACATATATAAAAAGGAAGTGGTAAACGATTTGACTGGGGGGGGGAGGGTGGGTGGAAGGAGGGAAGGGACAGCCCTGATCAAGATGTGCTATACTCATAAACGGACATGTTGATAAATGACAAATATGGCAATACCTTTGTATACCCATGTATAGATAAAGCATATTGAAAATGAGAAAGACGTGGGGACTGGGGCAAGTTGAATGGCAGCTTTCTGAGATATATCTTCATTCAGTGCCCAGGTGTGAGCTGATTCTTTCTCCCCCTTATCCGTGTGGTAAGTAACTTCCCAAATCAAGGTTTTGGAGGTGAGTCCTGTTTCTCAGGAATGTGTAGTCCAATGGAAATGCTAGTCTACTTTTCTGACCAGTCACTAAAAATACAAGAAGATTTAAATTGTACCAATATGTGTGAAAACGCAACCATTCACAGTCCTGCAGAGGAAAATGACATCTTTATGCTGGCTTCTGTTTTCTCATTTCCCTATGTGTGTAGTAACTGATGAGGCACATGGAATTATAAAATCAAATAGACAATTGCCAAAAAACCAGAAACCTGACTGTTGGAGGCATATTGGTTCCAATGTAAATGTGCATTGTACTTGTGCAAAGACTCTGCAAATAGTCTCTCAGTATGGTAGTTGATATAGGGAAAAAGAAGAGTTAAAGCACCAGGAGAGAGGATGGGTGAATGAGGATTAAGTAACAACGTGAAGGTTGACTCACTGATCAGACTTGGGGTGGAGAACACTGCCCCTGCAAATACAAGGAAACTGCATCAGTGGCTGATAACCATTATGGTGATTTTCCAAATCCACTTGGTGACTCAGAGGCTCCTCTTTTTATAGCATGTGTCCCCAGCTTGCTCTGTGAATTACCCTGGTGATCACCAACCACACTGGAGACCATTCTGAAGAGTGTTTCGGATGAATGGAATGGAAGACATCATTAATTCTATGAACTCTGCCTGTACATCATGTTGGTTAGTAGTCTAGGGCCCCAAAGAAATACTGCAGCTCTTGAGCTCCAGCTTTTCCATCTGCTGAAGAGGGAGAACCATTGTGTCAGGATAACATACTCACGGAACTTACACTGCTGCCTGGCATATAGCAGACATTCAATCCACATCATGTTTTATTTGAGTATTTGGATCGTGTAACCATTCCTGTTCTTAGGAACTTGATTATACACACTTCAACCATACCTCTACCTCCCATCTCTTGGTTTATACTGTCCTTGACCTTTTGTGCTTTCTCCATTTCTTTACCCACAGCCTACCAGGCCATAAAGTGATAGCTAATGCAGATTTCTCCTGGTGTTTTTTCTTAGTTCTTGTAATCTGTATTGCTGCCCCTCTTTCCTTCCAATGTCTTTTGCTAAGATGCATTAATAAGCTAATTTAGCAAATGCTGATGTATCCTCTTGTTCTACTGGCTTTTATCAGTCTAGTACATTCTACATGTCCTCTAGTTGTGCCATATGCATTTTTAGAACTCTCTCTGTTTTGTTCAGGCGTCTCTCAACCAGGACCACACATTCTCCTTGTGAGACCCTAAAACACCCTTGGACTAGATTCAAAATAGATCCTGGCAAGCTGATTCCAATGAGATGTTTATGTAAAACCAAAAAGTCCATGATATAGCTGCCAATTGCCAAGCACATAATAGGATGTACCATCCCCTTGCTAAGTGATTCCTTGTACCACTGAATGGAATCATGACAGCAAGCCTAGGAAATAAGGGTCACCTAAGAGGAACTTGAGGCCAGGAGAGGGTCGAGTCACTTGTTCAAGGTCACAGAGCAAGTGAGGGTAGCCGGGGAACAGTGCAGAGCCGCGGCTCCTCGCCACCCACTTACCTTTGGCTGCAGAATAATAGTAAGCCATAAAAACTTTCCCTATGTTGTTGAAGCTTCGGAAGTACACAAGGGTCATTAAGTTGGAGGAGGATGAGAAGGTGAGGTAGTAGCCAGAGCAGGTCCTCCCCAGGGACTTCGTAGAGGAGGGGGGGCCATCCAGGACTTCAAAGTACTCATTGGTACAGTCGAGGCTGGGAAAGCAAACACCCAACAGGCTTCTTAGTCTCCCTGACGTAAGGGAAGGAGGTGTGCTGTGAGAACAGATCTATTTCCACACTATAAGGACGCTGGAGAGAGCAGGGAAGACCAGGAGGATTCTTTATCTTTTTTTTTTTTTTTTTGTAATCTTTTCCTCTCTGAGAGCTACTGACCTGACCTACAGAGGCGCAATCTTAACTTCAGCCAAGAGGAGGCTGCAGTAAGAGCTTCGCTGCCAACCCCCCAGGAGCAGATGAACCCCCAGGTACCACAGCCTGTGACAAGAGCAGACTAATCAAGGTCATTTGCCATGTGTGGGGTTGTGGCTGTTGTTGTTCTAGGTGGTGGTAGTGAACTGAATGCAGGACAAGCTGATGGGAGTTGACCCCAGGATCCAAACAATCCATTGACGTATTTGGCAGTCCGCCCCCTAGAGGGCAGCATGTTCCAAATGTGCTCAGCTTGCTTTGCGAAGAGAAGCTTGTGGTCTTTTCAGCTGTTGTGATCCTCAGTGCCGGAAACAAGTTAGTTCCACACCCCAACTAGCTTTTAGTTGAGCAAGACTTAAGAGTAAAAAGTAATTTGGATTTTCCTTAAGGGTTAAGTCTCTCTCTCTCTCTCTCTCTCTCTCTCTCTGTCACTGTTTCCTTCTCTTCCTCTTTTATTCACACACACACACACACACACACACACACACACACACACACAGAGTCCCATTCCAAAGCCTATAAGGTGAGTTTCCTTTTAATTAAAATTTCATGGAGATATAAAAATTAACCATATTTCTATTCACGAGCAACAAATGTGTAGAAATAAAACTGAAAACATCATTTATATTCAACCACACCACCACCACACAAATAGAGACAAGTAAAAATACCTATATAGAAGTCTAACAAAACATATAGGTTTAGTATATCATCAGCTAACACAAAAAAGGAATATTAGATGCTAGGTAGGATGTGGAGAGACTGGCTCTCTACATTGCTGGTGGAAATGGGAAATGGTCATCCGTTTGGGAAACAGGCTCATGCCTGTAATCCTAGCTACTCAGGAGGCTGAAATTTGAGGATCACCGTTCAAAGCCAGCCCAGGCAGGAAAGTCCATGAGACTCTTATCTCCAATAAACCATTAGAAAACTCAAAGTGGTGCTGTGGCTCAAGCGGTATAGCACTCATCTTGAGCTGAAGAGCACAGGGACAGTGCCCAAGCATTCAAGTCTCACTAAGTATATACTTAACATTACAATCTCATCATCACACCCTCAGGCCTTGATCTCTGAGAAGGGGAGAGTAGAACACAGACTATCTTTAGGGGACAGAGAACAGCAGCTTGTGTCTGAGTCTGAACTGTGACAGTATTCATGTACATCTAGAAATGGTATAAAATAGTACGGAGCTACACACTCATACATACTCACATTCAAATAAGAACATGTAATCATCAGAAGCAAATTGCATAAACTCTGAAGTCTAGCTATTAGTTCCACACCAATGTCAGCATCCTGGCTTTGATATTATTCTACAGGTATAAGCATGCCACCCACAGGGGAAGTTAGGTGAGGGGTGCCCGGGACTCTGTATAGCTTTTTCAATTGCCTATGTGTGCATAGTTATTTCCAAATAAAAAGTTCAGCATGCACTAAGGACTGCTTTGCTTATGAGAATCAACCAGTGGGCTGGAGTTTTAAACCACATGGCTTATGTAAGTAATGTAATTCACACTTACTTAAGATGTGGAAACGCCAGCAGTATGTGATCAGACGCATTTGCCTGGATTTCCCATACACAGGTTATGTTGTCATGCATTTCATTTTTGGGGGGATTCCTAATTGCTCCAGATGAGTTGGTGATAATTCCCCCACATTGAGGCTTGTCTAAATGCAGAGAATAGTTTAAATTTCAGGTTTTTCTTTGTTCTGGCTACTACTTTTACAATTCACATGATTTTCCTGAAGATACTTTACTAGTGATCATTCTATGGGTGTCTTTTAGAATCTAGTAGGGATACAAATTAGTTTATAAAGTACTGCAAATGTGGAATTGTGGTAAGACCATGAATGAAGTTCCTATATCATTGGAGACTTCTTCTATCATTGGCATGAGCTTGTTAGAAAAGGGCTGGAAACTGAATCTAAGCCAGACCTGTCCCTCTGATTGCTCCCTAGTGAGTAAAATCTTGCTTCAATTTTCCCAGTTAAGTGTTCCCCAGCTGGACATGATGCTGACACAATATCAGTTTACATGATGCTGACACAATATCAGCTGCCATTTCTTAAAACGATGTACTCAAAAACGATCAGATCTATTTCATTGGCTAGTCACTGCTGGACTGGAGGCCCCCTTAAAACCTCCCATCTTAACCACCTCCTCCGTGTCCATTGCGCACTGTCTCTCTGCACACCTCAGAAGGGGCAGAACAAAGGCGCTAGGGAGAGGTCTGAGAAACTGAAGATCGGGTTCCTGTTTGTGCGAGGCACAGGGGAGCATGTGGAGAGGTAGCAAGCAAGGCTGAGACAGATGGCTTCTATGCTTTCAGTTGGACAGCCAGGCCTCACTCAGCCATTCCATTTGCTTGGAGAGTGAGACACATGTACTTACCAGCAAAACAATTTGCACACTTATTCATGTCGCCTCTCCTACCTTGGAGGTCGTCCATGGGATAGTCAGCATCTACAGTGTGAGAAACGAGAGCAGTCTCAGTGAGTGAGTAACCCAGGCTTTCTCACCAATGTGTGGAGGGTGCTGCCCCAGAGGGCAGCTGGGCTCTGCCTGGGATGGGGGCAGGGCTTTACCTGAACAGACCACACTGGCGTCTTCACCATGATCACAGTTGTGGGAGAACAGCCCAATGTGGGCACATTCCTCCAGGTGCTCCTCGTGTCCGTGGCAGTGCACATTGTCCAGGACGATCTTTCCAGAACCTTCCCCAAAGTGGGCTTCACCAAGAGCAGAAATGGCCGAGCCACACCCCAGCTGCCTGCAGATGACGTGTGCTTGTGGAAGGTCCCAGAGGTCATCGCACACGGTCCCCCAGACTCCTTGGTAAAAAAGCTCCACACGACCTGCACAATGTGTGTGGGTGCCCACCAGCCGCACAGGGGCCGGGCCTCCTGGACAAGAGCAGGGCGACCAGTGAGAGACAGCTTCTCCCTCTGACTGCCGATGGCAGACTTTCTGCTCGTTACCCTACTCTTGGTTAGAGTCCTCCCAGTGGAGCTTGCGCCATTCCTCCAGCATGTCTGCCCTAAGAAGCCTATGGTATCTTCCTTGTCCATACACTATTGTGAGATCACTGGCCTATCATGAGCTGATTAGAGAAATGGCAACCATTTTCTTCCCTGCCTTTGCTCTTTGCAGTGAGACATTGAAGCCTTCCCGCTGAGAGGCTGGTTTCTTTCCCCACCCAATGATGCAGGGCTGGGAGCCTTTGGACCATGTTGGCTGTGATAATATGGCAGACACACTGTGCAGCTACCCCTTCAGTGAGCATCTGTGAGGCTGCTCAGATTGCAATTCTCTCCCTAGGGCCTCTGACAGCATCACCTGGATGAACTTAAGCTAGTCTACTGGGTGATGGAGGACCTGTCACTCAGGCGACAGCCAGGTGACGGAGGCTGTCCTAGGTCAGACAGTCTTCAGCTATGCATGTAATACAGACAACTAAAAGTTACTGCGCCAATGATGGCACCTTTGGTGAAAACTCACATTCCCAAGGCAATGGACAAAAGCTAGGACCCGCAGCACCTGCTGGGCACTTCGGCCACAAGGATTCTCTCAATGTCTGGGGCTGTGACAGTTGCATTTTGTTCTTCTTCTGCGATTTATAGCTGCACCACTAGATTAAGGGAACGTAAGATCCTACTTGAGGCTGCATGCCCTAAATATGACTCATTCTAGATCACTCGAACCACTTCTCTCTTCACTGACTATGTGGCTATCGGCCGTAGGGTCTAATCTGACAAGTAGACTAATGTCCCTCACCCTGTGGCCTTTAGGAAGTCTGTCTGTCTGTGTACATTTGCCTATATCCTCACACTTCAGATCTTGGGTTAGACTTTGTTTCTTCTTGACTGACTGGTTGGGTCTGGAAGGAAACCCTCTTTGGGGCACCCACAGTACCTGCACTCTCCATTCACTGTTCCCCAGGCTGCTGCAAAGCCCCAGGGGACTTAGCTTACTCGAAGGTCTGCTTTGTTCACTGCACATCCCGAATAATCCACACGCATTCAGCCATTATTGTCCGATGAAGTAACCATTCCCAAGGTATAATACACAAAGACCCAGCCCTACCTGGCGGTGCAGTAGAAGGTGAGTGTTCAGCCACTGATAGCACAGAAGATGTGGGAGGCAGGTTCTTTTGGAGTTCTGAAATACAGTCATCAGGGAATTGTCACAACTCATGAGAGAGGAGATATGGTAGCAGCCAGATGGTGTCTACCTCCTTTTGAGGATTTAGTAGGAAAAATGATGACCCTGAATTCTGAAACTAGTGACCTCATATCCTCAAGATTATTATTTAGAGCAGAACATGATATTATTGCTTGTTGACAAACTGACACACACAAGTTCTCTAGGAAAAACAAAACTCATGGGTTAAACGGTCCTCTGTGACTTGCTGTACAAGGCTGCCATCTGCCTTCACATGTCACTATCATGACTTTACCTGGACAAAGTAGAGAAACTCACAAGATGATCAGAGAGAAAGAGCCAACTATGAAATGGATGAGGAAACCTTGCCATAATCATGGAAATAGCCATACAACTTTGTACAGTTACCAACACCCACCAAACTGTATCTTAATATATGACAGGTGGGGATCTTAAATCAAGCTTTAATAAAAATGAGATAGATGGATGCAGATTTAGCAATTTAAGTAGAATCTAGATATTGTTATATGTGTCAAACTTGACTGTATTTTGGAATGTTCTCATAGAATGCTGAGGAAATGCTCTATTTAATGTCTATTCTAAGGTCTAGACCTCTATTTTTTGGTTCCAACATATTTCACATCCAATCATTCCAAGTGTCTGTTGTCTTCTTGTTAGCAACAAAACATCAAAAGCATAACATTGTAGAAACATGGGTTCCAGTGAACCTGCTATAATGATGGGAAGATGGAGAGTCAATGTCATTCATCTGGCCCAGGCCATTTGACCAGGAATAGATTCCTGCAGGTTAGGGGCTCTTTTCACCTAACACATCCACCCTGTCAGGTACACATGTGATCAAGAAAAGAAATCATGGCCGGATGAGTGCCTAATATCATAAAACTGGGATGGTCACATGTCATATATGTTTCTTCTGCTAAGGAGTGAACCCCATGGAAAAAAAGACCAAGTGTGTTTTGATTCCTGACAAGTCTTCAGGACTGACAAATCTTCAGTTTGGCATGAGGTAGACAGTCTTTCAGTCTGCAAATCTAGGAGGCCATATCCTGGCAAGCACACAAGACAAGTCTTTCTCTCGTTAGGGTTGATAACTGCATTATTTGAGTTGCGAAAGTGGCACATATTCCTCATAGATGAATTGAATAAAATAAGCAGAAAGAATATAATAAATTCTAATAAGCCTACTCTTCAAACATAACCTCCACAGAAACCATGGTATACAACTTTGTTGACTGGTTTAGGCTTTCACTCATGCAAGTGAAGATGTTCCTGAACACAGAGACATACAAAGTAAATTGCTGGTTTTGTGTACCCAAGAATTAGCTAACTTAATAATGATATATGCATATTGATTTTGAGGAAATCATTTCTTATTTGTCCCATGCCAAAGTGATTCTTGTTATGTCTTAAAATATATAGTTTATCTTACCTAGTGGTAGATTTTTTGGAGAATTTGTACCTATATGGGTTGGGAAGATGGTTTCAGCAACATACAGAGAAAGAAAGAGCATATTAGTCTCACCAACCAGGTAGAGTAGTCTCAAATATGCACTCGGTCCTAAATCAAGGGGTCCTAAACGCCTCAATTTGTGGAACTTGTTGGAGACACAGACTTTAGGGCCTCTCCTCAGAGTTTCAGATCCAGGATGACTTTAGATCCAAGAGTTTTCTACATCTTAACAAGTACCTAAAAAATCACCCTGTGCGTACTGGAGCCCAGAATTCCCAAGGTGTGCTTTGAGGGTTTCATCCTTGCCTTCCTTGGGGTAGGCACTGATGATGCTATATCATATTTAATAAGACCTGGAGGACTGCTTCGAATTTCAAAAAGAGAGGATAGAAAAAATGGTCATAGCGGGTGACTTGGTCCTGCCTCTACCCTAACCAGCATGCCACTCAGCCCCGGACTAGAGAAGCTGCTGGTATCTCTGCGACACTAACTTGCCCTCCTTCTGGCAACTGGATGCCCCATCTTGTCTCTAATTGTCTTTCTCTCTTCCTTTGGTTCCCAGAAAGCTCAGTGCCATATGTTGAAGGTCTATGGTAAGAATCTAGATAGTATCTTGACTGTATGTTGATTTAAAAGTGGGAGTGGAGAGAGCAGAAGGAGGCAGTATGGAGGTGTTGAACACCATCAAAATATTCTGTACACATAGGTACAAATATGGAGAACACTGCGGGCACAGTTATACAGTGCACTGCCTTTGAGGAGCTCAGGTGAACAGCTGGCAAGATAAGTGGGCAGAAGAGGAGGAGGTGTTCCTAGGTCCTCAGTCAAGTTCCATAGGCATATTCACAATTACTTCATCTGGGCAGCAAAGTGAAGTTAACTCTCCTTGATGGAGATGCGGTTAAAGACCTGCACCTCACAGTCAATGGAGAGACTCTACTCCCATGTATTAGGCCATCTCTGGCGCGCATTGTGTATGGGGGCCTGAGAGCGATATTTCTGCAGTGGGCTGAGGAATGCCAGTCAGCCCCTCACCTGCACAGATGACTCCGGCATCCTCCAGGTGCCCACAGTTGGGCTCGGCCTGCTCTCCATGCGTGCACTGCCCCAGGTGACTTTCCATGCCCACACACTGCACATCATCCAGCAGGATCTTCCCAGAGCCTGCTCCAAAGTGGGCCCCCCTGGGGGCGGACACTGCCTGGCCACATTGCAGCTGGCGGCACACTACGGTGGCCTCAGTAAGGTCCCAGAGGTCACTGCACACCGTCCCCCACGTGTCCTGGAAGAGGACCTCCACACGACCTGAGCACTTCCCTGTGCCATTCACCAGCCTCACCTCCAGCCAGGCTCCTGGGGACACAGAGGGAGGGGACACTGAGGCCTGGCCTCTGCCTGGCGGCAGAGAGGTTCTCTTCAGTCTCTGGACAAATAGGGGTTATAGCTTGATATGACAGAGCTGTTAGCTATTGAGCATCAAGTCTACTTGTCACCAACAAGAAGCAAAGATACTAAATTTCAAAGGGCATTGAGATTTTCTGTGCTGCCTTTGGTGAATACTGAAGTGTGTCACAATCTGTTTAGGAAGATTTTTACAATGACAAAATGTGCTTTAAAAACAATCACAATTTTTTGTAGGTTTTTTTTTTTTTTGGTTGCCGTCAATATTAGGATCTGTTATTCAAAGAAAACCACTAAATGCCTACTACCTGCAAGGCACTTGGTTTGTTTTCTGGGTAAAAGGAGGTGAATGTTCCAACATCTCCCCCAATCAAGAGGTTTATAAATCAGATGAGCAAGTGCATGGTGAGCAACCTGAGCATAAGAAATGCTCTGGGAATTTTACAGTGGATACTTTGTGTGGACAGCCATGTCACACATGTTGGTCGTGGGGCCTGAACTCTGGGCCTGGACACTGTACCTCAAAACTCTTCAGCTCAAGGCTGGCGCTCTACCACTCGAGCCACAGTGCCACTTCTGGCTTTTTCCACTTATGTGGTACTGAGGAATCGAACCCAGGGCCTCATGCATGTAAGGCAAGCACTCTACCACTGAGCCAGCCCGTCACCTGCTTTTATAGCAGGGCTTCCTGAAGGAAATTGAGCTCCACTCAACAGGAGTTTCAGAACAAGACCCATGGTTCTTCAGAAGGGTCCAGCTATGACAGGGAAGGCCGTGTGAAGTGAGACTCACAGCAGAAGGGAGCAGGCTATTTATGTGGAGATGAGCCCTCTGTTTTAGTATACTCAAATGCCTATTTAACCCAAGTTGGAGTGTCTTTGGTACCATGCCCATTCTTTCTTAGGTACGTCTCAGAATTCCCCACATAGAGACACTACATCTGGTAAAATACCAAGCCTCTATTCCACATATGTTTGTGAATTTTCCATGCTACCTATGCAGTGCAGCACTCACACTGGACTTCCAGCCACTGCCTTTTCTCTTTTCCCTCTCTTTTTTTTAATAAATCATGAGGGCTGGGAAGGTGGCTCAGTGGAAGAGAGCTTGCCTCTGGGTTTGATTCCTCAGCACCACATAAACACAAAAAGCTGGAAGTGGCGCTGTGGCTCAAGTGGTAGAGCGCTCACCTTGAGCTGAAGAGCTGAGGAACAGTGCCCAGGCCCAGAGTTCAGGCCCCATGACTGACAAAAAACATCTCTTGAAACATTAAACGAACTATCTTTGGGTTCTTGATTATGGGATTCATTTGTGCTAAGTAACTAGGCTCTCAAGCAGTAGTTGGCTAAAATGGTTGGTTGAGTGCGAGGCAGGTAAAAATCCAATTCACTCATTTAAACTTTTTATCTGGGGGAAGAGGAATCTATTGCTTTATGGCTGACCACCCTTTGACCTGTAGAATTATCCTGGATATATAAAAATATTTAATTTGCTTTAGCAGTTGGTCATGCAGGAGGTCTCCTGCTTGGATATAATGAGGAGACCTCACTGTGAATGCTACCAACCAGGATTTCCTTGCCTTTCTTTCTTGGATCACATTTTCTCCCATTCAAGGAAACCTGTGCTGCTGGGGTCCTGATAGAAGGACACAGAAGAAAGAACGTCCCCGTGTCCTCCTGCCCTTTCTACCATCTTACTCCTTCATCCCTGGGGAATGCACTGCCTTCCCCTTCTGGCTGCAACATGAAGCGGAACTCATAATGAAGCTGCCAAAAACTCCTGTGCATCTGTGTGTCTAAAGGGAAAGGCTTACCTCTGCCTACAAAAAGCACCCATTTAGCCATGTGTTTCCTGTTTAACTACTTTCATTGTTTCTAAGACCATGAATCAGTTTGTACTATGAGAATTTTCTGACAATCATCACTGATCAATAACTTGTCTTTTTTGTTTTTTACAATGGGGTCTCACTATTGTCCTGTCTCTGCCTCCTGAGTGCTGGGATTAGAGTTGTGTGCCACCATATCCAGCTAAGAAAAGGAATTTTTAAAGAACTCCAAATGATGAAATAAGTGTCTTACTCCACTTTTATTAACTTTCTGATCCTGCTTAGCTCCGTGCTTCTGGCTATCATGAAGGACTGCTAACACACTTTCAGAAAATAACCATCCTGACCCATAGGACCCAAAGATTTGAACAACCTGGATGTGCATACCACAGCAGCCTCTTCAGGCTCAGCGGTAGGGAGGAGGGCTGGAAAATCATTGGTCTTTAGAAAAATACAGGGACAAAGGGCGAACAAATGAAGCAGTGGTTCTCACTAGACACTATGATGACAATGAACTATACAACTTGTGGGCAGAGGCAGGAAGGAAAAACTGGGACAAAGCGAAGGAAGAGGTGACATTGTTTAAAAAGAACTGTACTCTTTTCCTTACTTATGTAACAGTAAATCACCTTTATAATAACAATAAAGAAGTTTTATAGAAAAGAATGAAGGAAAAAGAAAAATATAAATTAAAGCCATAAAGAAGCATCACGATTTTCTCATTAGTAGAGACAATTTTAAGTGTTGACATGGATTCAGAACAGCTATAACTCTTATATATTGTCAGTGGGAATGACAAATGGAAAGACATATGGAAAAATCATTTGCAACTTGTTCATGAATGTCCAGCAGGTTTATTTATTTATTGTCGGGCATGAGGCCTGAACTCTGGGCCTGGGCACTGTCCCTCAGCTCTTCAGCTCAAGGCTAGCACTCTACTATCTGAGCCACAGCACCACCTCCGGCTTTTTCTGCTTATGTGGTGCTGAAGAATCGAACCCAGGGCCTTATGCATGCAAGGCAAGCACTCAACCACTGAGCCACCTTCCTAGCCCAGTAGGTTTATTTTTAATAATAAAAGTCAGGAACAAATTCAATGTTCATTAAGTTATAAATGGACAAACAAATGGTACATCTGTACAGTGAAGTACTGCTTGGCCATAAAAAGGAATGCATATCTTATGCATGGAATTACATTGTGCTGAGCAAAGGATCTGAATATAGGTACTGATTCCATTATGTAACATTCTAGGAAATGCAACTCTAAAGACTGATCCTTGTGGTTCACAAGGACCTAGTAGGTTCCTAGGGGAAGCTGCTTACCTGGGGATCTGAGCTTTGGTGAATTGCCTCCACCGCTGGCAGATAGTGAGTCAGCCATGGGTAGGCCTGGAATGATACAGGAATAGAGGTCAGATCCGGAAGTCTCTTTTCTGAGACTGACCTGGGACACATCTGCAAAGGACTCAATTTGCAGCCGCCTAAGAGCTACCAGCTCAGTCACCCCTAAACCTGAACATCTGGACTGGCCACACAGTCATAATGAACTGCTGGGCCTCTTCTTCTTTTATGTCATCATTGTCATTATTTAACCAAACAGTTTAAATGCACTTCGATACGGAAGTCCTATACAGAAATTCCACAAAGAATGCCAATACTCTAATTTATGGAGTTGAGTTTTAAAAAGCTGATTAGGGTTATCTGTCCCTCAGTAAAAAGATTTCAGGAGAATACATTTTACAATGCAAACCAAGGACCATTTTTATCCAGTAGTTTATGATCCATTCAAGAGGATTTCACTGTGAGTGTACTGGTGTGGGAAATACTGTGTTTCGGTAAGAAAAGCAGAGAAAAATCTTTTAAACAGATGTTAACTGACATTTTAACTGTAGTTAGCACTATAAATTTTATATAGCACTGGATCACACTTAATTTTTATAGAGTTCTTTTACTGATTCTATTTATTAGAGTTCATTCAATCCTTTATATAGAAGATAAGGTTGAAATTGGGCTGAAGGTACAGAAGATAAGGTTGAAAGTGAGACAGGATTGACATATGAGAAGGAAGTAAAGGATTTAGAGAGAGAGAGGAGAGAAAAGAAAGACATTTTGGTTCCTGGTCTTACCATACCAGATTATTCTGGGTAGAGATCCTAGAATCTTAGTGCATTAATTCAGCAGGAAGATCATCTTTTTGAAACATGTTCTGCATTTGTTTTGGGTATTAGAGATCCTAGAAGTATCTATTGGTTCGTAAATTTTTCAAAAATATAGCTTTTACTGAACTTAATAGATTTGAAGCACTGCAGATTGCTCTTTTTGAAGAAAAAATTGTTGCTAAACATTTTTCTCTCTTTAGCTCACAAATGAAATGAAGACTTGGATTTGTTGTTGAATAATATGCCTAAAATTGAGCCAAAGGTGCTGACAGATTTATGAGGAGGATGGTGTCAACTTCAGAAGTCTGACAGAACCCTTCTAAGTGCCTTTCTTCCCTTTTAATTCTGAATTAATTCCAGGTTCTGTAGCAGTAAGATGAGTCATTGAAGAATTGGACCAAAAACTGAACAACCCTTCAGTCATAAAAATGCTAATTGTCCTTGATCACTCTGCCAAGGTCATCACACAGCCTAGCGAGTGGTCCAGCTCAGTTCATCCCACCTGACAGAGAGGCTGCATACCCAGGGGGCTAACAGAGAAGTCACCAGTCTTGCCTGATAAGACAGTTGGTAATTTTTTTGTTCTCTGTTGGAACTAAAATGTAAATAATATCTGTTAGAAGCATCTGACTTTATTAGTTTGCTAAAAATTTGTTTTGGAATAAGGAGAATAGTACAAATAGGACACTGGCATCTTCCAGAGTGCTGCTGTGCTGGGGGGGTCTGCCACCATGACTCCCTGTCTAGAAGGATTATTCCTGGCTATTATAATCTGGATCTGTAATGTCCGCTGAAGGCAGATGGGTCAGGGAAACTGATCGCTTAAGAGGGCTCTGATCTCACGAATGGATTCATCTGAGAGCACTATTGGGTGACTGTGGAAATTTAAGGAAGTCTAGCTGGAGGAGTAGATCTCTGTGATTTTGCCCTGTAAGGGCACTCCGCACCCCCTCTTTGTATGTCCATCCTTCTCTCTTTTTCTTTCTCTGTTTCCCAAGAATCATGGTGGAAACAGATGGTTCCTATCATATATGCTGCCTCACCAAAGCACAGAAACAACAGAGCCCAGGGATTATGGACTAACACTTTTGAAATCATGAACTAAAATCAGTATGTCCTACTCCTTTGTGTGTGTGTGGGCTGATGATCCTGGGGCTTGAACTCAGGGCCTGGGCACTGGTTCCTGAGCTGATTTTGTGGGGGCTTTTGTTTTGTTTTTTGTTCTTTTTGCTCAAAGCTAACACTCTATCATTTGAGTCACAGCTCCACATCTGGCTTTTTTGGTGGCCAATTGGAGATAAGAGTCTTACAGACTTTCTGGCCTATCTGGCTTCAAACTGCGATCCTTAGATCTCAGCCTCCTAAATAGCTAGGATTACAGGCATGGGCCATCTGTTCCCAACTGTATTTCCTACTCTTATGTTGCTTTTCTCAGGTAGGTAGTGTCACATCATTAGAAAGCTGATTGACTAATGCATTGGCCAAGACTGAAGCTGCACCCCAAGGGGCCAAATGCCCTTTCCACAACGCACTATTTGCATGTCCTTTCATTCATTCAATGACTATTTGTGCAGTGCCCATGATGTGCCAAGCATGCTGATGTAGGCCCAGGACATAGTGATGAGCATGATGACACCTTTGCTTTTGGTGTTAAAGGCTGGTAGCACAGGTGACATTGAGCCTCACACATTCTCTCTACGTTGTTCAGCAGGGACGTTTCCCCTCTTCCCAAATATCAACTCCTCTTCTCTGTGGGGTTAACATGTGGCCCATGCAATATATCACACCTAGCTTTTGTTTTAACTCAAGGCACACTGACTTACCTGATGACTTCATTCTGTGGTTAACATCTTCTGAGTTGGTGGAAGTTGAGAGAGCTGATGGAGAAACAACACAAGGAAAGTTACACCTGATTTACTATTGAATAGAAAGAGAAGGACGCTCCTTCTCCTGGAAAATAATTCAAGATGTTCGTACAAGCACGTTTAAAAAGAGACTCTCCAAAGGAACCAGCACTTTTGAAACAGCGTGCCAGACACAAGCACACCATTGCATATAGTGTGGTGCCATTTTCAATGCAATATCCAGAGTAAGTAAATTCATAGAGACAGATGAGCTGTCTGAAGGAGTGGAAGTCAGAATACAATAGAGGCACCTGTACACATACCAACTCCTTGAAATAAGTACTTGTGCCATTTCTCAGGTGAGGTAATCAAAGCATAAAAATGTAAAGAAACATAGTTAGGGTCACGGGGTTGAGTTAGTAGAGAATGGGGGTCCAATCCTAGTGTCTAGGAGTCATTCTAAGCATCATAATTGCCAAATGAATGGAGTCTTCCACTTAGACTTCCAATCTACTCTTATTTAGTCATTTAGAAATGAGAACCCAGTGTTTAAGTAGGTTTTCTCTCTCTCTCTCTCTCTCTCTCTCTCTCTCTCTCTCTCTCTCTCATGTTTGAAAGTGAACATAAGAATATAAACTGAAAACAGCCAGGAGGTCTTCATTTATCTGATGTTTCCTTGACATTTTTGTTCATTTAACAAGCCTTAAGTACCTAGCCTAGAGGAGTCAAGCAGACATTTTTGGGATTCTGTGTCTTATGAAGTCATCAGGAAAACGAGTGGATTCAGACCTGTCCGAGAGGAGAAAGAGC